>NC_034595.1:57571687-57591272 GCF_900095145.1 Mus pahari
TGTAGACCAGGCTGGCCTCGAACTCAGAAATCTGCCTGCCTCTGCCTCCCAAGTGCTGGGATTAAAGGCGTGCGCCACCACACCCAGCTAATAGAGGCAGTCCTTAACTTCTTTCCTCCACTGCTTCTAGAATCTCTCTGCCTAAGCCAGCAGTTTAGGCCTGCCTGTGCTTCAGAGGTGGCCTGCCCTCCCACAGGTTCAACTGTGCCAGGGAGGACTATCAGCGCCCATCCCAGCCCTGTCTATCAGCTACCATCTCAGATAAAAGGAAACTCATGTCCTCAGGGCAGATCTAATCTGCTCTTGTCACCAACCCTTTCATGACCTAGGGCTTCTCTGGAGCAGAGCAGAAAGGTCTCGCTTGAGATGTAAAGAGATGGCCAAGTTCAGTTGCTTCCTTTCACCCAGGGGTAAAACAAGGTTTGGGTATCCGGATGCGCTGGCTTGCTCTAGGCCACCAGGAACCCCAGGCCAGCTGGAATAGATCCTTAGCCTCCTTCCTTCGCACCAGGGGTCGGGGCCGTATCCACCGCTTCCTGACGTTCCCAAGTTTATGTGGGAGGTGGCAGGATTTTCTCCTTAGCCTGATAAGATCCGGCATGGGTGGGAAGAGGAGGGCTGGGAACAGGGCAGGGTTTCTGAGCTCTCTCCACCCAGGCAGTGGGAGTGGCCAGACCTGAGTTAAATGCTGTTGCTGGCTCGGCCTCCCACCAGATCTCAGCTTCAGGGAGCCTCAGGGACGGTGACTGTGGGATCCTGAAGGGAGCTCTCTTGAGTGAGGGTCACAATGTCCTGCATGAAATGGTGCTCCAGCAGCCAGGCCAAATGGATCCTTGCTGGCAGTGTCAGTGTGACGCTGGTGTTGGCCATTTCGTTGATCCTGGGCCTAACCCTGCATCAGGGCACCCAACCAGGTAGGACCTCCCCTCTCCCAGCCATCCTCCCAACTTCTCATCTCTTACCTCATGGAGCTCTGCCCGTGTATCCATCTCTACTCCGCTTTGATACTTCAGCTCTATCAATCATCCAGAGCAGAAGGTGCTATTTGTCTTTCCCTGTTCGCCGGATCTTAGCCTTCAGCCGAGACCGCCTGTGTTTTTGGGGGGACATTCCTTGGAGACTTCGTGAACCCCCTGAGCAGCCTTCACACTCTTCCTACACATCAGCTGGTCTCTGCAATCTCTCCTTGATAAAGGGCCTTCTAGCCTTCCAGGAACAGCCTCCCCCCAGACCTATGCCTCAATCCTGAGTCTATCCTGATTTGGGGGGCTCTGCTCCCTACCCTTCCCTTCTGTCCCCCACCAGCTCTGCCTTCAGAACCCCGGGACTCTCTCCTAGATCCTTGCCGGGGCTCTGTCTCCAGTGGTCTCTTACCAGCCACTGCTCTTTGCAGTCAGATAGTTTTTCTTTTTCTTTTCTTTTTTTTTTTTGTTGTTTTTTTTGTTTTTTGTTTGTTTGTTTTTGGTTTTTTTTTTTTTTTTTTTTTTTTTCCGAGACAGGGTTTCTCTGTATAGCCCTGGCTGTCCTGGAACTCACTTTGTAGACCAGGTTGGCCTCGAACTCAGAAATCCGCCTGCCTCTGCTGGGATTAAAGGCGTGTGCCACCACGCCCAGCTTTTTCTAAACGACTCTCCTGGTAGCATGCCCCACAGACCTAATTCCTCCACTGGAGTTAGCTTTCCTTCCTCCATGAGGACCAGGTAAAGCCATTCCTTTGTACAAACATTCCTTCCCATGTCTGAGCCTTCACTGTTCTTTCAGCCCAGAATCATCTATGCACTTCTGTCAAGTATACACCCATCCCTCCAAGTGCCTCCTAATGTCCCCTTCTCTTTCTTTCTTTTTTTTTATAAAGATTTACTTATTTATTATATGTAAGTACACTATAGCTGTCTTCAGACACTCCAGAAGAGGGCACCAGATCTCATTGTGGATGGTTGTGAGCCACCATGTGGTTGCTGGGATTTGAACTCAGGACCTTCAGAAGAGCAGTCAGTGCTCTTAACTGCTGAGCCATCTCTCCAGCCCTCCCCTTCTCTTTCAAGTGCTCCCTTTCCTGATGATCCAAGGCCAACAAGAGGGTCTCTGGCCCCAGGAAGCCATACAATCCCCTGTCTTCTAGGCTCTCTTTCTCTCCCCCTCCCCTCTGTGCGTGTGTGTGTGTGTGTGTGTGTGTGTGTGTGTGTGTGTGTGTGTGGAGAGAGAGAGAGAGAGAGAGAGAGAGAGAGAGAGAGAGAATAGTTTGTGAGTCAGTTTCCTTCCATCATGTGGGGTTCCATGGTTAAACTCAGGCCATCAGCCTTGGAGGCAAGTTCTCTTACCTTACCTGCTTGTCTGACTTTTGAAACAAGGACTCATGTATCATAGGCTGGTCCCCAGGTCCCTGTGTACCCTCGAACTTCTGATTGCCGAGCCTCACCCACCCTAGTGATGGGATGACGGATATATACATGCCACAGCAAGCACATGAAAGACCTGGAGCTTCCTATGTGTGTAACTCTGGCTGGTCTCAGACTACTGCCAATCCCCTGCCTCGCTGAGATCAGAGGCATGTACCACCAGAGGCTCCCTGTATCTTACGTACCAGGGGCTGTGGGTCCTGCTGTCTGTCTACCAGACTGAGTGCTAGATTCAGGGTGATAGGATTATGGCCAAGCATCCTGGGCTGAGCAGGAGATGATGGTAACCAACCCCTTGGCCTTCATTCCAGGCTGTGAGAACGATGCGGTTTGTGGTCCTGATGCTGACATGCTGGACTACCTGATGAGCATGGGCCAGATCAGCCACCGGGATGGTTTGCTTGTCACCTGGTACCACGCAGCCAATAGCAAGAAAGCGATGACGGCCGCCCTGAACAGTAAGTCTAGCCACCCGGCTTGGAATCAGGAGACAGTTTTCACCGAAGTCATGGCAACTCTGTGATGGCTCTTTTTATATGCCTGCCACAGTCTCCCTGAGGGAACAGAGCTGACAGGGGCTGATGGTCCCCGCTATAAGGAGGCCTTTGACTTCCAGGACTAAGAAGCCAGAGATGTGAGCTTAACAGCCAGGGCTGTGAAGGACACCTGCGCAGCTCCTTAGAGTTTGCATCAAAACAATCATGGTGACAGGCACACACTCCCCTCACACTGAGTGGAGGTCCCCTGAAACTCATGCAACCTGCTCATGGGACTCATTCATGGGAGGAAAACTGAAGCTCAGAGAAGTTAGGTGACTGAGGTTCTGCTGGCAGAGAGAGGTGAGGCCAACATAGGTCAGCCCCAAAGTCTGTGATCTGAGTGTCTCGGCTGGGTCATGGGGAAACGTTCTCTTTGAGGGCTGTTGAGAAGTCATGGAGGACTGGGGTAATGGTCCCTGGCTTGAGTTTGCGTCAGGAAGTACAGGTCCCCCATTGAGCACTGTGGGTGTGGTCTGAGAGCTCCTGGGACACTAGTGTTTAGGATCTCATTGTGAGAACCGCCACTCAAGAGAAATTTTTCTTGCTGACCTGTAACCCAAGAAGACCTCAGGAATCTGAGGCAGGAGGATGACTAGTTCCAGGTTGGCATGAGCTATGGATTTTGCTCTGGCAGGTCACCATACAGGGGGCTTGACGTGTGGCCTGGAAAGAACTGGTTGAATGGAGGCCTAAATGGCAAACGGGAGAGGCTGGGTCAGGCTGGGAGAGCCCCAGGCCACCACCACTTCAGCTGTGTCTTCTGACAGCTGGGCCTTGGTGGCCAGGAGTGAAGGAAGGAGAGAAGGAAATGCAAGCTTTAACATCCACCAGGCTTCTCAAGCTCACCCAGGAGACACTGGGTGACACAGGAAAATGAGATGTCTCCTGTCTGAAACAGCAGCGCCACTGCTGAGCTACCGCGTCTGTCTCTTACACCTGCTGGCCCCTTCTTTTCTCTGTCTCATAGACAGAAAATTCTGTTGGCTAAAGAGGAAACTGTCTTAACTTGGAGCCTGCAAAGTTTAGCTTGTGGGAAACTTGCTTAGCTCTGTGTTGTTGTCAGGGTTTCTCTTCCCACAAAACATCATGACCAAGGCAAGTTGGGGAGGAAAGGGTTTATTCAGCTTACATTTCCACATTGCTGTTCATCACCAAAGGAAGTCAGGACTGGAACTCAAGCAGGTCAGGAAGCAGGAGCTGATACAGAGGCCTGGAGGGATGTTACTTACTGGCTTGCTTCCCCTGGCTTGCTCAGCCTGCTCTCCTATAAAACCCAAGACTACCAGCCCAGAGATGGCACCACCCACAATGGGTCCTCCCATTGATTACTAATTTAGAAAATGCCTTAGAGCTGGATCTCATGGAGGCATTTCCTCAAGCAGGCTCCTTTCTCTGTGATAACTCCAGCTTGTATCAAGTTGACACACAAAACCAGCCAGTACACTCTGGGGTAGGGATGAAAGACCAGCCTGGGATAGTCATTGGTCACAGGGACGAGATGATGACAGTGCCCTGTTGCTATACCAGCCTGGGCCTATTTAAGCAACAGCTAAAGGCTACAGATGCATGATAATTAAAGACTTTTTTTCCTCTTTCTCTGCATGCTGAGAATTTCTCACTGGAGAAGGGTGAGCTTCCGCCCAACACACACACACACACACACACACACACACACAAACTGGAGAACAGAAAACCCTTTACCCTGACAAAAGAGCCAGGTCATAAGGCCTCAGAGGATGCCAAGAGAACCCACCACCAAGCTTCAACCAGAGCACACTGGCACAAGGAGGATTCATCAGGATCCCACCCAGGGGTGCACACTACTGCATCAAAGAACAGAAATACTCACCCTCAACAGAGAGGCCCAGTTTCCTTGTTGCCAGGTCCCTGGGGAAGGCCTCTGAGGGAGCTGGTGGGGTTAGGGTGGACTAGACTGAATGTCCAGAGAGAGAGAGGGGCCAGAGTACAGACCTGGAGGCAGCACAGAAAGTTCACATTTTACCTTGGCATGACTCTGGCCAGGCATGGTGAGGCACCAGGGAGGTCGGGAAAGGGTGATGAAGACGTCAAGGTCATTCTGGGACATGTAGTCATGTAGCTCCAGACTAGCCTGGGCTAAAAGAGATGGGGGATGGGGGTGTGCCAGCATTGATTCCAGGCAAGAAGTGGCTTCCACTTCTGAGCTGATGGTAGCCATTTGTCATCCAAATGGGGCATGCCTGATTATACAAACAAGATCATTACTAGTAATTGTGTTGAGACAGCAGAAGTACACCAGATGGTCCTGGGTTACCCTAGGTAAGTGTAAATAATAATTAACACTTAGTCAATGCCTAACTTGGATATGTTACTATTTAATTCTCAGAGACGAGGAAAGCATAGAGAGGTCAGGTAATCTGGCTTGTGTCACACAGCTTTCAGGTGTGCGGATTTAGAGTCTACATGCCCAACCACCACACTCAACGTGACTCAGTGGTGGGTGAGTGGAGTCACATGACTCTGGGTGATCGGAGAGCTTAGCAGCTGCCCTCTGCAGGAGGGCACCATCCTGAGGATCCAAGCTCCCCTCACCTCCTTGGTCAGCCCCCAGGTCTAGCCTCTGGAAAGTCCACAGCATTCAGTATTCATGGAAGAGGCCACCTCAGGGAGGCCAGTCTGGTTATGAGCACCATTTCTGTCCCACTTATGAAGCAATGGCAGGGTCCCTGCTATGACAGGCATAAACCATGCCCCACTTGAAGTGATCTTATTTTGGCAATGTTGGAGGTTAATTCCAAGGCCTTAATGTAGGCTAGGCAAGTACTCCCGCCAGTGAGTTACACCCCCAGCAGCCCCCATTCTTTAACAGGCTAGCATTGAACTCCTTTGTTGTGGTTGTGGTGGTGGTTGTTGTTTGGTTAATGGTTGTTTTGTTTTGTTTTGTTTTTTGAGACAACATTTCTCTGTGTAGCCCTGGCTATCCTGGAACTCACTATAAACCAGTCTGACCTTAAATTCACATAGATCCAGGCTTCTGCCTCCCAAGTGCTGGGATCAAAGGCATGCACCACCACACCTGCCTTAGCATTGAACTCTAACCGCCCTGCCCCCAGGTTCCAAGTGCCAGGATTACTGGTGTGTACTACCACACCTAGTTTGAGCCATACCAGTATCTTCAAGGTACCCCTCTCGAGCCTAGATTCTCTGTGTCTCTATCCACTGTATGCCCAAGTAGGCAAAAGTTAAGAAAGGAATCATAGTACTTTGAGAATCATAGTAAATTTTGGCTGGTGTAGGGATAAGATGGACAATGCACCTCCCACTCCTGTAAGCCTGGCCCTGAGCCAAGCGGGGAGAGCCAAGTTCCAGGCCAGCCTGGGCCACAAAACAAGGCCATCTCAAAGGCAGTAGATTCTGGGCAGGTTGGTGTATACAATCCCAGAACTTGGGAAGTAGAGACAGAGGCTGATGGACTGCTCATGAGTTTGAGGCCAGCCTAGACTACTACACAGTATGTTCCAGGCTACCCAGAGCAGTAGAGTAAGACTGTCCCAAGAAACAAACAAAAGCAGTGCCAGCAACTGCCTATTCCTGACTTCATTCTCCCTCCTAAAAATCCAGCACCTGAATTTGAAACCTGATAAAATTCTCAGGTATGAACGAGAGCCAGAGAAAAGACTCAGTGCTTGCTGCTTTCCCAGAAGGCCTGAGTTCAGTTCCCAGCACCCACATGTCCGCTCAAAGTTGTCTGTCATTCCACTTGCAGGGGATCAGGTGCTCTCTCTTTCTGCCTTCTGCCAGCCTCACGGTACACAGTTGGTTCATGCACATACATGTAGGAAGTCATTTAAGCACATAAAACACATTTTAAAAATTCTCAGACACTAGATGAGCTGTCTCACTTCCCTGGGCCTGGGCTGTTGATCTTGAGTTTGTTGTGTTTATTTTTTAGACAAGATCTCAGTATTTGACCCAGGGAGACCTCGAACTTGCTATGGACCACTGAGGGGCCTCAAACTTATAGCAAGATCTGCCTCGCCATCTCTAATGCTTGGACACGGGTTTAAATCAGCACACCAATGCTGTCTTTCCTTTACCCTCATTCATCTCTAAAGTGCTTCAGGTGTTAGCCAGCTCCGCTACCATGGAGGAAGGACTCAGGAGAGTCCCCTTACAAAGAGATGGTTTAAGCCAAGGCCCCAGGACAGAGGACTGGCCTAACTGGAGAGCACCTGAGATTAAACCTACAATTTCAGTTTCATGTTGGTTGTACACATTAAAGTTGGTGCCAAAGGTCTGAGCTCCATTTCAGCTAAACACCCAAGGGTTCACCTGAAATAATGCCTTAGTTGCTACTGAGGACACAGGCAGTAGAATAGTGCAGGCAGGGAGCACCAGCCAAGACCACCATTCTGGATAGTAAGCTGGCAGTAGTGGCTTTCAGTAATGCCTGACTCAAATTCTATTCACAGGGATAAAACGTAATCAGTAAGCTAAGGCGGGTCAGGCCTGGTGCCTCCCACTCAGAAGTCAGAGGAGATCTCTGAATTTGAGGCCAGCCTGAGCTAAATAAGAATTTCAGACCAGCCAAAGATTCATGTAAAAAAAAAAAACAAAAAAAAAAACAAAAACTGGGGCTGGCCAGATGGCTCAGCGAGGAAGGGCACTGACTGCTCTTCTGAAGGTCTGAAGGTCCTGGGTTCAAATCCCAGCAACCACATGAAATCTGATACCCTCTTCTGTTATGTCTTAGACACCAGACAGCACAGTGTACTTATTATTAATAATAATAATAATAATAATAATAATAATAATAATACATTTTTAGGCCAAAGCAAGCATAAAATAAATAAATCTTTATAAAAAGTCCTGATTGAGAGGCCTCTGTGTGGCTGGCTCATCAGGTTAAGGCAAGTATCACCAAGACTGGTGCTTTGAGTGCCTACCCATAAGTCACAGTGCATGAGGGGACACACAATAAATTAATAAAATAGGTACATTTTTAGAGCGCTGATTGAATTCTGCCTCTTATAAATAGGCGATGTCATGGTCTTGGAAGCCGATGTCACTGTAGAAGGGTTCAACACAGCCAATGAGACCAAGGTGCCCATTATGGCCCACCCTCCAGCCATCTACAGTGACAACACCCTGCAAGAGTGGCTGGAAGCTGTACTGGCCTCATCTCAGAAGGGTAAGACACCCCTCTCCCAGCCCTACTGGCTCCCCAGACCTCTGCCCTTAAGGTCTTTCTCTAGGGTGAAGCCAGAGCCCACCCTGAGCTGCCCGCTTCTCAGACTTCCACTACTCAGGCTCAGGGGGAGCTAAGTGGCGGACAAGAGAAAGTGTGACCCATGTGCTCTCTCCAGAACCCACAGGTGAAGCAGGGACATGCAAATAAACTGCAAAGAGGCAGACAGGGTCAAAATGTCCCTCGTGGGTCAGCGGAACGGTGCTCTGAGCCAAACCCTGCTCCCTCCAACTCCCCTTTCCAGTCTGGATCTAGGCCTTGCCCACCTTGCCCTGAACCACATGCCCCCTCACCCTCCTCATCTGCCCACTAGCTGCCCCTCCCGGCTGTAACTCGGGTCACAGCCACATCATTTCTCACATGGGCAGCCTCATCTAACTGCCACACACACCCATGACTCCTCTGTTGAACCCTGCCTCCATGGCTCCCCTTGGCCTGGCTTGGCTTTCAGGGTCTCTACCTTGAAAGCTTCATCTCTTGTCTCCCCAGTTAAGGTGGGCATTCATTCACACTGGATCCCTTTTCTATCTAGTCAACCTCTCAGGCATCCCTTCTTGGGGGCCTACTGGACTCGCAGGCTGTTGTGGTTCGGGGGGTCCAGAAACTGAAGCCCCTTTCTATGTCTGAGTCTCCCTGTACCAGCCCATGCCTTCAGCTAGCTTTTGCTTCTGCCCATCTGGGATGAAAGAGGGAGCCCTTCTTCTCAGTGTTGGCTCTCTCGGCCTCAGAGCTGTCCCTGCAACTCATCTCCATCTACCCCCCTCTTCCCACTCTTTCCCAAGACACCCTCCCCACCCTTCCCTGCTCTTTCTACCCAGCAAGTCCAGTTCCCCAGTCCTCACCCCTTTCCTGCAGGCATCAAACTGGACTTCAAGAGTCTCAAGGCTGTAGGCCCCTCCCTGGACCTCCTTCGGCAGCTGACTGAGGCTGGCAGGATTCGGAGACCAGTGTGGATCAATGCTGACATCCTGAGGGGCCCCAATGTGCCCATCTCAATTGAGATCAATGCTACCCAGTGAGTGCTCACCCTCTCCCCAGCTGAGTCCAGCCCTCTTCTGTCAGCACTGAGCATAAAAAGGGACCTTGGGGGACCTTTGTGGCATTTGCCAGTCACACCGTGAGCCCTCACCTCTGAGCCTGATCCATTTTGTTTTGGGTATTGATGCCTGTCCTGTGTAGAAGTCAGAGATTAAGGACTTGGCTTTCTCTTTTCAGCACATGGGTCCTGGGGCTTGAACTCAGTTTATCAGTCTCAGGGGCAAGCACCTTTCGCCTGCTGAGCCTTCTCACCAGCCACCTCTGCATTCGCACGCACGGTTCCCTCCTATCTTGGATGCCTGCCCCCTTTATAAGTGTGTGTTTGATCTTATGGACATTAGTGGGTTTTGCCTGTATGTATGTGTGAGGGTGTTGGATCCCTGAAAGTGGAGTCACAGAGAGCTGTAAGCTGCCATGTGGATGCTGAGAATTGAACCTGGGTCCTTGGAAGAACAGCCAGTGCTCTTAACCTCTGAGCCATCTCTGCAGCCCCATTCCTTTATATNTTTTTTTTTTTTTAAACTCTTTTTTTTTTTAAAGATTTATTTATTTTATATGTAAGTACACTGTAGCTGTCTTCAGACACTCCAGAAGAGGGCGCCAGATCTCGTTACGGATGGTTGTGAGCCACCATGTGGTTGCTGGGATTTGAACTCAGGACCTTTGGAAGAGCAGTCGGGTGCTCTTACCTGCTGAGCCATCTCACCAGCCCCTTTATATGTTTTTTAGGCACGGTTTATGTAGATCTTGCTGGCCTGGAACCCTGTATAAAGATCATGCTGGTCTCATACGTGTGGGGATCCTCTTGCTCTTGTCTCCTGGTACCAGATTTACGGCCGCTACTGTCTCTTGGTTTGGTGGTGGTGGTGGGTGGTGGTTGTGGCTTTTGTTTTGATTTGTTTACCTCTTTTGTTGGCGAGAGGATGAGACAAGCTCTCATGTAGCCCCGCACAGCCTTGAACTCTGCATGCATGTGGTTCCTGCTGGACTTGATCTCCTGATCCTCTGTCCCCATCTCTGCTACACCTGGTGTACGCCAGCATTCTGAATCCCCACCCCGTTGCTCTATTGCCACTTTCCCAGGTTCCCTGCCACTTCCAGAAGTGTCTCTAGCACCCCAGGGTCCTGAAGACCAGGTCCCCTCATGCCCGACTCAGTTGGACCATTTCTGCCGACTTACGTGTTGGTTACCCTTGCTCCATTGTGACCACATCCTCTCCGTCTCCCCAGTGACGCGCACAGGACTTGGGCCTGCTAGGAAGTTATAAAGCGATGGCTCCCCTGCTCCCCAGTTCTCCAAAAGACCCAGCCTCTGACAGGATATTTTTTTTCTCCCCATGTGAAAATTCACAATGACAAAAACATGCTGCTGAGTGGTTACTGTACCCCAGGCACGGTTTCAAGCATTTTATTTGCAGAATACAGCTGAACTCTTAAGAGAATGAGGTAGCAACTAGTCATATTCATCTTGTAAGTATAGAAACTATCTTTGAAAGGTTAGATGAACGGCCTGTCTAAGCCTACAAAATGGTAGAGCAAAGGTTCCCACAGGTCTTTCCCTCCTCGAGTTTTATGCTCTGCAGACACCTCCATCTGCCCGGCCAATATTTACCATGATTCTCAAAGTGAGTTATATTTGGAAAATGTAGGCTAGGGCCCAAGACAAACAAGGGCTCTCTCCTCGGGGTACTGAGTTATATCTGGGGGGCGGGCAGTAGGTGACAATAATTTCCTATTGAAAATCTGCATCAGAACAAAACTCAAATAATTTTTTTCAATATATTGCTCTGAGGCAGTTTCATGTAGCCTAGGCTAGCCCTGCACTTGCTATGTAGCTGGGGATGAAGGAAGTCCTGCTCCTCCTGCCTCCCCCGACCCCGTGCTGAGATTACAGACATGTGGCACAGGCTCTTCTCATATGGAAAAAAAAAATAGGAATCTGAAACTTGGGAGACTCGAAGAAGGCTGTCAGCATGCAGGTCTGCACACCTTACAAGCCTCACTCTGTTGATGTGGGGATGTTTAAAAGGCCCTGCCCCGACAGACGGTCACTGTCTTTGAGAATCAGGCTGAAGTGGTCACCAGATGCAGAGTAGAGGTCGGAGCCCAGACCTCTCTGACTGCACAGAGTGGTGATATCAGCAGGAAGATTTATAGACCGCTGTTGTTTAGGGCCCTGATGCCAATCTCCAAGCTGAGTCTCAACAGGTCTGGCTGTTCCCCATCGCTGGGCAAGAGCCTACAAGAAGGGACCAGAGCGGCCTGGAAAGAGGTGTATCTCTCTGTTCTGTTCTCTGCAGGTTTCTGGCCCTTGTCCAGGAGAAGTATCCAAAGGCCACCATTTCTCCAGGCTTTACCACTCTTTATGTGCCTCAGTTGCCAAACAGCACATACACCCAAGCCATGGTGGAAACAATGCAGGAGCTGGTCGGAGCGCTGCCACAGAAGGTCACCTTCCCAGTGCGGGCTGTCATGACACGGGCTGCTTGGCCCCACTTCAGCTGGCTTCTGAGCCAATCTGAGAGGTGAAACCCCTCTACTGGTCCCAAACCTATCCTGGGCTCTGTCCCAAGATGAACATGTCAAGAGGGGTCCTAAAGATCATCTTGTCCCAGTCCCACTGGCCTAATGACCTCCTATGCTCGGCCTCTGGCTTGTACTCCTGGGGACAGGCCGGTCACTGCTTCCATTGGTGGGTAACTCAGAAACATCCCAGGGGTGCCCATCCTTCTGCCTTCTCACCCCCTGCTCTCCATCATCCTCTGGTGGGAAACTAGAGAACAGATGTTCCACTCCTGGGCTCAGCTGGCATTTCAGTTCTGAGCACAGGAGTAGAGCCAAGAGTCTGCATGGGCTCAGGCGGGCCCTGAGTCAGCTCTCTGGTTCCAGGTACAGCCTGACACTGTGGCAGGGTTCCTCAGACCCCGTGTCGGTAGAAGATCTCCTCTTCATCCGGGACAACAGTGCTACTCACCAAATCTACTATGACCTCTTTGAGCCTGTCTTGTCCCAGTTTAAGCAGCTGGCCTGTAAGAAGGGAGCCCGGGAGGGGAAGTGTGGGCTGTGTTCTGCTCAGGGCAGCCTTGGGTGGGCATGGAAGCAGAGAAAGGGTGGTCTAGATGGGGAAAAATTCTGAGTGGAACAGGAGACAGGAACTATTCTGAGAATTTGTCTTCTGCCCCAGGGATATTATGTTATCTGAGTTTTGCCTGTCCAGAGAGCAGGGGTCTGGATGATAGAGAGGGGAGGATTTTGTAGGATTGCAATCTGACCACAACCTAGCCAAGTCACACACACACACACACACACACACACACACACACACCCTCGTGCCCTGGCTTCCACAGCACCATTCATTTTTGGCACTCGTGTCTCAAGCACAGCCCTTATGTGACCACTAGTTCATGAGCCAGATGCCACTATGCAAACCCCTGTTCTCTTGACCCTGTGTCTAGGGGCACCTACACTTAAGTCATCCCAAGGGGTCACATCAGATTCCACTCCTATTGAGGGAGCAGTGCCCGGGAAGGGGTGGAGACAAGCTTTGGAGCCCACCATCTCTAGCTCTGTTTGGTTTCTGGCCCAGTAAACTCTGTTGAATGTCAGACCATAAGACAATGACTTCCAATCTACCCAAAGGGGGAACTGACAGCCACAGGGCTTAGGATGCGGGAGAGCCAGTGCGTACGCAAGGCGATTTGTGGAGAGTGGTCCCTTCACTTTGGCAATTTTGGACCCCACAGTGAACACCACCCGGAAGCGAACCTACTACACAGGTGGCAGCCTGATCCCTCTTCTCCAGCAGCCCAAGGGCGATGGTCTGGAGGTAGAGTGGCTGGTTCTAGAAGTGAACGGCAGCGGGAGAAGAGCAGCCATTACTGTCCCTGGTGAGTCTGCCTGCAGCTCTAAAGCTCCTGGCTACCCTAACCCACAGGTCTGTCATTTGCTTGGGTGGGTAACTTGATTCTCTGTTACCATGGCAACACGATAAGCCACACACTGGATACAAAGTGGGAGGAATAAATGTCAAGAGCAGGAACTCCCGTCTTCACAGCCTTGAGTCCTCAGCCACACTGTGACCAGAGGAGTGGGGAGTGACTAGGAAGGTCAAGAATGGAGGCCAGCGATTTGTCATACCTGCCTGAGAGTCACCAGTCACAGCACTTGGAGCCTGGAATGGGGCTGGCATACTCAAGAATGGCTGGTGCCTCTTGGTCTGTCCCCATGACATGTCCTCATGTCTGTCCCCTTTAACAAAAAACACTGATGTCCCATGATGACAGGATCTCCAAACTGTTTCTTCTTCCAGACAGAGAAGGCATGATCCTGCTGGACATTGGCCTCCAGGAACCTGAGGCTGGGAACCCTGTGCCCATCCTGCACACCCCAGGTGGCCCTGCTCTGACACTGGAGTCATGTCTGCTTCGTCTGGCTGTTCACCCCAGGCGCTGGGGCATCCATGTGAACATAGTGGAACCCGCAGCTCTCCGGCCATCCCTGGCCACGTTAGCACACCTCTCCACCCTTGGCCATCTGCCCTGGCCTGTGTGGGTGGGGGCCACAGTCTCACATGGTAGTTTTGTGGTCCCTGGCCACATAGCTGGCAGAGAGCTGCTCACAGCTGTGGCTGAAGTTTTCCCCCATGTGACGGTGGCACCGGGCTGGCCCGAAGAGATGCTGGACAGTGGTTATCAGGAGCAGATGGTCACAGATATGCTGGAGCTGTGTCAGGGACTCCGGCAACCTGTGTCCTTCCAGCTACAGGCTGGGCCACTGGGCCAGAGTCCAGCCAAAACTGTGGCTAGGCTGTTGGGCTCCTCCCCTAGAGCCACTGTCACAGTGTACCACAGCACTGCTGGGAACAGCCATGCGGATGTGTGGGCTGGATTGTGGGCGGCCAGGGCCGTGGACAGGACCCGAGTCTATTACAGGATACCCCAGGAGTACTGGAAAGACTTGCAGGCCGATGTGAGCAGGAACCAACCATCCAGCAGGACTGGACCATTTAGTATGGAAGGCTTCCCTGGGGAGTCAAGGTGAATAAATATCTCTGCTGTGTAAGACCTGGGGCAGCATGGGTGGTGTCTAGAGGGTCTGGAGGCTGGGAGCTAGGTCATTCCGGTTGTCCAGCAGGAAACTCTCACAAGCCTTGAAAGTGTTGTAGAATTCCGAGGACAGGCCGGCCACATTGGTGGTCACATAGTTGAGAAAGCCGGGGGTGGCCTGGTTGTAGTAAGAAACCTGCAGGACAGGAAGTCAAGTTCAAGGAGGTATACTGGGGAGGTTAGAGTTAGCCTTGCTTGCCTTCTGGGGAAGCAACAGGTACAACCTTGTGTCTTAATCAGTTAGAAAACCCGAGTGGCAGACCTGGCCTCTTTCGATAGGTCCCCCAGATACTCAGGGAACTTCAACCCTGACTGCCCTATCACAGCATACCATAAGGTCACTGTACATCTCCCTGCTGACGAGATGGCCCCAGGGGACAGGGATTGACTCCGACACCTACACCTGAATCCACTTTATAACAGTGCTGGGAGGGTGGGGTGTCACAGAAACGTGGTAGACATAAGCCTTGGACTATGTCCTTTGCGTAGGTCCTTAGCAACGCTGGCCGACACTGATCAGCACCTGGGCAAGGCTGCAAGGGAAACTGCATGCCAGGGGAACTGCAGCATACCTGCCCCCCAGCTCTGCTCTACCTTTTCAATTAACTCTGACTCCCCTGATGAGCTTTCTATGCCCTCAAAGTCACATAAAGCCCTCCCTTATGAGAAGGGAGACACCATAAACAAACAATGGCAAAATTTTAGGTCAGAGCTGGGCTTTCTGTAGTCTGTGTCCAGAGCTTTTCTTAAGCCCCAGTAGCAGTTTGCTCTCTGACTACACTAAATCTCAATGATGAGTTCCTTTCAGTCTGCTTAGACTGCAAAGTCTGGGAGGTCATGGGTGTTTGGGTCTGGAAGGGCCCAGCCCAACAGTGTAGAGTTCAGTTCACCCATAGGTGGAAATGTAGAGGGGACATCACGCCTTACCTTAGTCATCTGGTCCCCCTCACGCCACAGACAGAAGCCTGAACAGAGAGTCTCCCCACGTTGGTATTCCGGTGTCTCAGGGTGTGTGGGCAGTGTGACGGACCTCAGGGCAATGACATAGGGGTCCCTGGAGGAGAGTCAAAGTCAGAAGGGGTCAGATAACCCACAGGAGGATGCCATGCTGGGGGTGTCAGCTGTAGGAAGGGGACATCTGCGTTAGCAGCATCAGGTTCAGGCTCCCTGCGAACCCATGGACCTGTGTGCTTAGGGTTTTCATTCTTCTGGCCCTTTGTCTCCAGAAAAAGAGATGTAGTCTATCCTGGCTGCACCCATGTCTCAGGTAACAGCCACAAGCTTCCAGAGGGCAGAGACCAAGGGATACCCCGGAAAGGTACCCGGTCTGTGGCCACAAATGCCACAGTCGCCCTTGCTTTCAGGAGCAGTTTGTGCCCTTGCTGTCATGATGAACTAACTCCCAATGGGTTCTGAGTCCAACCACCAGTGGGCAGCAGAGCTCTGACCTCCATAGTGCAGCTCTTCCCAGAAGAGGGAGAGGAGGCCTCCCCACCTCGGACTGCACCCCTCAGAGAGCAGGCACTTACCCATTGTCACAAGGCTTCCGCCTAGAGGCCAGGATCACAAAGTCCTGGGGCTTGGTATTACCGCTCAGGGCGGGGCTGATGACGTGGTAGATGGCGTCATCCTCATCCACTTGCTGCACCAGCTCCACACTCCTGTGGGGAGGCTGAAGTCAGGGCTCAGGAGCCACAGCAGCTCTCTATGGGGAGCAGCTCCGCCAGACTCCGGCAGACCGCAGCCTCTGAGTAGCCCTGGAGTGGGTTCCTCACCTCCACACAGCTCAGCAGAGCCAGGGAAGGATGGGGACCCTCCAGCATATGTGTATGCATGAATGTATGCATGTGCTTGTCGGTACACACAACATACACACACACTCACACATACACAGTGCACCAGAGCAGATACACAGGCACATGCACATATAAATGTATACAGAGACACTCATCCTAGCATTCTAGGTACATACATACACACACACACAACACAAAAGCACACTGGCATGTACTCAAGCCAATACAAGTATGCAAACTGATAGTATGCACTGTCAACTTGACAGAATGTAGAATCATCTGGGAAACAGGTCTCTGGGTATGCCTGTAGGAGATTATCTTGTTAATTGGCATAGGAAGGCCCATCTGAACTGTGGGCAGCACCATTACCTGGCAGGGAGAGTGGAGACTGAGCTGGGTGCCAGCATGCATTCACCCCGCTCTGTTATGTGACTGTGGATGCAGTATGAACAAGTGCTTCAAGCTTCTGCTGCCTTGACTTCCCCACCGCAGTGGACGGTACGTGGAGCTGTGAGCCAGAGTGAACCCATTCTCCCTTCAGTTGCTTTTGTCAGGGTATTTTACCACAGCAACAGGGAAAGACACATGTGAGCCTATGTGCACAGGCACACAGACAGCACTGAACTCACAGATCTGCGGGTGCACACACCCCGAGTAGCTGTTGAAGGATTCGGTAGTTGTCCATACTGTCCAATGAGTTCCCAGTGTGTTTCGGGTGTTACCCTGGGAGCTCACTCAGCATCCCTCCATGGCAGCCCTGTGCTGTGCTCGTCTTAGCATCCTCACTAAGCAGAGGAGCTGAGGCTGGAGGTTAACCCACTCTGGGCCACAGTGCATGAGGAAACAGGGCTGCGGTGTTCAGCCTGATGGGTAACAGACAACACAAGCCCAGGCACACTCACACATCTGTTCAGGTATACAGGCATCGACTGACATTGGTGCCCACAGACACAAGGGCAGTCACATGAGGATATGGCCACTCCTTCCCCACACCCCTCTGCTGCACAGAGGCTGGCTAAGGAACAGGCTGGCTGTGCAGGCCTAGGGGAGTGTGCTAGGGTCTTTAGCCTGTGTCACTCACCCTCAGTGAAGTTTGGTTTGGTCCACAGCAGCCCATCTTTCTCAGCTCCCCTGCCCAGTCACCACCGATCACCTCTCAGTTCTAGAATACCCTGCTAGCAGGTCTGGGTTATTTGTGCACAGCATTTTAGAGCAACACGGTTCATCCTTTCCTTTTCCTTCTTGCCACTTGCTTGATCTCTTGCTATGTGTGTGTGTGTGTGTGTGTGTGTGTGTGTGTGTACGCATACACGCACGCACATGCACAAGTATGAGTGTTTGAGTGCAGGTGTTCATCTAATGGTGCATTGTGAATAACAACCTCAGGTATGTCATTGCTATTTGCCTGTGTATGTGCCAGACTAACTTTGCCCTAGCAATTCTAGGGAGTCTCCTGTCTCCCATCTCACAGGAGGAGTACTGGGGTTGCAGACATGAGCTACATGCCCAGCTATATATGGCTTGTGGGGGTTCAAGTTCTCATCTAAGAACTTTATCTACTAAGCTGTCTCCCCAACACTGCACAAGTGTGGCTGCAAAGAAAGCTTAGGCAGGAAGCTGGGCTATGAATGGCTATGGTCACTCTGCTGAGGGCAGACTCAGAAAGAAGGAGCAGGCTACTCTACAAAGTCAGCTGGTGACACGCAGCTCACTGAGTTCCCAAGTCCATCTAGCCTCCTAGGGAAGCCCTTGTAATGCAGTCTCTGACTGAGCCACAGCACCGGCAGAACAGAAGATGACTTCGAGGATGCTGAACAAACACCACTTTTCCCAGCCCCACGACTTGGCTCAATGGGTAGGGCACTTTGCCACCATGCCTGCTGAGTTCAATCAGAGTTTAGTTCCCAGCGCCTTGTCCAGTGGTCACAACTGCCTATAGACTCAGCCTCTGGCCTCTACAGGCATCTGTATTACACACACATACACACACACACACACACACACACACACACACACGAGTAGAGCCTTGGCAGATGGCTCTGCTCTAGTGTATGTGTGTCTGTGTGTGTGTCTGTGTGTGATGGATACTGGCTGCTGTGCATTTATGACCTGCTCATCACCTAATACCCTTCTTAAGAGTTGGGAGGGCTGGGCTGGAGAGATGGCTCTGGCTAAGAGCACCGACTGCTCTTCCAAAGGTCGTGAGTTCAAATCCAAACAACCACATCATGGCTCGCAACCATCCGTAATAAGATCTGATGCCCTCTTCTAGGGTGTCTGAAGACAGCTACTACAGTATACTTACAATATAATAAAGTTTTTTTTTTTAAAAAAAAAGAGAGAGTTAGGAAAGCTGAAGAGATGGCTTACAGGTTAAGAGGACAGGCTGTTTTTGTTATTTGGTTGGTTTTTTTTAGAGGACCTGGGTTCGATTCCCAGCACCCACACGGTAGCTCAACACCATCTTTACTGATGCTTTGTTCTGGTTCCCATGAGCACCAGACACATATGTGCTGCACAGACAGGCAAAATACCCATATTCATAAAATACTTTTAAAAGCTTTAAAAGGTGCAAACGGAGGCCCAGGTCAGAAATGGCCTGACCAATGTCAAACTAGAGCAGATACAAGACTTAAACCTAGGCCTCCACATCCAATTCCAGGTTTAGTCTCCTCCCTAGGGCTTCAGCATACCCATGACTTTGCCACAGAACTATATAGCCAGGCCCACCCCAGCTGAAGGCCAGTGGGAGCAAAGCACTGTGGGATATGCTTAGCATCAGCAGGCAATCCCTGCACCTTTCTCCCAGCACTGGCCCCTCACCGGTAATGCTTGTCCCACTCTGGTCTTCTGCGCAGGTCTGACAGCAGCTGAAAGACCTGGGCTGCGTCCACGTTTACCACCATCGCCAAGTGAAAGGAGAGGAACTCCTCTTCCAGGGTGTACAGGCGGACCTGCAGAGCACAGAGAACGGCCTCGCCTCAGCCCCAGGCTGTGCTGCTGCAGACGCTGGATTCTGTCTGCTGGAAGTCAGGGCTGCCACTGACTGGCTGTCTGACTGAAGAAGTGACTGAATGTCTCCAAAACTTAGTCACAACCCCATGAAAATGGACCTCTCACAGTGCTCAGTAAGGACAGACAGAAAGCACTGCTGTAAGGAGCCGTAGTCAGAGCTGGAGAGATGGCGCAGAGGTTAAGAGCGCTGGCTTCTCTTCCAGAGGGCTGGGGTTCAATACCCAGCACCTACGTGGCAGCTTAAGGGTATCTGTAACTCCAACCTAGGGTATCTACACCCTCTTCTGGCTTCCCTGAGTACTAGACATACCTGTGGAGCACAGACATGCATGCGGGTAAAACACTATACACATAAAACTAATTTTAAAAACAAAAGAGGGCTGGTGAGATGGCTCAGTGGGTAAGAGCACCCAACTGCTCTTCCAAAGGTCCAGAGTTCAAATCCCAGCAACCACATGGTGGCTCA
>NC_034595.1:57591322-57598939 GCF_900095145.1 Mus pahari
AAAAAAAAAAAAAAAAAAAAAGAAGCAGTAACCGAGGCAGCAGAGCTTGGCTTCATCCAACTGGCTAATGTCCAACTCCTTAACGTGACAAGTGGGGGAGGTGACCTGTCCAAGGGACAGGCAAGAAAGGCACAATGCCTCCCCCCCACCCCTGTCACACCCCTGCAGCAATCTGCTCTGCAGGAAGTCAAAGGAGAGCGCGGTGGAAGAAGGGAAGGGACCTGTGGAAAGCAGCTGGGGAAGGTGGCCGCAGGAAGAATGAATCAGGGGCTTCGTGACCTTGCTGATACTGCCTCTGATGCTCGTAAGGAAAAGAAAGGTGGGTGGGTTACCTCACCGAACTCCATGGACAGCACCCAGTTGTCCTTGGCCATGAGGGTCTTCAGAGAGGACACATTGTAGTAGCTCAGGTATACCTGAGAAGAGTACACAAAAGCTACTTCTCCTGCCCCAGGGGTCCCCGGGTGGGGCTGTGCAGATACGGGGGTGGGGGGTGGGGGAGGAGCTGGGCTTTGGGAAAGGGGACCCAGGCTCCCTCAAGCCCTACACACAGTCCTACACGAGCAACCACACCCTCTTGCAAAAACCAGGGATACACTCCGAATGTGACATCTCCAGAGCAGGGCACAGGGATCTCCATGGCCCTGGACTGGCAAATTTTCTTTCAAAAGTATTCTGACCAAAGGAAGCAAAAGGGCCCAGTGGGCTTTGAAACAAAGAGACTTACCTGGTTGCTAGGGTCCCAGGGGACAGACAGGGCCACTTCCACTTGCTTACAGGACACAAGGTACTTCCTGAGAGGGAAGAGGACAACCTAGGTCTCTCAGAGTCCACTGTGTCTGGCAAACGTCGTTGCCAGGCCAGCGCGAGCTCAGCGGGGTTGGAGACTCGGCCTGGCAGGGCACTGGGCACACGGGTATGCAGAACACAGCAGCTGAGAACAGGAGTTCAGCTAGCACTCTGGGGAGTGCACAGGGGACTGGAGAGGAAAAAGGACAAGCTCAGGCTCCCCATCACCCATGCCGCGCCTCAGTGTTCTCTCTGGAATGGAATCCATGTTGTCTCTACATCCAAGGGGCTTTGCAAGGAACACAGTGCTTAGCGTATGTAAATGTCCCAGAAATGTAGGTGTCTCTTATTAATGACGACGTGTGAGCCTGGGTGCATCTACAACATGCTACAGTCTACGAGGTGCTTCACTGCCAGCTCAGACACAACACTTTACATGGGTCTATGCTCTAGACCTTTCTGGGCTTTGTTTTAATTGATTTGTTTTGGTTGAGATGGGTATCTCTATGCAGGCTAGGCTGGCTTTGAACTTATGACAATCCTCTGCTTCACTTTCCTGAGTGCAGAGATTTGACCCTTTCATGGCCATACAAACAGCACTTGGGAGTCAATGGGTGGAAATCACCCAGACTAAGCCAGGACCAACAGTAGATCTCACTCAACTGTGTGTCCTGAGGACAAGAGATCAACCTTCTGTCCTCAGTGTCCTGGTATCTAGAAGAGCCATAAGATGCTGACACAGAGGACTATGCAGATGCAAAGAGCCAATCCAGATGATAAAGGCAGAGGAATCCTAAGAGTTCAAGACCAGCCCGAACTACTTAGAGAGTTCCAGCCCAGCCTATGCTACAGGGCTACAGTGTCAGATCATGACCCAAAAATAAAATAAAATTTAAAAAGGAGAATGAGAGGGCTGGAGATGGCTCAACGGTTAACAGCACTAGCTGCTCTTCCAGAGGTCCTGAGTTCAATCCCCAGCAACCACATGGTGACTCACAACCATCTGTAATGGGATCCAATGCCCTCTTCTGGTGTGTCTGAAGACAGCTAACGTGTACTGATATACATAAAATAAATCTTAAAAAAAGAAAAAAAAATGGAGAATGAGAAAAGAGAGTCCAGTGCTGAGCCCAGGAGGATTCCTGAAGACTGTCTGGGGGTCCAGCATGTGGAGACCAGCCCTGCAGCATGTCCCTCCCACTGCCCAGCCCCACTCGCCTGTCCAGGCGGATCTTCTTCCTAGCACTGGCCTCTCGGTATCGCCGCTCACCATCCTAGGATGGAAGCAGGGACACATTGTGGTTACAGATGGGATGACCAGCTGACCCAGAGCTCTGCCATCCCTGTCCCCTGGGGCCAGAGGACCTCGCAGTCCTTTAAACAAGCTTAGCTCTTGCTAGGGCAGCAGATATCAAAACACCCTTATACTGAGAAAGCCCCAAGGCCCCGAAGCTGTAACTTAGCTCTGCACGGAGCCTCAGAGATAGAAGTCTAAAAACAAGGCAGGGGTGAGGCCCGGCCAGCCTCAGGTGGCCAAACCAGGGGTCTCTGCAGTCATACAGGCTGTTCAGGTCCACGAACCCCTAACATCAGCCAGCCCCCATGGCGTGTAGGTTCCAGTTCTGCCAGGCGGAGGGGGAACCCAGCTTCACAGGGGAATCCCTGGGTGAAACTAGGACACTCTGATCTGGTTGTATCTCAGTGAAGAACTGGGGATGGGATCGTCACACAGTGAAGAAACTTAGGGAGAAGGCACTCACCCCAGGCTGGGGACGAATCCAGGGCAGCTTCTGAGGCTGGTCATCTTTGTCCAGGACCACAAAGGTCATGAAGGCGCTGTTGATGTGCCGGCGCTGGGTCTCAGCCTCCTGGCGGTAAGCCTCCACACACACACCCACCTCCATGCTAAGGTCAAACGAAAGAGGGAGTCACGCTCCACAGACCTTCCCCAAGCCACGCCCTTCCACGTTACACACGCTCACACACAAGTACACACATAGGCAGGCAGGTGTACAGAGTGTGCACACACTCTCCTGCAGTTCTTCCAACCACTGGACCCAAATGGCCAGAACCATATCTGTCCGCTTCAGTAATCTCACAGAGCACATAGCGTGTGCAACCCGGTGAGAGAGGAACCTGCCCAGCCAGGCTTCCAGCTAACAGCCCAGAAAGTCAACAAAGCAAGAAAGCAAAGACACCCAAAGGTCATCAGGGGGTAGGCAAGATGGCTCAGCAGGAAAGGCACTTGCTGCCAACTCTCACAACCTGAGTTTGATCCCAGAGACCTATCCTAAAAGTAGGTGGTCACACTCTGCCCCCCGCAACACACACACCACATACACAGTAAATAAATATAAATGTAATTTTTTTAAAAGTTAAGCCATGGGAAATTACAAAGGAAGCAGGCACACTGACATATACTAATAATCTCAGCACTAGGAATACTGAGACAGGGGCATTGACATAAGTTGAAGACTGACCTGAGCATCAGAGTAAAATTCCATCTCGACGGGTGTGGTGGCGCACGCCTTTAATCCCAGCACTCGGGAGGCAGAGGCAGGAGGATTTCTGAGTTCGAGGCCAGCCTGGTCTACAGAGTGAGTTCCAGGACAGCCAAGGATATACAGAGAAACCCTGTCTCAAAAAACGGAAAAAAAAAATTCCATCTCAAAATTCAAAATAGTAATAATAATAATAATAATCATTATAGTTATCATCATCATCATCATCACCACGGGCTGAGGAGATTGCTCAGCTTGTAAAGTACAAGTAGAAGGACCCAAGTTCAATCCCGAGAACCATCTAAAAGCCAAGTATGGTAGCTCACACTTAAGAGTCCCAGCCCTGGGATCTCAGAGAATGGAGCATCGATGGGGCTTGCTGTGGCAGCCAGCCTAACTGCAGCAAGCTCCAGGCCGATGAGAAAACTCTGCCATAAACTCTGGTGGATGGTGCTTGGGAATAGTTATCCTCCAGCTTCTAAGACAACCTACACATGTGTACTGGCTAGTTTTGTGTCAACTTGACACAGCTGGAGTTATCACAGAGAAAGGAGCTTCAGTTGGGGAAATGCCTCCACGAGATCCAGTTGTAAGGCATTTTCTCAATTAGTGATCAAGGGGGAAGGGCCCCTTGTGGGTGGTGTCATCTCTGGACTGGTAACCTTGGGTTCTATAAGAGCAGGCTGAGCAAGCCAGGGGAAGCAAGCCAGTAAGGAACACCCCTCCATGGCCTCTGCATCAGCTCCTGCTTCCAGACCTGCTTGAGTTCCAGTCCTGCATCCTTTGGTGATCAACAGCAATGTGGAAAGTATAAGCTGAATAAACCCTTTCATCCCCAACTGCTTCTTGGTCATGTTTATGCAGGAATAGAAACCCTGACTAAGACAACATACATGAAAACCTACACAAACACCCATACATATACACATCATTCTATTGTTTTGGTTTTTTTAAGACAGGGTCTCACTATATGGCTGTCCTGGAACTAGACAACACTAGCCTTGAACTCAGAGATTCTGCTGCCTCTGTCTCTGGAGTAATGGGATTAAAGGTATGCACCACCATGCCCAGTTTACACATTTTTTTTCCTAGGACAGGGTTTCTCTGTGTCCCTGCTTATCCTTGGACTGTCTCTGTAAACCAGGCTGGTCTCAAATGCAGAGAGTTGCCTGCTTCTGCCTTCAGAGCTAATAGAGGTGTGTTCCACCAGCACCAGGCACACTTACAACTTTTAAAAACAGAAAACAAACTAAAAGCTAGAAAAGGGGCCGAGGATATATAGAGCATTTGTCCAACATAGGCAAAGCCAGGACATCCTGCAGCTGCACAAGGTGGGCCTCAGAAGAACAGGGAACCACACACCAAGCCTCAGAATGAGGCAGGAAGAGAAGCTGAGGAGAACCAGGCCTGGGAGGGTCCTGAGAGGGGCAGGAAGTGGGCTGGAGGGATTGCAAATAGCAGCACCCATAGCAAGAAGCTCCACCGTACAGCCACTGACCCTCGCTGGACAGTCTCTCTGCCTTTCTCGAGGAGGCTGTGTGAGTATTTTATATGTTTAAGAAGGGCGCAGGGGCTAGAGCGATGGTTCAGTGGTTAAGAACACTGGATGCTCTTCCAGAGGTCCTAAGTTCAATTCCCAGCAACCACACGGTGGCTCACAACCATCTGTAGTGGGATCTGATGCCCTCTTCTGGTGGGTCTGAAGACAGTGACAGTGGGGCTGGTGAGATGGCTCAATGGGTAAGAGCACCCGACTGCTCTTCCGAAGGTCCGGAGTTCAAATTCCAGCAACCACATGGTGGCTCATAACCATCCGTAACAAGATCTGACGCCCTCTTCTGGAGTGTCTGAAGANAGCTANNGTGTACTTACATATAATTAATAAATAAATCTTTAAAAAAAAAAAAAAAAGACAGCGACAGTATACTCATATACATTAAATAGATAGATAAATAAATAAATAAATAAATAAATAAATAAATAAATAAATAAAGGGATGCTCAGAGACATTAAGTAACTTTCTCAAAGACACACAGACACACAGCCTGTGAGAAGTGAAGCCAAACTTGAACCCAGGCTACCCAGCTCCAGATTGCCCTTATCATAAATGAGCACACTAAATTCTCAGAAACAGCCCTTAGCTAAAACCAGCTGTGGTGAGGATAGACCTCAGAACTCATTCCAAGGTGAGATGGTAGAATACCTGTTTTAGGACATGGGTGGGAAAGGATCTGAGAAACAGAAGAGGCCCTGCAACCTCTGCAACCCCAGAGCTCAGTCCTGCAGCCAAGCAGGGAGAGCCAGAGCACACAAGCACAGGTCAGTGAGAGGCACAACACCAACAGGAAACTTAAACAAGACCCCAGGCCCACCAACAGTGGGAGTCATAGAACATTCCAGAAGAGGGAGCACTAGCTACACTTGGGCCATGCAAACAACCCAGTAATTCAGACCTCAGCAGCCGGGGAAAGGCAAGTAGGTCTGCATTAGGTGATTTAGGGAAGAACCCCCAACCTCGGTGGCCCAGTCCCACCCATCCCGACCCCTCACCTGTGCTTAAAGGCGTTATTCACGATGGCCTTGAGCACCAGACGGTCCCCCACCTGAGATGGGCCCCGGAAATGGAACATCTCGATGGCCTTGAGCGTAGGGTGGGCATGACAGAGCCGGCTGCGGGGAAGAGCGGGAGACAGAGGAAATGGCGGGTACTGCATAAGGTGGTTGAGCCAGCGCTCTCTAGTACCTAGCCCGTAACCCATCCTGAACCAGCCCTGGGATGATCCTGCTCAACGCATAGTACTAAAGCTGTTTCCAGCTTAGCATACTGTGCATAGCCAGAGAGGAGCTGAATCTGAGGCCAGAAGAAAGCAAGTGTAGACGACAACCTAAGGCGAACCCCTTCCCCTCATTCTCTTGGCATTCTTTTTTTTTTTTTAACTTTAAAAAAAGATTTATTTAATATATATATATATATATTCATATATATATTCATATATATATTCATATATATATTCATATATATTCATATATATTCATATATATATATATATATATATATAAATACACAGTAGCTCTCTTCAGACACACACCAAAAGAGGGCATCAGATCCCATTACAGATAGCTGTGAGCCACCATGTGGGTGCTGGGAATTGAACTCAGGACCTCTGAAAGAGCAGTCAGTGCTCTTAACCACTGAGCCATCTCTCTAGCCCTTCCCTGAGGCATCCTTGTCTCAGTATCTATGTCCCCTGAAACCTTAAAGCCTATCCCTCCCGAAAAGCTTCTTGTCCCTGGTGGCCCTGATGAAGCCCTCCTCCACCAGGAAGCTTTCTCTGATTATCCAGGCCCTGGGCCTCCTCAGGTCTCCTCACACTCACATGTCAGGCTTCACAATGTTACTGCGCGGACACTACCTCCAGCTTAACCTCAGGGGCGAGGGGCCTGGGCTGGGCCCTAAGAATGAAAACCGGCCTAGTGGAACAGGTTAGGGCGTGGTGCGAGAACAGCAAGGGCAGTCATGAGGCACAAGGTGTCCAGTACAGAGCGCCGATCTTTGAAACCCTGGCTGTCCTACACCCTGTCCTGTAGACCAGACTGGCCTCCAACTCAGAGATCCGCCTGCCTCTGCCTCCCGAGTGCTGGGATTAAAAGCGTGCGCCACCACTGCCTGGTTAACCTTTTTTTTTTTTTTAAATCTCTGACACCTAGAGTACCAGGAACCACACACATCCTGCCCAGGAGCTATAGGAGGAAATAGGACTTATTTTTGCCACTAGACAGAGGCATCTGTCCAAGGTGGTTTTGTGGTAGGGCTGGGCAGTATGCAGATCCATGGGAGGTGGCACCAGGAGCAAACTCAGGGACTGGAAAAGTTGAGGAGGAAGAGAGCCTGAAGGGGCAGTTACTAAGGGAGTTCAGGTAAAGGCTGATCAAGGGGAGGCTTCAGGGTCAGTCTGCCATAGAGACTCCCAGCGGCTACAAGGAACGTGGCAATGGATGAGTAGAAGAGGGAAGCATGGCCAGCTCACAGAAATGGCTCCTCTCTGGCTCTAGAGGTGTGGAAATCCAGGCTTATCCTAGCAGAACACCCAAGCTTCTGGAGCTCTGAGTGCTGACACCAGCAAGGGTCTCTCTTGCCAAGGAAACAGGAGAGATGGCAAGCAGAGGCTGTCTCACCTGGCTGCAGTGCTGTCTCACCTGGCTGCAGTGCTGTCTCACCTGACTGCAGTGGTATCTCACCTGGCTGCAGTGCTGTCTCACCTGGCTGCAGTGCTGTCTCACCTGGCTGCAGTGCTGTCTCACCTGGCTGCAGTGCTGTCTCACCTGG
>NC_034595.1:57599129-57647816 GCF_900095145.1 Mus pahari
GCTGCAGTGCTGTCTCACCTGGCTGCAGTGCTGTCTCACCTGGCTGCAGTGCTGTCTCACCTGACTGCAGTGGGATCTCACCTGGCTGAAGTGCTGTCTCACCTGGCTGCAGTGCTGTCTCACCTGGCTGCAGTGCTGTCTCACCTGGCTGCAGTGCTGTCTCACCTGGCTGCAGTGCTGTCTCACCTGGCTGCAATGGTGGCCACATTCTCCATCCAGGCCATGATCTGGCCCCCGAAGGTATTGCCCTGATGATTGGCGTGAGGAGGCAGCACCAGCTCCACACTCTCCACTCGGGTCTTCTCGGCTGGCACCATATTGCTGCAGTCCTTGTCCAGATCTGGCCGGGGGTCGGGGGGAAAGCAAGCAGATAAGAGGGTCCCTGACTGTCCACGGAAGCCCTAGGACAATGACACCCCCATACCCTGAAACATTAATTAACTACCACCAAGTGATCACAGGCCTAGACTGGCCCTGGGTAAAGAATGGGAGGCACGGGAGGAAGGACATACGCCTGCCACAAGGCAGCAGACAGCACAGCTGTGAGACAAGCAAGCCTGAGCCAGCCCCTGCTCCACCGAACCCAGGCTGGATGACACTGGATATATCAAGCCAGCCACTGACTCTCAGACTCCCATCTGTAAGGGGCAAGTGTCAGCCCCAGCCACTCAGGACTGGGTGTCCACGAGGGACGGTTGTGGCTGTACTGGGCTCAGCTCATAGCCAGTGGTTACGCTCTCAGAACAGTCCTTGCTGCCTGCTACCCTGACTGGTCCCTGTTGCTTGCAGAAGTGGCATTCGGATGCCCAGGGTAAGAAAGGCTAATGAGCAAGCATGGCCCCAGAGGTCTAGGAAGCTGTTGCCAACATGATGCCCAACTGCTTATCATGTGTCTCCAGGATCCTAAGAAAGTCCTCCACGGGGCACCGGGCAGAAAGATGGCATTCACTCAGGTGAAGGGCCCTGTGAGATGTCCCAGGAGAGGTAGGACAGGGAAGCAGAAGCTGATGATAATGATATTGATACTAAGCCCAAGTCTGCAGTCGGTGCTGGTAGATGCAAGAGAGGCCTTTGGTTAAGCTGAGGGAGGACGCACGCACTGGGGCTGAAGCATTGGCCTGAGGCCTGCATGCCAGGCAGAGGGGTCTAGACTGACCCCTGGAGGCAGGCTGTCTGCACAGGAGGGATTTGAGAGGGCTGTGATGGAATGGACAGATCCATGGAACTGACTGGAAAAGCTGGGTTCCCTCCAGCCATCCCTAAGTCCAGGACTCAGGATGGTCTTGAACTCCTGATCTTCCCGCCTCAGCCTCCCATGTCACTGCTAGAACTGCTGGTGTGATCCACTGTGCCCAGACAACACCAGTTTTTCTTTGTTTTGAGACTCATAACTCATAATCTCATAATTTGAGACTCTAACTCATAATCCTCCTGCCTCTGCCTCCAGAGTGCTAAGGTTGCTGGGGAGTGTCACTTTGCTCAGCTAAGTTTCTATTCATCTGAAAATTTCAATGTCAAGAAAGACCTCACACAAGAACAAGGATATAGACCAAGAACCCCAGGGTCCCTGTCCCTGTACCTGACCCCGAGGCCTTCATTCTCTGTAGAACACCTTCCACACCTCACTACCTGCCAAAATTCCACCCAGTCCAAGGCAGACAGAACAATGTGTCCTATGTATTCCCTTCAGAGTAAAACCAGGGAACTAAATAACACACGCTTTGCTTAAATCTACAGAAAGAACTTCTAGAATAATGTTGAAAACCAGGTAGCAGCCTTTGCCTCTGGGGAGATGGCCTGAGCTCTGGGGTCGGGGGAGACTTGCTTTTTGTTTTTTTGTTTTTTGGGTTTTTTTTTTGTTGTTGTTGTTGTTTTTTCGAGACAGGGTTTCTCTGTGTAGCCCTGGCTGTCCTGGAACTCACTCTGTAGACCAGGCTGGCCTCGAACTCAGAAATCCACCTGCCTCTGCCTCCCAAGTGCTGGGATTAAAGGCGTGCGCCACCACGCCTGGCGGAGACTTGTTTTTTATCTTTTTATTTTTCTTGGGGGCAGGGGGGGGAAGAAAACATACACACACACACATTTACACATTTTTAAAACTCCTACACGTCTTCAAAGCCTAGCCCAACACTCTCTTCACGCACGCCATCTCTCCTAGAGGCGTCTGTACATTATGGGTGACAGAGATTTCTGTAGGACCCCACCCCATCTCTACTGCTTCTGGGCAGTGAGTGAGCAGCCCCACTACCTGCTTTCCCTGGATGAGATCATGAGGCCAAGGAGGACAGTACAGCCTGAGGCCACCGGGGACAGAGGTCCGTAGTATGATCCCTTCCTCCTTCCATTCAAAGTGGATGTGAGGACACCCGCTTCCCTCCTGCCCACACCTGGCTGCCCTCTTGTACACATACCGTCCTGGATGGCACAGTGGGTTAGGAGATCTTTGATGGTGTCTGCGTAGACCAGTCGCATACGCCGGCGCTCAGCTGCCACCCCATGCTCGGTCTTCTCCTCCTCTGTCAATGGGATGACCTGCTTCAGCTTCACCTATTGGCCAGGAGACAAGGCGCACAAGCTCCCTGAGACAGCACAGCGGCCTGATGCTTGCAGCTCATCCCTGGTGGGCCTGGGCTGCTGTGGAAGAGGAGCTCCAGGGATCTCTCCTCTCTGTGCCCACCTTGTCTCCACTGTAACCTGACAGGGCATAGTCCTCTCTAAATGTCCCCCAAGATCCCTTCTTGGGCAGAGGCCCAGAGCATAGAGGGGTCTGTTTAGTGATCTGAAGACATTTAAATGTGCAGGAAGAGATGAGGAAAGGCGCGGGCACCTGGGTGGGATCACAGAGGGTCCCGCTCCAGGTCATGAGAGTGGGGCAGAGCAGCGGGGACAGCAGTCTACCTTGGAGAGCTCCCGGTGGGCCACAAAGGTGGCCAAGGCCTTGCAGACACTCCACTGCTTCTCAGAGCACAGATCCTCAGAGACCACCTGGATTCCCACCTGCAGAGGGAGGAGGGTGTGGGAGGAGGGAGGACAGGAAGGCGTGACTCAAAGCTTGCAGCTTTAGTGAGGCTGAAGAGCCACCCAGGCTAGACCTCTGGAGTCTCTACATCACCTACCAGGTATGGGACCACCAGGTCCCTAGAGTTGGTTCTTCCTCTGCCTCTGGTTCCCTGGGAAACCTTGGGCAAGTCACCTCCCTCATCTGGATATGTTTCCTCATCTATGGAATGGGAGTGGCCACAGCTGCTCTCGAGGAATGACTTAAAGGGTTCAGATGTCTACTACTGACACTGAAAGGTCAGATCTGTGGGGTGCATTTGTGGCCTGCCCAGAAGCATCGTCAGTACTGTTACCCCAGCCTCTGTGGCTCTCGGGAATCAATGGCTCACTAAGTTGCAGAACCTGAATAAAGCCCAGGAGAAGAAATGAAGTCCTTAGTAGCTCCCGAAGCCAACCTTCAGTCCCCTGAGTACAGGAGCCATGGACCCACTGTACAGATGTGGAAACAGAGGCCGTCTAGGTGAGCTAATGGGCATAAGTCCAGTCTCTCCCATTGCAGCACCATGACCAGACACAGCACTGCCTTCCTCTGCCTCCTACTGAATGTGCCTGACCAGGAGTGGAAGCCCTGAGCACACCGCTTCCCCGCCCTGGCCTCCATGCTCCCTCCTGTGTGATATTAACAAGGAAAGCCTTAGGGTCCTCCCATCCCAGCCAGCCATCTTGGAACTCTAGTCAGAGTCCTACAGTGTGAGGGGGCTTGGGCTTGGATCCCGAAAGACAGAGTAGAACAGGAAGGCCACCCCACCCCCCAGGCAGGGCCAGCCACACACACCTCCATGCTGGAGTTGAAGGCCCGGTTCACCTTGGCCTTGATATTCACCACTTGGCCGACACTGAGGAGAGGAGAGCAGGAGGTAAGCCTTCCAGAGGGACCAAGGGAGAGACGGGCACCTCAGACGCCCACACCTCAGAGGAGGAGGACTGGCAAGAGGACTTCAAGACTCCCAGACATAGTCACACAACTGCAGTGTCACCAAGCCAGCATACAACATAAGCACTCGTTCCACAGATGGAGAATCAGAGCTTCCATAAACAGCTAATTTACACAGCCCCCCAGCCACCCCCAGCCTAGGAGCTAGAGCCCTCATTTTGCTCTGCAGCTCCCTTCCCAGGGCAGCCTCCTACCCCACCCCCACCCCCTGTGTCCAGAGCTCGCCCTCCAGCACTCCCTCTGGAGTATGACCTCTGCCTCCTGAGCCTTTAAACTGCACTGCCAAAGCCCCTGGCTTTTGTTCTCGCTTCTTCTGATTCATTTCTGTGGCTCACAAAAGCCAGAGCCTGTGCAGGGTGTGTGGCTACAGGCTCAACTGTGAGTCCTAGCCCAGCCCAGGGAGTGTGTGCTTTGTTCCTCAACACACCAAGCACACGAGGCAGGGTGAGACCTCCATAAACAGTGACTAACAGAAGCCATCCATCCATCCACCTTTGACAAATGCTTGCCAAGTGCCAATGGCTGGAGAGAGGAGTGGGCAGGGACATGGGACATTTAAAAATGCTAGTGTGCATTTCTACATCCGAATCTCAAAACAAAGCTGGAGACAGGTTTACAAGGGAGTGAACCTCAGAGAGGTGAACCACTTGTCCAAGGTCATCTAGCTAACAAGGTCACCCAACTAACTCGCAGCAGGGGGAGGATTCTAAATGATCTGTGTTGACCCAACCAGCGCAGTTCTTCCTAGGTGCAGCCTGTCCCTCTGGGACACGTCCACACAAATCTCCTGGGAGCCACTTAGCTTGTCCTGTGCCCAGAGTGCGCCCAGCTGATGGGCTGTCGGGGTGAGGAGGGCAAAAGGCTAGAAGCCTTGCCGTGTTCAATCACTATGACCTCAGGAAGTCCTTTACCCCATCTGCACTGCCTGCCCCCGAAGCTTGGAAGGGTCCATCCCAAGGGGCACGCTAGTCACAAGGCCCAAGTATGGCCACACAAGACTAGGTTTGTCATGCTCTGCTTCAACTGTCACACCACAGATTAGTGATCTGGGGCAAGTCACCTTGCCTCTGAGTCTGTGTCCTTGGGTATGTAGCCCTGGGAATGCATGGGGACAGCCCAGTGAGAGGCAGGGTGATTCAACCCAACCCTTGACTAGTCATTGCAGGGGCTCAGTGAGTGACTTCTGTTCACAATGCTGGACAGGTCATCTCTGCTCATGTTTTCAGCAATACTGACACTCGGGCAGAGGACAGCCTTCTGTACACTGTAGCTTTACCTGCGTTTATCCCTGTATAGATATAAAGTGAATCAGTAAATCAGGAGCTATCAGATCCAGGCATCAGTGACATGTCCTACACTTCCACGCGTTGGAAAGTTTTCACAATCAAACGTTAGGAAAGAGGGCTGGAGAGATGGCTCCGTGGTTAAGAGCATTCGCTGCTCTTCCAGACAACAAGTTCAATTCCAGAACCAACGTGGCTACTTATAACCATCTGTAACTCCAGTTCCAGGGGATCTGAAGCCCTCTTCTGGCGTCTGGATGCTACACACGTGGTGCACAGGCATACAGGCAGGCAAAATACTCACATGCATAAAATTAATAAAAAGTCTTAAGAGAGCTAGGTAACTTCAAATATTGTAATGTTTATGAAAGTATATTTTTATAATTGCTAGAGAAGGATAGCTTCAAAGATTTTAGTGTTTATTGAAGCATATTGTTACAATTGATCATTTTTACTATCAGCTTCTCTTCTGTCACCTCAGTACTGGATTGGTCCTTGGGCCTCAGGCAAGTGCTCTACCACTAACCTGAGTCACCGGTGCTTTTTTTTTTTTTTTTTTTAACTTTAATGTTGAGACAGGGCCTCAATAAGCTGCACAGGTTGACCTTGTACTCATTCTGCAGCTCATACTGGTTTTGAATTCATGATCCAACTACCCTAGGCTTCGAGTAGCTGAAATTACAGGCTTGTGCCACCAGGCATGGCTTAGCCTGTTTCGCTCAAGCCTGATTGCACCTAATTTTGAACTAAGCTTTACCATGGCTGTGAACCTATGGGAGACATCACGGTCTGTGTAGGGACCGGTGCCAGTCAGGGTCCTGGGCTCCCATCAGAGATGTGGGAATAGATTCCTCACAGGCAATGGGGGACTGCTGATTTAAAATGAATGTACCTTTCTGTGGTGTTAAAAGGGGTGTGAGGGGATGGAGAGATGGCTTAGTAGTTAAGAGCACAGACTGCCCTTGCAGAAGACCTGAGTTTAGTTCCTAGTACCCATGTCTAGTGGGTCACAACTGCCATAGACTCAGCTTCAGAAATCTAATGCCTCTGGCCACTATAGATAGGCATCTGTACACACACACACACACACACACACACACACACACACACACACAGAGGCAATTATTATTATTATTATTATTATTATTTGCTACAGGGGTTCTCTGTATCCTGCCTGTCCTGGAACTCACTCTGTGGACCAGACTAGCCTAGAACTCAGAGATCCAACTGTCTCTCCTGCCTCCTGAGTGCTGGGATTTAAGGCATGCACCACCACCATCACCCAGCTAACACAAATAATTTAAAATAATAAAAAATAAGTTTTTTTAAAGAGGGTTGGGAGTAACTGTGTCACAGGGTGCTTCCCTAGGACTCCTGAGCCCAACAACTGCTCCCCTGATAGCTGTGGTACTGACAGCCATGTGTCACCTCTCCGATAGCCACCTGGACTCTGGGGCTTCTCATCCTTCCTGCCTGTCCTCCATCCCCAGAACTTACCCCTAACAGCCTTCTTCCCTGTCACTACCCATCTCAAGAGAGCCCCCCCCCCCATGATCCCCTGGCTCCTCAACATCCTCCAGACAGTCTTCACAATGCAAAGAGATGGCCCTTTAAATAAACCAACATGTCCAGGCCGTCCCTAGGACCCATTTGTTCTCAGGGGACAGGGGGACATGTTACATTACACCAGGATGAGGCTCACAGCAAAGTTCAGATGATGGACTCTCAAGGCAGCAAATGACCAGGTATGCACAACACACAAGGAAGAAGAAACAGAAAAAAAAAAGGGAGGGAGAGAGGGAGGGAGGGAGAGGGCACACAGTCCCCTTCAGGAGAGCTGATTGGAGACGTTAGGAGTCAGGAGCATTAGAAGACTCAGTGGATTTGAAAATTATTTCCAGATTTACTGGGATACCAAAAAAATGACGACACAGCAAAACAAACTCACAACTCGGTGTGGTCATATGCTGACAGGACAGCACTGGTGGAGAAAGTGAGTGGCCATTGTTCAGGTGTGAGAATCATGTGGAAGTTGTTTAAAATTAGTTCTTAGTCCTTCTAGACATGTATGGAAATATTTCACTTTGTCTTCTATTGTTTGAGACAGGACCTCATTATGTATCCCAGGCTGACCTTGAACTCAGGACACTCCCCCCTCAGCTCCTGAGTAGTGGTATTCCAGGCCCAGGCATCTCTTAAAATGTCTCGTTTATTTAAGTTAGTATATTTATTTGGAGGTTATTTTTGAGACAGGGTTTTATTATGTTATATAAACCAAGTCAGTTTTGAGTCACACTCACAGCAATGCCCCTGTCTCCATCTCCCAAGGGCTAAGTCTATCAGTGCGCACCACCACACCTGGCTTGAAATATTTTTAAATAGCAAAACCGAAAACAAACGAAGGTAACCCTGTAACTGTCCAAGTGCTGCCAAGGCTATCCTAGCACTCCAGGCTCTGGGCAATGTGCCCTCATTCTGTACCCTCTGCCCAGACTCAGTGTCACCTTCTGGCCCCTGCAGCAGCAGGTCCACCTACCACATATGCACCACAGCCCTCTCCATGCTACCCAGATACGGTGTCACAGCCTCCAAAGCACAAGGCTCACAGCCCTCCAGCCAGCTCAGACCACTCCGGAAACTCCCTGAAGACCCTGTGCTGCCAACCCCAACCCCATGAAGTGCACTGATAGAAAGCAAAGACCCTAGGGTCAGCCAGCCTGCTGTTAGTCAATCCTGGCTCCTCCACCTGCTGTGTGACCTGAAAGGGTTTCCTCACTTCTCTGTGCCTCAGATCCTGCTCTGTAAAATGAAGATACTAACAACAAAGACCTCTCAGACTGTAGCCCTCGTTATTAATATGTCAACAATTTAACAAAGGTATTCTAACCAATATATTGATAAAATATAAATGTAAGATGTTAATGGGAGGGGAACTCAGTACTGCCTTCAGGGATAAAGCCTTTTTGTCAAGCTGAAACAGTTTATCAAACTGATTCAAGTTAAGTTGGATTCCAAGAACTGAGGGATAAATAAATAGCAAAATAAAGACAACTCAGCAGTTTACCCGAGCTCACTGTCTCTGTTGTCGTGGTGGGAACCAAACCCAGGGCTCTGCATGCTGAACACATGCTCTGCCACTGAGCCACACTGTAACCCCCAACTTCCCACTGCAAATACAAATGACATTTCTCTATGTTCCTCTGCAGACTGGACAGAGGGCATAAGGACTGGGTTCTGGTGGTTTGTGTCTGCGAACCTAGCATGACCCCAATGCTTTCTGGATTCGTTAAGGCTCTGAACTATCTTAACTAGGTTTTCTTTCTTTCTTTTTTTTAAAGAAAGAAAGAGTACACTGTTGCTGTCTTCAGACACATGGGAAGAGGGCATCAGATCCCATTACAGATGGTTGTGAGCCACCACGTGGTTGGTGGGAATTGAACTCAAGACCTTTGGAAGACTAGTCAGTGCTCTTAACTGCTGAGCCGTCTCTCCAGTCCTTAACTAGGTTCCAATTGCTGTAATGAAACACCATGACCAAAAGCAACTTGAAGAGGAAAGAGTTAATTTCACTCACAGACCTACACCACAGTTCATCCATCATCCAAGAGAGTCAGAGCAGGGACCTGGGAAGAGACACTAGCACAGAGGCCATGGAGGGGTGCTGCTTACTGGCTCGCTCCCCATGGCTTGCTCAGCCTGCTTCTTTATACAGCCCAGGGCCACTTGTCCAGGGTGCCATCACACCAGTGGGCTGGGCCCTCCCACATCAATCATTTATCAAGAAACTGGCCCACAGGCCAATCTGATGGGCATTTTCTCAATTGAGGTCCCTTCTTCCCAAATGACAGCTTGCGTCAAGTTGACATAAAACTAGTCAGTCTGTAAACTAATACTGAACACATAGTGAACAAGTGACTGCATACAGGGACCGGCTGACATTCTTCCTTAATAGTACACACAGGGCACCAGGCAGCCCTCAATAAGGCCTTGGCACTTGACGTCCTGTGTGTGGATGGCATAACTAGGAGTGGGTTGGTAGCAAGAGCTCTACTAAGGCCTGTCCTGGGCCAATGGCTCAGCAGCCTTCTCGTGTCCCAGTCTGATGAGGCTCAGTGGCACAGCATGCGAAGCAACCTGTACAGCCACTGAAAAGTAAAGGCATCCCTGAGTAAGAGCTGGAGGGGGGAGAAAAGCACTGCTGGCTGCTGGCTCGCTCGTCTAGTGTGTAGACCTCTGTGCCTTATCAAGGGGTCTCCCTTTCAGAATAATCTCTTGTGCACTGTGTAATGAAACATCACCTGTCTCCATAAACATCTTCTCCAACGCCTTCTGAACGGTTTAATAAGTAGCTGAATGGCCTATAGAAAGCAGAAGAGGAAAGGCGGAAACCCCAGGCAGAGATAGGAACTCTGGGAAAGAGAAGACTGAAGGAGAGAGAGATAACTGACAAGCCCCATGGCGGGACCCTGCTAGATGACCACATTAACTTAGATGAGCCAGTGGAGAGCCATTTAAAAGTTGACGTGTCATTATTAGTGGGCTGGCGCCTCAGAGACAGTTCAGCTACACTACCTATAATCCAGTGACCAGGAACCTATAAACAAATGTCTGAGCTAAAAGAGCTATTTCCTGACCAAATTTAAGTCCTTTCACTTCCCAGGGAAGGAAACAAGGCCCAGAGAGAGAACCTGACTTACTTACAAGTCACAGAGACCCCCAAGCTGCTGGCTCCGCCGATTTCCACAGCCTGGCCTTAGGCCTCCATACTCCACCAGAGGAGCCTTTCCAACTGTAAATCTGAGGCAACTTCCCTGGCCCCCAACCTGACAAGAAAGCCCACCTGATGGCACAGAACAAAAGGCCACGCCTAACCCATTGCTGTCCCACACGCCTGCAAAAAGATGTTCCACTCCCAAGACACCATGCTCCCACCCTCCAAAGCCATCAGTCAACTGAGGCTGCTCCAAGTGTCATATAGTCTGGGGGTGGGGGGATGGGGATGCAGGCCCTGGGCTGGGGGGTAGGGGTGGGTGGGGGTCGAGAGAGACCAAGAGGGTAATCAAGCCAGAGGGCCACTTACCTAATGGTATGGTCGAAGTAGATGTCATCCATAGAGGCTGTGACGCAGGGGCAGCCAGCATGCCTCTCCGCTGGCTCGGGAGAAGAAAGCCATGTTAGCAGCCTCCCCGGTCACACAGACCTCTGACCAGATATCTTCCAACAGCTTCTCCGTGAGAAGAGCCCCCCTACTTCTCCCACTTCTGCTTCCGTGCTTCAGCCCTGGGTCTGCTCTTGGAGCCTTTTCCCTGACCCCACAGCTGCTGCCTCAGGGCCTCTCAAACCCTGCTGGTGTAGCCAAGTCACTGTTAGACCCTAGAGGCTGGACTTGGAAAGGATCGTGAGCATTCACTGTCACTCCCTGTGTCCGGCCTTTACCAGCCAGCCAACCGGGAAATCACTGTGGTTAATGGCGCAGTAGAGGCAGACAGGGTCATCCGCATGATACCAACATTCAGGGCTGGATAACTTGGAGCGGGGGAAATAGGGAGAACAGGCTGCCCCAACAACTAGTTGAAGAGAGGCAGGGGACCAGCGAGACCTAAGACCAGAAGGGGAACAAGTGTGGTACTTATGAGAGAGGAGGAGATCATCTTTAAAAACTGAGGCCCCTGCGCAGGTTCTGCGGGGCAAGCGGTGGGGATGTGCCCGCGAGCCTGGAGCACGGCCTCACCTGATAGGCAGGCTGTGGTGTCGATCCATTTGAGCAACTGCCCAATGCTCAGCTCCCCACGGTGGTTGGTGTGGCAGGGCAGTACCAGCTGACTCATCTGCACCTCCGTGGGGTTCCGGTATTCTTCACCCTCTGCCATGGCGTCTCCGGACTCCGGATGAGAGATTGACTTTCGGGATGTTCGACTAGAGAACATAGAGGCGAAGCCCTGGGGACAGGTGAGGACGGCATGGTTAGCATCCTACACGTCTCTACACTGTGGAACCCTGACACCTCGAGTACACAGAGGGAGAGAAACTGCTAGGACCACCTCCCACCAGCCTCATCAGGAGTGGCCACCACCTCCAGCCCAGGATCTGAGAGTTCAGGGGTGTGCCACCTGTGCCTGCTCCCTCTTAGGAGAGTGTCTATTTCCTTGTTACAGCTAGTGGGCGACATTTAAAGTCTTCCTTCACACTGACTTTCCTCAGTCTCTAGACAGCTGGAATTATAGACATGCTGCCATATCTGATTCCTGACTTTCTCTCTTGAGAAAGTCAAAAGGGTGGTAGAGAGCTAGACAGATAGCTTAGCAGTTAGGAGCACTTACTGTGGACTGGAGAGATGGCTCAATGGTTAAGAGCACTGACTGCTCTTCTAGAGGTCCTGAGTTCAACTCCCACCAACCACATAGTGACTCACAACCATCTGTAATAGGATCTGATGCCCTCTTCTGGTGTGTCTGAAGACAACTACAGTGTGCTCATATACATAAAGTTAATAAATACATCTTTAAAAAAAAAAAGTTCTTGCTGCAAAGTCTGAGGACCAGAGTTCAGATCCCAGCACCCACATAACAAACTGTGTGGTATTTTGAATGAGAATGCCCCTGCACCCCCTTATAGGCTCATAGATGTGAATACTTAGTCCCCAGTCCTGTTTAGAAAGGTGTGGGATATGGGGCTGCTTCAGATTGTCCACTGCAGCTGACTATGATTTGCCTCATGCGGATAGCTTCTATAATTGTGTGACATTAGGAATTCAGGAGACTTTTCTAAGGGTATATAAATAAATGCTAGGGCCCTGGGGATGGGGGGACAGTTGGACTGTTGGTTGGTTGTTGTTGGTCACGGTGTGTTAAGTAGTTGTACACAAAGAAGAAATAACAAGAAGAAGTTAGATATCCTGCCAGTGAAGATCAAGCTTGCGCCAAGGAACTTGACACCCCTAGTCAACAGGAAGTAGTCCAACAATAACATCACCCCCTTTGTCCTCTATTCTTTTTTCTCTCCTATCTAGTATTAGCTGTTAAAAGGGTGGAGAAGGGTGGAAAAAGAACCCATAAAGTAGCCAAAGTCCAGCTACAAGGTGTGGCCTTGTAGGAGGTGTGTCACTGGGGCAGGCTTGTCGTTTCAAAAGCCCATGCCATTTCTAGTCAGCAGCTCTCTGACTCACGGTTGTGACTCAGCTACTGCTCCCAGCCATGCCCGCCTACCTACTGCCATGCTCCCTGCCACGATGGTCACAGACTCACCCTCTGAAACTGTAAGGCCCCAGATCACTCTTCTAAAAATCGCCTTGGTCATGGTGTCTCTACACAGCAGAAGTCACTAAAACACTGAGCATCTTACACGCTCCTGTAACCCTAACGCCAAGGTGGTCAGGGCCAGGAGAAGAAACAAGTGTGGCATTCATGAGAGGGAACAGACCATCCTGCCTGAGAACAGGAAAGGCTCACACAAGCTTAAGCCCCACCTCTCCTATGTGGGTTCTAGAACTTTCTGTTGGTTCTTTGGTTGTGTCACATGACTGACAATGACTACCCAGAGTTCCATACTCAGTAGATCTAAAGAACCCTGGGGCTTGCTGGCTTCCATCTTAGCCAAGAAAATGTGAGCTCTGGGTTCAGAGAGGAACTCTGGCTCAAAGGAATAGGTGGAAAATGATAAACGAAGACCCTTGATGCCATCTTTTGGCACACCTGCACACACACATACATGGTAAGATCTGACACTAATCACACTGTAAACAGTGAGACCTTCCCACTTCTCAGAGAACTGGGAAGGACATTGCCTTAGTGGACATTCACTACCATAACTTCCAGTGTATTGGTGAAGCCTCAGCTACATGGTCCTCAGGCCAAGCGTCTGCGGGGTCATCCTGTTGGTTCATGGTGGCCCTGAGAGTTGCAGCTTCCTGTAAGTTTGGTGGGGCTGAACCAAGAAAGAAAGCATATGCAGATTTCTACAGAAAATATGATTCCGTGAAAGATTTTGAAGAGACGAGGAAGGCTAGTATCGAAGTGCAAAGTGATTTTCGAATGTAAAGAATTCTTTGGTTTGAGTTCCATAGACGTTGACCACTGAGCTGTGTTCCTGAACTATGAAACATGAATGTGTGAGCCAAGAAGTAGTCTCTTTCAATAAATAGTTAACAATTAGAACAAAACCAAAAGTGAGACCTAGGGTTGGCAGACAAGGAAAGGAAGGAGAAGGGATATAAGGAGGAGCCATCCACCTCCTATGCAGGGAGGTCTGGGTCAGTGGAGCCCAGGAATTGCTCCCAATACAGTGTCTCAAGTTGTCTCCAACTTCATCCCCACAGCCCACAGACCCCTCTCTCAGGCTCTGCCTTTCCAGAGGTGGCCTCAGAAGGAGTGCCTCAGTCAATACTTCGTCTTCACTGCTCAAGTCTACAGACCATGGAGTTCTGGGTAGTCAGTCGCCTGACCCAGCAGAAGTGCCAACAGAGAAAGTTCTGGATCCCACATATGAGATATAGGGGCTTCATGCTTGGCGAACCGTTTCCTACTCTCCAGGCAGAAGCAAGGACATGCCTGGTAGCCCCTCTGATGAGAGACCTGTTGTCCTATCTCTGTCTGTCTCCCTAGTCAGATGTGTGTTCAGTGCTGGGCACACCTGCACTTGTGAAAAAGAATGGGGGGGGGCGGGGTTCCAGTTCTCCTGGCCAATGGTGACTGTCAGCTGTGGTCCGTCACAGCGTGTTATCATAGCTCTTAAGTGCTGCATACTCTCTGGAGAGCTTCACATGTATAAATCTAGTTCTATTCCAACCACAGACTTGTGGGGCAGGTGCTCTTCACCATCATGTCACAGGCAAGGAAACTGAGGCTGGAGTCAAAGGCAAAGCCCAGCTTCAGTCTCAGAGATCTGATTGTGAACTCGTTCCTGTGAGTTATTCACACTGTCCCCAGGGTCTCCTAGGACAAGAGGAGGCTAAAGCCCTGGGTCTTGGAAGCAACAGCACAAAGTGTTCACATGACAGTGACAGGTATGAGCCTGGTTCAGCTCACAGGGGGATGAGGGCACAGCGAGCTGGTGGGCCACAGTGTCTCATAAGCGTCCTGCAGCTAACCTGTCGACTTCACAACATCCAGGGTAACTCACTCAAAGCCCGTGACTGCTAGGATGATAGAGACAAGCTGGGCCTCTCTGGCCCAGAACTGCTGTGCCTCCCGGAGATGAAGCCTCATCCAAGAATCCCTGAGCACTCAGGAGGCAGAGGCAGGCAGGTCTGTGAGTTCAAGGCCAGTCTGATCTACAGTTTTAGGATGGACAGGGTTACACAGACAACCCTATCTCAAGAAAGAGAAAGAGGAGGAGGAGAAAGAAGAGGAGGAGGAGGAGGAGGAGGAGGANAAGGAAGGAAGGAAGGAAGGAAGGAAGGAAGGAAGGAAGGAAGGAAGGAAAAGGGAAGGGAAGGGAAGAAGGGAAGAGAAGAGAAGAGAAAAGAGAAGGAGAAGAGAAGAGAAAAAGAATACCAAAAAAAAGGAAGGAAGGAAAGAAGGACGGATAGGAAGAGTCCCTGGGCGGCAGGCACAGTGCTGGACCGTGGAGGAGAGGAGGAGAGAAGACCTCTAGGAATTCTTGGCCTGGGTGGGAGTCCACACCAGACAGCTGTCCATCCTTCAGGCTCTCAAAAGCAGCCTGAAGGCTGCTACACTTGAAGCAGCAGGTCCTGTTGCCATGGAAACCACTGCCAAAGGCGGCTCCAGCCTGGCTGTGCACCGGGAGCCTGCATGGATGTTGATGCAGTTGGCTGGATTTCTGGGTGTGGTTAATCAGAGAGGAGGAAGGTGGGTTCTGTTTTCCCACATTATTCACAGGGTGAGAAGCTCTTAGAACATTCTAGACCGGTGATCTCAACCTTCCTAATGCTGCAACCCTTTAATACAGTTCCTCATATTATAGTGACCCCAACCACAAAATTATTTCATTGCTACTTCCTAACTGTAATTTTGCTACTGTTATGAATTGTCATGTAAATATCTGCTATGCAGGACATCTGATATTTGACCCCTGTGAAAGGGTTGGTGGAACCCCAAAGGGGTCACGACCCACGGATGAGAACTGCTGTTCTAAACAGAAGCCCTGAGAGAGCTGAGGAAATGCAGGAGGCAGAGGATAGGTGGGAAAACAAAAGAAGCCTGGGTGGGGACCCAGGAGAGACCCATGTGCCCACACGGTGTCCTGAATTACCACATCCTTGGTCTCACAGGATGCTTACCAGGAGTGGAGATCAGGCATCGTGGCCCATCTTACAGATGAAGAAACCGAGAACAGCTAAGCCCAGGCCAGTGGTCAGCACTTGGGATCCAGACTCTCCTGTTCCTCTGCATCAATCTTGACACACACACACATACACACAGTGCTGGAGTGTGGCCATCCCTTCAGACTCCATAATGTCTAAAGACAGGACTATCGACATCATGGCTCTTTTTGTTCATTCATTCAATCAATCAATCAATCATTTGACAAGCACCTCCTCTGCATACTGAGCCCTAAGTCAAATGCCAAGGATACAAGATGCATTGAGCCTATACACAGTCAGACATCAGCCGAGAGACAAACAGGACCAGACTTAAGTACAAATCCCGTCCTCAGACACTGCAATTTCAAAGAAAGGCCCTTTCTTCCCTGAGCCAAGCCCTAGATCTAAGATTCTGGGTTCTAGCCTGAGTTCTAACCTGCCTAGTTTCCAGTGGAAAGCCATGGGGGTCATCACCCTGTGAAACAGAAATGCCACACTTCGGTGAGCAGGGCTGAGTGCCTGCCTGAGGCAAGCAGAGGGACTTATTGCTATGTCCCCCTACTCTGCAAAAAGAAGTGTGCAGAGCCCCAGGCTAACGCCCAGGCCGCAGGACCGGGCCCTCCAGTTACTATTGCATAAATGTCTCGGACTCTATTCTCTCCTTAAGCTCCATGGCAGTCTCCTCACTCCCAGAGCCAAGATGGGCAGCCAGCCAGCGGGAGGCAGGAATGTGTGTGTACAGCCAGGAAAGCTTTAGCCAATGGGGACTCTAGAGCACGGCCACTCCTCCCAAGACTGCAGAAGCCTGGGATGAAGTCAGAGCCAGGCAAGCAGGGCCAAGACAGCTGACAGGGAGGGAGGGCGGGCATGTGGAGGTCAGAGCCAGGCCTTCCCCGACTGCAGCTATGCCAGGCACTGGCCCCGGGTCACCCCAAACCTGGCTAGACTTAAGTCCTGACCCCAGCTGACCATGCCATGGAGTTGGTTTCCATCCTCCTGGCCCGTGTTACCCCATTGGGTCACTGCAGAAGAGACCACATTGCCCAAACCCTCTACAGTGAGATTTGAGACATGAAGGGAAGGCTGTCCAGTGATACCTAGATGAGGAGCCAATAGAAACCTTCAGGAGCCAGGGTTGCTGCTAAGCAACCTAACAGCTTCCCATCCTCCATGGTCCAAGTAGCCAACTCCTTCAGTCCTGCCCACCGTCTGCCCATTCTGGATCCTGTATGTCTAACTGTATATATTTTCACAGCCTGACCTCTCTACTGGCCATTCTCAGACTCCACTAAAAACCCACAACCACAGCCACTTGCTATGCCTTGCCTTCCAGGGAGACCTAATCAGATCTTCAGAATGTCCCCTGCAGAGGTCTTCTTGTGGCACTCTGCCCTTCCTAAAGAGTAGTCCTCGCCGGGCACATCCCTCAGTAAAGACTATCGGATGCAGAGAGAAGACAGGAGACAGATTCTGTTGGGTGCCTGAAGGCCAAGCCAAGGGGGTCCCTTTTAGTCCTGAAAAGCCCTGCAGAAGGGAATGCCCTACAGTGGTTAGTGGGGACAGGAAACACAGAGTTTATGGGCCCACTCAGCAGTTGCAGACCTATGGCAAGGGACTATCCTGGAGGGAGACACTGGCTTAGGAGCCCTTGAAGTGACTTCATCATGAAACAAGTGTTGGGGTCTCTTGGCTTAGGCTCGAGTACAGTTATATGATGAACCCGTACAATCTCAGGCAAGCTGCTCAACCTCAGTTTCCTTGACCATAGAAAGAGGATCGATCCTAAGCCAGGCCTGGTGGCACACACCTTTGATCCTATCACTGGGAGGCAGAAGCAGATCTTTATGAGTTCAAGGCAAGACTGGATTACATAGCAAGTTCCAGGACATCCAAGTCTACACAGAAAGACCCTATCTCAAAACAACAACAACAACAAAGATTATAATACCTGCCTCCAAGGGTTATCAAAGGGATGGTACTAAGGAGGTCAAGCATGAAACGCTCCTGGCATCCTCCATCCAGGGGGGACATTTGTTGAGCACTTACTTTTAGCACTATGAAACTAAGTCAGACGTTGTCCTTTCTACCACGAATATAGCAGGGCCACAGGGCAAGCCGGGGCAGGGGTTAGGAGGTTGTCATCATCTCCAGGAGGGATGCTGGGAGAATCTGAAACACCAGCAATCTGTGGTCCCCTGAACCACAAGGCAGAGCTTCAATCCCTGACACAGTTTACAGTCAAGAGTTCTTCCCTCCCCTCCTCCATCCTGTCTCTGCCAAGGCCCCATAGAGAGCTATAAGGGCATCCACAAGAAGGTGGGAAGAGAGCTCTCTGGCCCACCCTGGGAGCCACCAGGCAGGCCCCATGAAAGGCCTCATTGTCTGAAACCGGCCGCACTGAGCCATGTAATGGTGTTGCCTAAACCGGATACTGTCCTCACAAAGGAGGCCATGGCCCCAGCCTCTCAGAGATCCCAGCTACACACACACACACACACACACACACACACACACACACACCACAGAACACAGACTGAGAGCAAGAATGCAAACAAATCAAGTTAAGAAACCAGGTAAGGAAGGAGTGGTCCTCCCATCAGACCTGGCAAAAGTGGGTATTGTGGTTCCCAATCCCAAAAGATGGATTAGAAGGAAGGAGCCCAGAGGACTGTTCCTCCAGGATTCTCATGGCCTAGACCACCAGGCTTCAGTGGTATCTGCACCCAGGACCCAAGCAAGCGTCTAGACTTCTTGCTACAGTGTGCCAGCACTGCATGTTTCAAGTCTGGGAACGGCAGAGAAGTTAACCAGTACCTTTTGGTCAAGCATTTCCTCCGTGTCAGCTTAAGCGTCAGGGACTGAGCTAGGTGTTCCATATTCTCATTATCTTCCCTGCACAGCATCCGCCTCCACTGACAGACAAAGCATGGAGGAGAAAAGCCCCGTGGCTTCTGCATGGTGGCACTTCAGTCATCCCAAGCCCACCAGCAAAGGACCATGGGTAGCTCTCCCCAGCATTTCTGCAAGCCCTAGATGTAAGAAGGGCAGGGACTCAGAGAAGTGAAGAAAATGACCCCAAGTCACAAGTCACACAGACAGCAACAGAGGAAGGAACAAAACCCCGGGCCCTGGGTCCCCCACGAGAGGCCATGGGCTGATATGAGCTGAACGGACGGCTACATGTGCAGGCATGGGGTTTGCCATACTTCTGAGCTCTCTGGGGTGGAGAGGGGGAGAAAGACCTGAACTCAATATGGAGAAGGAGGAAAGGAAGGCTAGGTCAGGGACAAGCACTCCCTTCCTGCCCCTCAGAGCCCAGCCTCAGGTGCTGTCTTCAGCCCTGCCACTTGGCCTCCTGGAGCTGAATATAAATGGCTCTCCCAGCACATCAACCCCATGAGACCTGAGCGGGTCACTCTCATCTCAGTTTTTTTATCTGTCAAATGCCCAAGGCTAGTGAGCCCACTGGGATAGCTAAACTCAAAAATCACAGGGAGGAGCTGGACATGATGGGGCAGGCCTGTGATCCCAGCACTTTCGAAGCTGTTCTAGCAGGGAAATGACAAATAAGAAGCCAGCCTGGGATACACAGAGGCACGGTGGTGTTCTGAATGAGAATGGCCCCGTAAGCTCAGATATTTGGATGTCTGTCCTGTGTAGTCATATTCTGTCCCCACCCACCCAGAGTTGGTAGAACTATTTGGGAAGGACTAGGAGGTGTGGCCTTATTAGAGGAGGAAGTGTTTCTTTGGGGGCAGGCTTTGAGGTTTGAAAAGACTTCCTGCCATTCCACTAGCGCTCTCTTCTCTCTGCCTTCTACCTGCACACAGGATGTAAGCACCCAGCTACCTCTGCAGGGCTGTGCCTTCCTGACTGCTGTGACCTTTTCCATCATGATGGTCATGGGCTCCCTCTCTGAAGCTGCAAGCAAAGCCCTCAGGTAAAGGATGTCTTGGTTGGGGCTGGAGAGACTGCTCTTCCAGAGCTCTTGAATTCAATTTCCCGCAACCACATGGTGGCTCACAACCATCTGTAATGAGATCCTATGCCCCCTCTTCTAGTGTGTTTGAAGACAGCATACAGTGTACTCATATCCATTAAATAAATCTTTTTTTTTTTTAAGATGCCGTGGTCGTGCTTTTGTTTTTGTTACTGCAACAGAAAAGTAAGTTAGACAGACACTGTCTCAGAAAACAATGAAATCATGGGAAATAAATAAGTACTGGCCAGGGTATGGAGATGGCCCCTTAGTGTCTGTTCCCTGGCCAGGATTTGGAGATGACCCCTTAAGGATATGGAGACCGTCCCTTAGTGTCCAGGCTTGAACACCCGTGAAAGGTGTTTCCTCAGAAAAGAAAGTTGAATAGAGGGTCTGGAGACATTGGTCAGTAGTGAGGAGTGTGATGGTCTTGCAGAAGGCCAGAGCTCCATTGCCAGCATCACTTCAGAAGGCTCACAATTGCCTATAACTCCAGCTCCTGAGATTCTGACGCCCCCCCCGACCTCCATGAGCAGTCTTATATGCACAAACCTACATGTGTACAAAAAGTACTTTTTAAGGGCTGGCGAGATGGCTCAGAGGTTAAGAGCACTGACTGTTCTTCCAAAGGTCCTGAGTTCAAATCCCACATGGTGGTTCACAACCACCAGTAATAAGATCTGATGCCTTCTGGTATTTCTGAAGACAGCAGCAGTGTACTTATTTATAATAATAAACAAATCTTTGGGACAGAGTTAGCAGGGACTGAGCGAGCAGGGCTGACCAGAATGAGCAGAGGTCCTAAATTCAATTCCCAACAACCACATGAAGGCTCACAACCATCTGTACAGGTACAGTGTACTCATATACATAAAATAATTTTTTAAAGTACTTTTTAAAATTAAACAGAAATACCTCATATCTGAGCCTTCACACTCGTAGGGTAGTCCCATTTTTTTTTTTGAAAATGTTTTTTAAAAATCAAAATATACAGGCATACCAGTTTCCAGTTCAGTTAGAGACCCTGTCTCAACAAATATGGTAGAAAACAATATGAGGAAGACACACAGCACTGATCCCTGCACCCCTCCTGCCACCTGCACACAGACACACAGGAACCTATGTACACGCACACTCACGCATACAGCCAGGGGACCAGAAGGCAGAGCGTGCCACCATGACACCTGGCACGTGGAGGAAGCCCAAGGGGCAGGGATCATGGCTTCACTTTCTCACGTTTCAAATGGCCCTTGGCCAAACGGTCTTCAAGACTTTCCAGCCCCGAAAGGCTCCCAGCAGGAAGAACTGCTTTAAAGGCCTCCGAGGCACGGCCACATCCCCTCAGCACTGTTCTCCATGATGACACCATTATTTAACTGTGGGAATGTTAAAGAAAAAAGACACACAGGCCAGGAATCCTCTCTCAACTTGGTACCCATGTGGCCTTAGAAGCAAGTCTGGCTTGTTGGGAAGCAAATTCAAGAGTTTGTTCAGTGGGTCCCCCATTCCAGTTAATGCCACAGCAGGAAGAAGGCAGAGCATATGCCCCTGCTCCCTCGCCCCATTCTAGAATTCAACAGAACATCATCTGCCTCCCTCCACCCCAAGGATAAAAATAACTTCGTCTGCAATCTGATGCCTGCCGTCAGCCAGTCACCAGAACTGCCCGGGGCCACCAAGGAGCTGGCAGGAGACCAGATCAAGCACAGGGGTATTGTCTAAATGCAATCCCACACATACATCACCTGACCCACGGACAAATACGGGAAGAGCTTTCACTGACAAAATGTACTAGAGCCCAGAGAAGTCCAACATGGAGTCCAGGGAGCTCAGCTCTGTGTCAGAGGCAAGACGGAGGCCATGCCTCCTGCTTGGCTACCTGCAGCCTTTGTCCTAGCATCTTGATACCGAGAAGGGCTTAGAAATTAATTACATCCATTGGGAAATATCAGTGGTGAAACAGAGGCACAGAAAGTCTCTGTCCCGGGTCCTAAATGAGTGAGCAAAACCAGGAGTTTTCGGGCAAATCATCACAGAGTTATTTCCCATGAACTGAGCTTCTCAAAGAAGCCACATCTATACGGAAGGTCCTGAACGTGGACCTTTGGCTGACTTGAACAATGTGACTGTGGAGAGATGGAACAAACCTGTATTTGTTTCTTAGGTATTGAGACAAAGTCTCTCTTTGTAGCTCAGGCTGGCCTCACAGTTATGACCTTCCCCCTGTCTCAGGGCTGGGATTATAGTATGTCCAGAGCCTTTCCCAAAGCCATTCACAATCATCTCCATATGTGACCCAGCATCCTCATGACTACCAGGAAGCCTCCTGGGATGTGCGACTAACCTAGCAGACCGATATCCTTCCCTCTTTCACCAACCCCAAAGCTAAAACTACAGCAAGTAACCTGTCTGAAGACTGAAGCACACGCTCCGCTGTCGCCCACCGACCTGAAGCCTCCTGGGACGTGTTACGGCAATTTTAGATATACCTGCCTCCATCTCCATCCAAGACATTTTGAAGATTAACACATTTCTGAAACCACGGGCACCAGGCTCACAGTGAGATGCCATGGTGGGAGGCGCTATATGGAAGAGGCTGGAGAGCAAGGAGTAGCTAGCTAGCTAGCACGGAGCCCAGCAGCTCATCTTCTGCTTGGGGAAACAGGGATGTGGAGAAGAGAGGTTCTGGAATCTGTGCATGGCTTTTGAGTCTAGTCCAGTCTATCTCTGAGGGGCCTGGGCACCTCGCTTCCCTTCTGTCCACTTAGATATTCTCTGGCTCGGCCGCCACCTGGCAACCCAATAAGCCAGTTTCCTTGTTTGTAAAGTGAGACTCTAAAGACTTAGCATGGCTGACCTGAGGTGTAAATGAGGGGACCTAGCCAAAGGACTTTGCCAATCACCGTGGCTCTGACCTCCATCTGAGCAAGGGCAGGCCACCAGACTGGGTCACCCTACCATGTAAATGTGTCTAAGCCAGCTGCCATCCCAGAGTCAGGGTCCAGATGAGAGACAGACTAGGCAAGAAGTAGCATGGGAAATGCTGCCACACCCAGGGGCACAGGGGTCATGTGACCAGGATTCAGCTTTCCCCTGGTAGTGTGCCCGCTCCGACTTCTCTGTATTGCTTGGACATATATCCACCATGTACCTGAACTTAACACCCTGTACGATGTGAGCAGATATTTCACCCACTCAGAGTCCTCAGTTCATGGAGCTGAAGGGGGCAAATGGGCACGTAAGTCAAGAATAACTACCCTCCTTTGAAGACATTTGGTTTTTTTGAGATGGGAATCTCATTCTGAGCCCAGGCTGATGTCAAACTTACCATATAGCCCAGGCTGGTCTTAAACTAGCAAGTGCTTTCCACGTGCTGGTATTGCAGACTTCCACCCACCACGCCCTGCTGCGTTTACTTCATGGCCCACCCCCATTTTACAGATGGGGAAGCAGAGGCTCAAGAAGAGTAAACAGCTTACACCTACACACAGAAGACCACCCAGCTGATAAGGACAGAACTGAGACCCAGGTCCACACCTGTGTAGCTCAAGATCTAAGGCTGCTTGACCACTTCGAAGTACTACCTCCTGTCCAGCAGACAGGGCAGTCGTTTCTGTCTCTGGGCATTTAATGCCACCACAGGCAAGCCAGGCCAGCACCCACGTCTCTATTCTGGTTTCCTGAGACTCCTCATGTCCCTTCAAGTCCTCTTGCAGTGAGAGTGATGGTATCAGGACCTGGATCAAAACCGTCTGAAACACCCCGGTCCACCACCAAGGAGGAAAATGCTGGAAAGGACTTCGTCTATCTAGACAGACTGCTCCGCAACAGTATTGAGATCACCACACCCTCCAGCAGCAGCTGACTAGCAAGCATGAGCTTGCTTGCCCCCAAAACAGAGGGTCCACTCCCTTCTGCCAACCCTTCTCCTATCCAGTCCTTCATCTCCCACCCTCTGCCTCTATGCCTCACTGCCGGCCTCCTGCATTAGACTGTCTGCCACTGCCCACCCCACCCCCCCAGTCACCAGAAGGCCTAGAGAGCGACTAGAATGTTTTGATCACAAGCAGTCTAGCCCCAATGTGAACTTACCCTCCATGTGCCACACCCAGCCCCAAACCCCCACTGCCATGCAGTGATCCCCTCCATGCGGAGCCCTGACACTGAGGTTGGCCTGCCACTCAGGGGGCTGTGAAGGAAAGACCTGGCTTCTCCCCATCAGAACCCTTCACACCCTCCCCACCACTTGGCCAAGAATGCCGCCGCCGGTCCCTGCCTCTGGGTTACCATGGCAACGGGAAGCCAGGCAGTGGGCCGGGGCCCTGCTATCCTGCAAGCCACCTCATTTACCCTGGAGCTGGGCACAGCAGCCACAGATAGAACAGTTCCTTCTGGAGAGGGAACAAGAACAAGCGGGGAGGGGGAGAGAAAAAAAGAGAGAGAGAAGTCAGTTAGTTACAGAGAGAGGAGGGGAAACAAAACAATCAGAGAGAGAAAAGAGGAGACACAGGGAGGAGGGAAGGAGAAGAGAAAAGAAATGTCAGAGGGAGAAAGAAACAGGCTGGAAGGGAACAAAACAAGTAGAAAAGCGCATGCACTGAGAGAGGGAGGGGGAAGGGAGGGGAGGGGGAGGGGAGACAGGAAAGGGGCCCCTCCTGATCCCCACTCCACACCACACATTCCTGGGCCTGAGCTGCTCACAGCTTTTGAGACTCTGGGCAGCTAAGACTTCCTGCCCCAGGAAGCTGGCAGCCTGGCTGGGCCCCCTCCAGCTGCTCTCTAGGCCCTCCGACTTCCACCCTGCTGACGGATGGTGCCCAGGCCTTCCCCCCCAGCAAGTGGGGCCCCTTCTCCCACCCCTCGGGATCTTCAAACCCTCCTGCCACTCTGTCCTCTCCACCCCCACCCCACCAGCCTCCTCTAGCTCAAACCAGCTTAGTTCTCCTCTGTGTTTAAAAAGCCATTCCAAAGAAGCCTTGGGGAACAGTGGAAGCGCGGGGGGGGGGGGGGGGGTCATGATCTACCAACTGAATACATCTTGTCACTTGGCACGGGGAGCGGGACAGGCCCTGGAAGAGGCCTAAGAGGCCCCTCTGCAGGTAGAAGATGCTGAGCAGGGCCAGGCAACCCATGGCAGAGGCTGGACTGGGCACTGCAGCCCAGACAGCTCTGCAGGGGCTCACTCCTTATACCCCGGGTTCTTCAAGCCCCTAGCTCAGGGGAGTTGATGGACTATGAAACAGCCCTGACCTGTTCTGGCCTCACAGCACCTACCTACTCCCTCCACTGTGTGAGAGCGACCTGGGCCAAGAGAAAAGCTTGCTGGAAAAAAAAAAAAGAAAAACAAAACAAAAAACAAACAAACAAAAAACAAGAAAGGTAGAAAGAGAAGAAAGACAAATAAAGGTTTGGGGTGACTGGCAAGGTCTTGGTACTCTGGATGTGGCCCTGCCTCTAGTTTGCTGGAGAACCCTGAGCCATAACTTAAGCCACACCTCAATCTTCACAACTATATAATGGGAACATGAGTGTCACAGAAAGGAGCCCGAGTGCTTAGACCAGGACCTGACCCACAGGAAGTGCCCCAAACTGCTGTGCTTTGTGTTGTCAAAAAGCTAAGGCACTTCAGAAAGACGCGAGATCGGTTCACAGGTCCCAAGGGTATGTGACATCTACGGAGAACGGCCGGCCAAGTGGCCTATGCAGAAAATGCTTTGAAGGCAGCTGGGACCTGTGACAAAAACATTCACATTTCTTTCCGTTACTGTCAATTGAACACAAAGCTGTCTTCTATATTAGGGCTTCCCTTAAACTGAGAGTCATGGCTGGACAGACAGAGTCTGTGGTCCTCTGCAGGCACCCCGCACTTGATGACTGCCGGAACACCATCCAGACCCTCAGGAAGGAAACAGACTCCTGGAATTACTAGAAAGCAGCTGGGGGGCGGGGGGAACAAGGCGGGCACCAGGAGGAGCCCCTGGGCCACGAATAAACCATCTTTACTATTTTGCTTTTGTACAAGGCCAAAACATCATCAGGGACCCATGAGAACCTGGAGATTGAGCCAGGATGGGGTTTCCTGTGGAGCCCCTGGAGATTGAACCTGGACCAGTTCCGTGGAGCCCCAATGCTCCACTCAGTACTGCATCAAATGGCAGGAATGAGGATGGGCCTGGTCATCGGCAGGCTGACAAAAAGATGAAGCAGGGGAACCTGCATCCAGTGCTTCTGTCACTGTCCCCTTGGTTTAGATTGGTTATGGGCTGGGCTGGTTCTAGCTTAATAGTTGTTTATGTGAAAACAGCCTCATGATTTCATCCATCCACAAACTCAACTGTGGCAACTCCTACTGTAACCAAAGAGTAGTGCTGTGGTGGCTGAGGCTTGCCGCCTGGGGAGGGGAGGAGAGGGGAGGGGAGAGGAGGGGAGGGGAGGGGAGGGAAGGAAGGAATGACTCAGTGTGGAGGAGGCAGTCCCAGGCTGGGGTTTTGCTTGAGGCCCAACCCTGTGAGCAAGAAACCAGAAGGAATGTGAAGGACCCTCAGAAAGGATAGATAACTGGAGGGAGAGCAGGGAGGGCACCGACTATTGGCGTCCTGAGCTGGATCTCTGAGGGCTGGTCAGAAACCAGGCCTGGAGCATTCCAAGTAAGGCGGGTAGGTAGAAAGAACAACTGTTCAGATCACTGTGCCGTTAAAACTCCCATTCATTTCTTCAGGGCACTGGGACCAGAACACTGAAGAGACCAGACCGGTCTCATCTCTCATGCCATGCAAAAAAGAACACAAGGCCATTTAAAGAAGGAAAGAAAACACAGAGCATGGAGGGATGTGGCCCGGTGGGTGGCATGCTTGCATAATATTCAGAAAGCCCTGGGCTTGATCCCCACCACTGCCTGAAACAGTTGTGGTGTTATCCCAACATCTGGAAGATGGAGGCAGGAAGATCAGAAGTTCAAGGTCCATCCCAGCTACAAAGCAAGTTTAAGGCCAGCCTAGGCTATATGAGACCCGGTCTCAAAAAGAAAAGAAAACGAAAGGAGAGGGGATATGATGGAGGGAGAAGGCACTTTTCTCATTTGAGGCAGTCATGTGTAGGAGGGTCCCTGCGGAGAGCTGGCTAACGTATGAATGAATGTGCGGGTGCAATTAGGAAACACATGTGGCAGGGTGGTTCTAAGCAGAGAGAATGCAAAGCCCCAAGAGGATCTGTGACTATCAGAGGGCAGTAGGTAAGAAGTCAGGAGGGTAGCCTGGTCCACGTGGCCCAAGGCTGGGCAGATCCCCAGAGTGCAGATTTGACTCAAGTGCTGGAGTCTGTAAGTGGCGGGAGACGGGACCTGCCTTTCGGATCTCTGCACGTTGGACGTGCGTGCTTGCGTGTCTTCTTGGATGAGGAGAGGCAAGGAGAGTCCTCAGTGCTCCTATGCTGCTAGCTGAGAGAAATGGCACTTGGGCAGGGCCTGTCCAAAGTTATTGGCCAAGGGCAGATTTCAGAGAGATCCAGCTAGCGGCAGTACTGCAGGCTGAGTGAGAGATGGGAGGGGGGCAGAGCTTGAGGTGAGGGAGAAGTGTTAGTACTGAGTTAGGGGAGCCCAGGGGTGAGTGAGAATAAGGACCAAGAGCTTTCCAGATACTGTTAACCATTCACTGAATGTGCCACAGTTCTGCTGCGTACCCCTCTGTGGAAAAGGGGGCTACACACCTGCAAAACACACCAACAAAAAACAATCACCACACGTGGGGGGCATCTGAAAGGCACAGGGCTCTGCACCCGTAGTAGGTTAAAGGGTACTCGAGCCTTGTGGCTCCTCTCCAGACTCAAGAGAAGGAGGAGTCTAAGTCCCTCCCCTGAGTCTGAATCACCTTCAGTGACATTTCAACCAATGCCTGCAACCCCAGGTCACGGGAAGTTTTGCTGCATCTCCTAGGCCTCCTGGAACCGTCCCTCTAGGGGCCTTAGCTGCCAGGTAAGAAATCTAACTCTCCTGAGACTGTCATGACAAAGAATCCACACGTGGATGCTCTGAATGGCATGAAGTCATACTAGACCCTAGGTAAGCTCACTCGCAAGCTAACCACCACCCATAACCTCTACCCGGGCCCCGCAGGCCAGATGAATTGCACTGCAGAGCTCTGCCCAGCCTTGCCCAAACTTCCAACCCACAAATCACAATGCATCACAAACTGGTGGGTTTGCTAAGCCACGGAGTTTCAGGGTGGTTTGCATTGCAATCCTAGGAACGCCAGCAGACGCGGTCTCGGGAGAGGCTGTAGACAGGGACACACATACTCCCACATAAGGAGTAGATATGAAGGAGAAGTCTGAAAAACCCAGGGAGCCATCAACCTGGCGTAGGGAGAGCCCCAGACGGCTCCCGGACACACGAGGCAGCATGAAGGCAGATGGGAAAGGGGCCAATTGAGAGGAGGAGAAGGGGTCCAGTCAGAATGATTTAGAAAAAAAGATGAGAGCCAGCCAAGTGGAAACTGGTACCACACATGAAGTCACTGGTAGGTGAACTGGGACGGGAATGGCTTTGCTTGCATGGAGACTGGGAAATACTGGTGTCTGTTCATCTACTGAGGAGTATGGCAGGGGGAGGGTCCTCCAGAGCCAGAGAGCTGCCCACCGGATGGAAACCTAGCATCTAAGAAGTACTCAGGCATCAGCTCAGAGAACCTCTTAAGAAATCTGCTGTCGGACTGGAGAGAGAGTTCAAATCCCAGCAACCACATGGTAGCTCACAACCATCTGTAATGAGATCTGATGCCCTCTTCTGGTGTGTCTAAAGACAGCTACAGTGTACTTATATATAATAAATAAATAAATATCTGTGGGCCAGAGCAAGTGGGGCCGGAGCGAAAAGGAAGGAAAGAAAGAGAGAGGGAGGGAGGGAGGGAAGAAGGGAGGGAGGGAGGAAAGGAAGGAAGGAAGGAAGGAAGGAAGGAAGGAAGGAAGGAAGGAAGGAAGGAAGGAAGGAAATCTGTTTGGCGTGAGCCTACTGTGTGTCTCTTCATCCTCAACACTACTCAGTAACGGTAACAGTGACCCAAACTGAACACATGAGGGAAAGGAAACATGAGCAGGAGAGAGAGAGAGCATGCCCACACCATGACTGACCAGGAAAGGGCAAAGGGAAGGTCCCCCAACGCAGGCGTTGCAGAAGGAACTCTGAGGAGCAGGTCACCAGCACATGGCACTGTAGAGACTCCACAGTTGCCTTTTGGGTCCCAGCCAGAGCTGCTATGACCCGTGGGTCCCTCCTGGGCTTGAAAACTCTTTCCAGATAGACATCCAAACTGCCATGTCATGACTGCACACTCCCCATCCAAAGGGCCAGTGCAGCGGGCTCAAACTCCATTGTCAAGTGAGACACACCTTCTCAGCCCTGCCTGCTTGCAAGCCTTACTTTTATCTTCAAAGGGCTGGACTAGGTTGACTCAGAGGGCCTGGGTTAGAGGCTGGGGGGGGGGGGGGGGCTGGGATAGGAAAGCAACCAGGGCTTGCCCACCACACCTGGCTCCTTTAAAGATGGTCCCTCCCCTTGGCCCACAGTCAGTAAACCTTTGGCTCACCACTTGCTCTCTTTTGAACAGAAAATTATTACATTGTGTTTATTTGTGTGTATTGGGGGTAGGGTGTGAGGCATGCCTGTGTAATCAGAGGACAACTTGTAAGAGTCAGTTCTCAGTTTTCCCCCTTCTTGCCCGCGGATCTTAGGGATAGAACTCGGGTCACAGAGCTTGGCAGCGAGCGCCTTTACCCATTGAGCCCCACCACTTGCTCTTTTAAAATGAGCCGTCTCCATCAAGGAAACATCGGATGATGTAAAGTGGCTCAGTTACAGGGACCGTGGGGACCCCATATTCCCCCGTGATAGTAAGGACCGAGTCTGGGAGAGAGCTAGCAAAGAACCAGCCAGAGGGGTGGGGAGACAGCCGGGTGGATAAGAATATTTGCTGCTCAGTCATGAGTTTAACCAGTATTCACATGAAAAGTCAGCTATGGCCATGTGGGCCTGTAAGTCCATCGATGTGGTGGGGGTGGGTGTGGGAGGTGCAGCCCCAGCTGCTGGCTTAGCAGCAGGTTCAGTGTCTCAAGGGAAGAAGAAGCATGATAGAGCAGGACACTTGATGTCCTCCTCTGACCTCCGCCAGTGTGCACTGCTCACACATGTGTGCAAGACACATGTAAACAAAGAAAAGAACCACTCAGAATTTCTCACCTACACACACACATATCACACATATACACACAGTTACACACACATATACATACACATACATTCTCATGCATATATATGTACATACATACATCACACACACAACCATAAATACATACGTACATACATACACACACAATCACATACACAGGTACACACATACACACACATACACAGACAGACATACACATATACACATGCGCGCACACACTTTTACACACACACTCCTCACAGGGTCTGGTCTGGTCTCTTCAGGCCTTGTAAGGGATCTGAAGGAAATGAAGAGCCACCTGACTTTGGGAAACCAGGGCTGCCTTATGGAGGCCCATGGGGAGCTCCCCCTTCAGGCCTCTGACCCAGGCTAGACCACACCCTAGGGTGGATCACAGCCTGTTCTCAAGTCACAGATAGGACAAGGCCAAGGAGTGGAGAGACAGATGTGAGAATGGGCCCATAGGTCCCCAGGGAGCATGTGGAACAAAGGTCTCATCCAGGCCCCTGGTCTGGGGCTGGTCTCTAGGCCTCTGAAGAGCCAAGGTGAGGTTCATATAGAACTTTCTAACTGTGAAGCAAATGTCCACATGAAGAGAAGAAACACCGTAAGAAAGCCAACAGTAATGCCATCTTATAACCCAGTTCTTGGGAGTTGGAGGCACAATGAAGGAGTTCAAGGACAGCCTCAGCCACATAGTTCAAGGCCAAGAGGTCTCAAATACCAAGCAGGGGTGAGAGTGGAGGGCAGGTGAGAGCAGACCAGCAGGCAACAGTTCTACCGTGTGGCAGCCCTTACAGTCGTTCTACTGGAGTTCAGTACGCACATTATAAATCCTGCCAGGGACAGATTTCCCTCCAGCACTGGACGAAAGCTAAAGCTGGGTTGTCCACAGGACTTCCCTAAGGCATGAATGCAGAGCTGAGGCCCTACTTTTCTCCCTCCCAGAGACAGCTCTGCCCACTGAGGGCTGCCTCGAGTAGCACTAACTGATAGATCTATGACCCACTGATGGTGACTAAGACTCCCGAGGAAACTCCTGCAAAGGTACCTGCATCACACGGAAGGGGGCCAGAGAGCCCGTCCTCAGGGGGCCACACACGATTTCCTTGTCAGACAGGCTCTCTCCCGGCCCTCCACAAGTGCCTCCTCCCCCAGAGAAGCTTACAAGCTAAGCTAAATGTCACCTCCTCCAAGAAGCCTACCTGAACCCCTCTTGAGTGATGAGGGCCACCTCAGCCTTCCTCGGCCACAGTCTAACCATGATGTCTTTATCAGTTTATACCCACCTGAGTTGTCCCATTCGCCTAGGGGCCCTGGAGGTCAGGTCTGGCCTGGCTCATTCCAATGTCCCCAAAAGTACTCTGGTCCTTTTCATTATTGTCATGACTCTAATGTCATCTTCTACCTGCAGAGAAGCTACTCCTGGGATGGCAGGGACACACACACAGGCCTGTGGCCAGGGGACTGGCAGAGGACCCAGCTGGCCGTGCCATCTGTCCTGCAGTCACAGGACAGAGCAGGCCTAAGACGAAGATGTCAGGCTCAGCCAGGTCAGTCTAGGACATGGTGAGAAGCCACCATACCCAGGGCCCGGCCCAGCTGGAGCTGCGGTCAGGCAAGATTTTTATTTTTTTTAACTTATTTATCTTTATGTGCCTGGGTGCTTTGCATGCATGTACATCTGGAGCTGTGCTCGATGTCCATGGAGCCAGAAGAGGGCGCTGGATCCCCTGGAACTGGAGTTACAGATGGTTTTTAGCCACCATGTGGGTTGCTGGGAATACAACCTGCGTCCTCTGGAAAGTAACAAGTGCTTTTTAACTACTGAGCCTTCTCTCCAGCCCCTGGACATGACTGTTTAATCCTCTAACTAGTTCAAAGTGAGCCAGGGCCTTGACTCTCTCATCTGTAAAGCCAGTTGAACACCAAAGCCTCGCAAAGCCGTTTGGGATTTAAGCACACTGGACATTTAGCAGAGGCTCGGCAGACACCATCTCACCTGACTGACGAGCCCTGTCACTGAACCACAGAGGAAACCCACAGACAGATGAGAATCGGGAGATGTTTATTTACCACGGCCAGTGACATGCAAGTCCTGTGGCCTACCCCAGAAAGGCCTGCAGACAGTGGAATCCGGCTCACGGAGCAGGCTGCAGCCGACACAGGCAAAGTGAGTTGGTGCCTCTGAGGCTGGTCTCTGGACCCTTCCACTCTCCAGCAAAGTAGCAGGCAGCTCTCTCAAGGCTCTAAGAGACAACATGGTTGCACTACAGCTCTAGGCACAGATGCGTGGTGGTACTGCAGCTCAGACTCCTTCGTGTGTGCTGTGGGGTCAGCTCAGACAGACTGGGTCCCCCCACCTGTGTACAAGGAATGACAGCCAGGCCACTCACTGGGGTTGCCTCCATAGTCAAACTGAAGCTGAATATGGCCCCAGGCTAGCAACTGCCCAAGCCCAGGTACCTCCAGTGCTTCATGAGTTCTTTGCTGGTCCTAACACAACTTCCTGTCGTGAGGAGTAGGGGAGACAGAAAGGTAACTGGGGCCACTGGGGGCTAGCCAACCAATGAAGACCAGGTACTAAGCCAAGGAGTCACTCCTTTAATCCCTGTACTGGAGAGCCAGAGGCAGGCAGATCTCTGTGAGTTCAAGGCCAAACCTCATATACATAAGGAGTTCCAGGCTGACCAGGGCTACATGGTAAGACGCTGTTTCAAAGACTGAAGTAACTAAAAACATAAAGGAAGATCAGAGAACCCCCACAAAGCTCACAGACAATAGCCACAATGCTCCAAAGGCCAACCCTGACTCAAGGCCACTACAGTGGCTTCAACCTCAGCCAGCTGGCAGCTGTTCCTCCCAGGCTCAGGCCACTCCACACTCCTGAGAGTCCATTCAGCAGCTCAGATGCCTGGCACTCCTCTGCCTTAAATCCTACAAGAGAACAGTTCCCTCTACCCAGATGAGCCTCCCAGAGACCCACCCCCTCAGCCTCCAGGTCCTTGCTCAGATACCACCTATTCAGGACCCCGCCCCCATCCTCTCAGTCCCTGCTCCCCAGAGAGCCTGAGTTTAAAGCCCTTCAGTGCCACTTGACAATTATGTGGCCTCTGGAAGGTGACTTAACCACTCTGTTTTTGTTTCATCCTTTTTTGTGTGGGTTTGGTTCTTCAAGACAGGGTTTCTCTGTGTGACTCTGGCTGTCCTGAAACTTGCTCTGTAGACCAGGCTGGCCTCAAACTCACAGCTCCACCTGCCTCTGCCTCCTGAGTGCTGGGATTAAAGGCATTCGGCTGCCACTGCCCAGCCCCAATGCATTTTTAATATAGGGCACAAGAGCATTCTCTGCTTCAGAGCTCCAAGGACTGAGTTCATGCATGCTCAGACTCAGGTAGCACCTATTATTACTGATATTCACAGCGTTCATGGCAGCTTCCATTGTTGTGGTTTGCCTGCCTTTACAGTCTCTCTATTAGCTCAACCGCTGGGATCTATGCTGTCACAAGTCAGCATACTCCAGCACCTGCCCAGCACATACACAGGTATGCCAATCCCTAGGAAACCCCCACGTAGGGAACAAAAGAACTAGGCATAACATTCTAAGGGGCATTGTTGACTCCGGAGCCGAGGATGATGGAGAGTCAAAGGGGGCGTGAAGGCTGAGCTGGGTTTGTAAATACAAATCATCAGACTGAGAACACTTTGGGTGTCTGCCCATGGCTAAGGCTGGGGTTCATATGCGGATCCTCAGAAAGCTGTTAATAGTTGAGCCTCAATTCTCCTCCAGAGAGAGCCTTCTAGGACCTCCATAAGTCCTTCCAGCCCCTAGAGTTCCTCATCCATTCAGTCATTTTGAGCTCTTGCTGTATGACAGGCATTAGCATTTTCTGTCTCGAGGCCTCCCCTCCCACACCTGAAGCACCCCTGCCACACAGTGAGGACCGCCATCAGAGTGGTTTGCCAACTCCTCACATTCAGACTCAAGGTACTTTCTAGGATCGCCTAGACACAGGGACTCAGGGACAAACACCTGGCCTAAAGTCACACAGTGAGCAATAGGGTGAAAACTTTTTTCCTGTGTGTGTTTGCATGTGTTTTGTATGAGTGTGTAGTTCATGTGAACATGCAGGTGTGTATGCCCATGTGCATACCTGAGGCCCTCTCTTTTTTATTGCTTTGAGACAGGATCTCTTATTAGAAATCCCAGCCAGTTCCTGGGATCTGTCTGTCTCTACCCTTCAAGGCTGGGATTACAGCCTCGAACAGCTGCCCCAAGCTATTTGAATAGGTGCTTGGAATTTGAACTCGTATCTTCTTGTTTGTACATCGCATCTCTACCCACTGAACCAACTTCCCAGACCTGGAAATGAGATCCAAGCCTGGCATGATAGCGCACACTGGTACTCCCGCCACTCAGGAAGCTGAAGCAGGAGGATCAGGAGTATGAGACCATCCCGAGCTACACAGTGAGACTATCTCAAAAAACGACAGAAAGGAAGAAAGATTCTAATCCAAGGGCTACTTCCCAGACCTCAGTGTATTCTGGGCTAGACCGCTACTGAGGCTGGGGAGGATGAAGGATGGAGAGGCCCCTGCAGCAATCCAGAGATTTGAATAAGTGGGGGGTCGTAAGGTCTGCGGCAGCACCCCAGGCCAGTGAGCAGAGCACAGATGCACGCTGCTGGCTCTGGTCTCCGTCAGCTTGACATTAGCACCAGAGCAAAGAGTCTCAGGCGAATGGGGCCACGTAGCTCATCGACACTTGTGCACTCAAAAGTCTCCAAGCATCATGGATCGCTGATCTGGACCAGGCTAGAACTAATGATTAGAAGTTCAAAGTCATCTTTGGCAACATCTTCATCAAACTTGAGGCCAGCCTGGGTTACATGAGACCCTGTCTCAAATAAAAATAGTTCAGTCCCCCCCAAAAAGAAAATGCCCCCAAACTCTCCCATTTTTCCCCATAGGAGCAAAGGAAATTAAAATAGATGCTACAGAAAGTCAAGATGTGCCAACCAGGCATAAGTTCAAAGGTGGTGATCAGTATCATTCTTAACTAGTGTGAAGTCCCTGGGGCCCTAGGGCATGGTTTCCACATCCAACACGTGGCTCCATCACCAGAGGCTGGATGCTAGCTGAATTTGAGTCAGGACTCGGAGTTGGGATGTTGCTCACCAGCCTTTGCCTGGTGGCCAGAAAGCTCTGGAACGAGAGCCTCTAAGTTCAAATCCCAGCTCAGCCACTTCCTGCCTCTGTGACCCTAGACAGACCGCTGACCCCTCTGAGCCTGAGTTATTTCTCATCCGGGACAAGTGTGGCCAGACAGAAGCAGAGCGGGGAGCGAGCGTATTGGTTACTTTTCTTACTGCTATAGCCAAGGACCTAACAAAGCGGCTGAAGGAAATATGGGCTCGTTTTTGACTCACAGTTTCAGGAAACACAGTCTACAAGGCAAGGAAATGATGGTGTCAGGTGGTCGCGCGGTGTCCACAGACACCTAGAAGCCTAGAGAGACAATGCTGGTACCAAGATACGTTCTCTTTTTTTCTCTTTTCATGGGGTCCAGGCCATAGGAATCTGCCATCCACACTCAGGGTGGGTTCCCCTCCTCACTTGAACCTCTATGGAAACAGTCTCACAGACATACCCAGATTCTGAACCCAGACACGCTGACAGCAAAGACAGCCGAGAGCCATCACGGGGATGATAAAGTGGACCTGCCTCACTGAACTGAGGATGTTAGCATGGGCACACTCTGAGCACGCTCCCTGGCAAAGTTAGAGCTTGGAGATTCTCCACCCTGGGCTCAGGGGACAGAAGCAAGAGACCCAGTAGCTCAGATTCCATCCTGGACATGGCAGGGAAACTGCCTGTCCACATTCATTCCCTAGGTATCCCCTGGCCTCTGACCAGGACTAGGTATACCAAGCGCAGCTTGTAAAGTTCACTGGGGTAGAAGAGAGAGACACACAACCAAATCTTCCATCCCAGTGAGAGCGGGGCTCACAAAGACTGCACGGTGCCATGAGAAATCTAGGAAGGCTTTCCAGAGGAGGCAGCATCCCAGCTGAATCCAAGGGCCGAGAAGGAAACTGTCAGAGAGACGGCAGGCTGACGGAGGTACAAGGAAGGCCGAGGTCACCGGTGGAAGGTACAGAATGTACGGCAGCTAGAGAGAGTCAAGGTGGAACACTAAGACAGAAAAAAGCCAATCCCTACGGTGCTGCTGTGAACACCAGGATGGTGGAGTGCGGAGAGAGCTGGGCAAGCCTGCCACTGAGGTGGGGACCTGCCAGGTAAGACTGAGCGGGTGGACACGCGCCACAGCTAACTTTTCAGAGGTAACCTCTGGTGGGAGAGCAGATGGAAGGAGCTGGGTGAGATCCTAAGAGTACAAAAGGCCCAGGGCTGGGCAAGGATGCCGCTCAGTGGGAAAGAGAGGTGAGATGTGTATCTGACCAGGGCCCTTTTTCAAAGGCCTTTTCTGCGCTGACCTCAGCTGGCAGACACTCTTGCCCAGCACTGGCGGTACAGCCTGTCCCGAGCCCTTCTCCAGGCACCAGGCCAAAGGCCCCCCAATGAGCCACTGTGCCCTTGGGTGTTTCTGGGACCTCAGCACCTATCTCAACTCCAAAGTCCCCGTTAGGAGGTTCCAGGAAAAAAAAATACTCCCGAAGGTCATAGCATAGGACGTCTTCCACAGGGCCTCTCCCTCATAGGGTTGTGTTCTCGCTCTCCTGTTCTCTCACCTTGTACACACACCCTCACATCGTAAATTCTGTCAAGGCCATAGCCTTGGAGTCCTGAGCGGGAGAAGTGATGAGGCCCAGAGCTCAGATGGCAGCCGGATTGTGCACAGGACCCAGACACACACACACACACACACCAGCAGCAGCAGCAGAATTATGCACAGAACACACACATACACACTCAACCAAACAGAATGCCACAACTTGCTACAGAAGATTCCATTCCACCCATCCACAAACTGCCAGCCTGAGGGAGCCTACTGTCCCCGGGGCTCTTTGGGGAGACTACTAGTTATAACTTAAGAAGCCCCTGGGTTCTGCGATCTCTCCTAAAGAAGACTACAGACAGGTCCTGACTAAAGATGCAGAGCCTGACTTTAGAGGAAAGCATCTACTTTCTGGGCCCCATACCGGGAGACCCATTTGTCTCCCAGGCCACCCTAACCCACGGCTCATACCCTTCGTAAGTGGTTGCCCACATTCTGGATCATTGCTGCTCCGTTTGCTGGGTTGCCAAGCTGGGGGGGGGGGGTGGTCTGTAGGCTCCTAAAGGGCCGCTGGTCACCTGAGCCCCCGGGTCGGCCAGCAACTCCAAAAGCAGCCGGCTTCTCCTGGCTCCTCCTCCCAAGGTCCCCGCCCTCCAGAGCCAGCTGTTAATATCTCCGCCCCATGTCCTGGCCTCTCCTCAATCCACCCTCTGTGCCCCCCTCCCCCAACCCCAGCACAGAAAGCTCCCTAGCACCTGCCAACTGGGCCACAGCCACGTGGGGCCTGGTGCCCACCTACTGGCACCACCGGACTCTCTCTATGTCTCTAGCCTCAGACAAATGCCAGCCCCGACTCCAGCCCCCTACCCCGGTCCTTGCCTAACAGAATGGAGATCCCAGAGTTCCAGTTCTCTTGCCAGGGAGTTCATCCATCCACAAGAGGGCAGGCTGGAGTGTAGCAGGATGCCAGGGAACTGCCAAGGCCTCCTAAAGAGACACGAGACCCACCTGCCAGGATTTCGCCTTCCAGAGTGCAACCCACTGACTCCTGGGCCCAGATTGTCCACATCCTGCAACTGCCAAACAGGGTCTGTGCACCGGGCCCTGACAGCCACTTCCTTATAAGCAGGTAATTCTTGTAATTGAGGCACCTGCCAAAGTACACCCAGTATGCCACGTGGTACTCAGCACATCAACGAGTGAAAGTCCTCCAGGTTTTCCCTGTCCTCTGTCACTTCTGCAAGAGGTTTGAGGCAGACACTCGACACATGCTGGTCAGGACTAAAAAAGCCAAAGGGAAGAGGTGACCAGATGGCTGAGGACGAGTCCCGGAGCACCAGACCCCTGATGGTGACTCAGGCTTCCTGCTGATCCTCTTTCTACATCACAGGGATGATCCCTGGGGCTGGAAAGGGATGCGTCCAAGGTGCCGTGGCCAGTATGGAGCAGATGGGGACAGATCAGCAGGTGTTTCCTCTGCCTCCTGCTTCTGCTTCATTCTCTACACAGTTACTAACAAGTCCTCTGCCGAAGGCCCTGAGTTCACTACCATGCCGGGGACTCTGGGCAAGTCCTCTCGTCTCAGAGCCTTGGCTCTAGGAATCAAGGACTTGCACATCCTTCCTTGTGAGTTCTTATCAACGATCTGCACTTCTGTATCTGCAGATGAGAAACTGAAATTATACCTGAAAGACAGCAAGATAAACACCAATTGTGCTAGTCTGTAATCCCAACACTCAGGAACCTAAGGTAGAAGGATGGCCATGAGTTCAAGGCCAGCCTAGGCTACATGTGGAGTTTAAGGTCAGCCTGATTTATAATACTATGTTAGACACTGTCATTTAAAAAAAAAAGGGGGGGTGGGGGGCTAGAGAGATGGCTCAGCGGTTAAGAGCACTGACTGCTCTTCCAGAGGTCCTGAGTTCAATTCCCATTAACCACATGGTGGCTCACAACCACCATGTAATGGGATCTGATACCCCCCTTTTCTGGTGTGTCTGAAGACAGCGACAATGTACTCATAAATTAATTAATTAAAAAAAAAAAAGAGGGGTGGGGGCAGAGAGATGGCTCAGTAGTTAAGTGTTCTTGCTACTCTTCCGGAAGAGCCCAGTTTGGTTCCAGTATCCATGTCAGATGGCTCAGAACCATCTGCCACTGAAGCTCTAGGAAATCAGATGTCCCTGAACTCTAAGGCGCCTGCATCCATGCACACATCCGTACCCAGATGCAGACACACACATCTATACCTAACTCAAAACAGAAAAGTAAATATTTTCTGAATGGGGGTAGAGGCTGGAGAGATAGCCCAGTTATTAAAGTGCTTGTTGTCGCAATCATGAAGGCCTGAGTCCCGTGGCTCTTAGCACCCATGTAAAAAAGTTGGGTACACTGGTGGGTCCCTGTAATCCCAGCACTAGCGAGGCAGAGATATACAATGTCCCTTGGTGACCAGCCAAACAGAATGGGTGATCTCCAGGTTCACTGGAGACCCAGTCTAAATAATAATAATAGTAATAATAATAATAATGCGAGGCACGAGATGGTTCAGCCTGCAATGGCGCTTGCTGCCAGTGGTGGGTTGAATGAAAATGGCTACCATAGGCTCATATATTCAAATGCTTGGACATCAAGGAGTGGCACTATTTGAGAGGGACTAGGAGGTGTGGCCTTGTTGGAGGAAGTGTGTCACTGGAGATGAGCTTTAGGTTCCAAACGCCCAAGTCAGGTCCAGTGTGTGTCTCCCTCTCTCGTCCTGCTTCCTTCAGATCTGGATGTAGAATTCTCAACTTCTGCAGAACCACCATGTTTGTTTGGACACCGCCATGATCCCCACCACGATGTTAATGAACTAAACTTCTGACACTGTAAGCCAGCCCACAGTGAAATTCTTTCTTTTATAAGAGTTGCTTTAGCCATGGTGTCTCTTCACAGCAATAGAACAGAGACCAAGATCCTTCCCAACAATGTAAGGCTGAAATTTGATCCCCAGAACCACATAAAGGTGGAAGGGGAGAGCTGAAGGCACAAGGTTGTCCCCTGACTGCCACAAGGGTGTGGCACACGTCCCCTCTGCCATTCACACACCACATTTCCATGCACAGTCAATAATAATAAATGAGATAAATAACACTTTTTTTTAAAAGATTCTACTGGCTGGTTTTGTGTGTCAACTTGACACAGGCTGGAGTCATCACAGAGAAAGGAGCTTCAGTTGGGGAAATGCCTCCATGAGATCCAGCTGTAAGGCATTTTCTCAATTAGTGATCAAGCAGGGAGGGCCCCTTGTGGGTGGTGCCATCCCTGGGCTGGTAGTCTTGGGTTCTATAAGAAAGCAAGCCACGCAAGGCAGGGGAAGCAAACCAGTAAAGAACATCCCTCCATGGCCTCTGCATCAGCTCCTGCTTCCTGACCTGTTTTAATTCCAGTCCTGTCTTCCTTTGGTGATGAACAGCAATGTGGAAGTGTAAGCTGAATAAACCCTTTCTTCCCCAACTTGCTTCTTGGTCATGATGTTAAGACAAAGATGAAGAAGCAATAACTCTGGCACACACACACACACACACACACACACACAGGACTAGAACAATCCAGGTGGCTTCTGAAGGAGGTGATACTAAAGCCAGCCAGAATGGGATTAGGCAGGCTGAGAGGAAGGGTGAGATGGAAGGCCCAGCAGGACAGGACACATGCAGTCCTGGGCTATGAGGAGCATCGCCCTACAGGAAAGTCAGAACCTGTTGCAGAGGGCTGCACAGACCAGACAGCAGGGTTTAAGCTTGAGGTTGTCTGTGCATGGTGAGCATGCCCGACATGGAAGCCTTACAAGGAACACAGAACAGATGTCAGATCAGACTTCTATGGGCAGCTCACCTCACTGAGACTCCAAGTAATGTAACAGACACTGCTACTGAACTCACAACCCCCCACCCCAGGGCCCCCTCTCTCCAGAGGACCACCATACCTCAGGCTCACCAGCCTCAACCCAACACCTCCATCTAAGACACGGACAAACGGAAACCCCGTGGTGGAAAAGACCTACTGTGTGGAAGTCGTCTAGACACTCCAGTCCTCACCCAGAGCCACATTCACCTCCTCCTGCCACACGGCACACAGTGGGAGAGGCTTTGCTTAGACACCAGAGAGGACTTCCAGTGAGGCTGATCCAGGAGCACACAACGGAGAACAAAATCTTTCTGCAGAGGCTCCTGCTCCTCACAGAGAGCTACGACCTGTCTGAACCAGTTCCCGGGAGCCCTCAGCAGGTCTGCCCATCCGTTACTTCAGAGATGTTTACCACTGGCATCCCCCTCTCCTTCCCACTCACCTGAGCCCCAAGGGCATCATCTCCCTCATCCTTGGCTCCGACCCCAATACCCAGACCACAGCCCGATACGCAGATGTCTGCCCTAGGTCCTAGAACAACCCAAACTTCAGCCTGCATCAGGTTCCTAGAGGGTAACATCTATGGTGCTGAATCCCACCCAGGTTTTTTATTTTCTTTGTAATTTTATATGTGTGGGTGTTTCCCTGGTATGTGTGTCTATGCACCACTTTTGTGTGCCCTTAGAAGTCAGAAGAGGAGATCCAGTCCCTTTGACCTGGAGTTACAGATGGTTGTGAGCAGCCTTGTGGGTGCTGGGAATCGAAGCCTGCTTCTCTAAAAGAGCAGCCGGTGCTCTTTTTTTCTGAGTCATCTTTCTAGCCCCCATACTCCAAAGTTTTTGTTTCAGTAGAACGGAGAAGTCAGGTCCAAGAATTTGCCTGTCTAACAAAATCCCTAGAGATTCTGCTGGGCCATCTCGATGGCCCAATGGCACCTTAGAGTGGGAACATGGTAATGAGGCTCAGAGACTGGACAGTATGCCACCACAGCAGCAGCAGCTGAAATGCCACCATCTCCGGGAAGTCCTCCTTGGCCTCCCCCTGGTGGTGGGCATAAGAGCATGCACCCGTGTACACACACTTGACAGCCCTGTAGCTATCTGCGTGCTGGAACTTGAGGACATAGTGTATCTCTGTCTAGTGCTTTTTCTCTCATGTCGGTGTCCCCCTTTTTACCTCAAGTAAGCTGGCAGTGGAAATAGGACTCGTCAGAACACCCTGCCTCTCAAAATGAGCTCCTTGAACATAGTAAATGTTCAGTGATCATCTAGCAAGGGAAGAATGGAGGGATCTGACATGCAAAAGGGTGAGGGGACACTGAGGGTAAGTACACGCCTAAGTGAATGCATGCAGGAATACTGTCATCCTGAGGTCCCCAGTCTCTGGGGCCCTGGAGTGTGGCCTGGCTGATTAAAGGAAGCTCTGAGATAGAGTCGGGGGTGGGGCATCAATGAAGGGAGGGGCCAAGAAAAAGAGTAGTGACACCAACAGAAGAGGAAACGGAGGTGACAGCATTCAGAGCCAGGCGCTCACTCCAAACCCCACCCTTTGTGGACAAAAAGCCGGTAAAGAACCGCAAGGCGAAGAACACTGGCCCGGGGACAGAAGGCAGTGATGGAGGTGGGGAGAAGATGGAAGACCACCAGGGAAACAATGCTTAGCCAGCCCGAAAAACCATCCTACCGGATGGGTTCTGAAACAGGGATTCTAGTCTCTGCCAACTCAGGGTGAGAGTGGACCTTCCCATGGCCCGCTGCTGAGGGGCTGGGCCCGGCCCAGCTTCCTTGAGCTTTTGCTCAGGAACTGTTCCCACCTCACACTATGCCACGTGAGTCGTCACAAGATTGCACCTGGGGAGTCTGAGCTGTCAGATCTCTGGTGGCAAGTTTGGGACAACACACACAACCCCCGCCGCCATCCTCACGGAGGCCCGCACCTAAGCACCCCTCGACTGAGTGGAAACTTCAGAAACTGACCTGTCCTAGGAAAGTGCAGGGAAGCGACCTAAGAAGCTGAGATGCAAGGGACACGTCTGCCTTTCCAGAAGGGGAGGAGCGGCGCGCGCGCGCCGCCGGGTCTTACCCAAGTGCTGGCTCAATCCTGACCCCACGGCTGGCCTGGCCGGCCGAGCCCGGGACGTCCTGGGTGCCCCGAGCAGCGGCTGCGGGGAGGCTGGAGCTTGGCGGAAGCAACGGCTGGAGACGAGAAGGCGGGAGCGACCAGACCAGTTCCTGGGCCAATCTCTGCCCTCCCTCCCTTGCCTGGAACGGGTGGGGCTGCCCGGGGCCAAGGGTTCAGCAGATCTCAGAGGTCCAGGGCCCCAGTGGGAGATTTTGAAGGGCAGGCTCCCAGCTGACTGGCAGTAGACACTTCAGCCCCAGAGCTGTCAATCCGTGGTCACAGGGCAGAGGTCGGAAAGTGGGCACCTAGTCGCCAGTGGAAACAAACCTGACTGCTACTATTATTCTCTTATTTTTATTTTTCCAAGGCAGAGTTTCTTTGTGTAGCCCGAGCTGTTCTAGAACTAGCTCTGCAGACCTCTGTAGGCCTCGAACTCACAGAGATCCACCTGCCTCTGCCTCCCTAGTGTTGGGATTGAGAGCTACTTCTAAAGCAGTGCCTACTAGTCTGCCTACTTATCTGCTATTCAACTACAACTCTGCCTTTACCAGCCCTGACTGTGTGTGTCGGGATGAGGTGCTAAACAGGACTTCCAGTACACCCTTAGGATTATTGGGGTGAGGGGGAAGACAGAAAAATAGATGGTTCCAAACTGGGCAAAGGCTACATCATCCACTGCACTCCTCACTCAGTGAGAGCCCCTGTTAACACAAAGGGCTTCCAGATAGACCAGAGCTGAGGGTGCAGTCCCCCACCACATCCCTCCAGCCCATCAGTGCGGTATTTGCCTTACTCTATACACAGTATGAATTACATGCTACTGAACGCAGCTGTAGGACTGGAGGGTCACCTAACAGATGCCCATTAGTCCCATGTTTGGGACACTGGCATATCTGTCAAACCCAAGGGGGACCAGATAAAACACAATGGTGTTTCTTGAAAGAGAAACAGAGGAGGAGGGAGGTCTTCGACAGGCCAAAACATTCTACAGGGATGTGGGGCCCCGAGGGGTTTGTCCCTGCAGACAGAGACCCAAAGAACCCCTTGGAAACTTGTCCTGCCCAGACCACTCAGGAGACAAAAGGATAGCTGTTTGTGAGTAGAGAGCCACCTACTGGAGCTACTCACATTGGGCCCCAGAAGTCCTCCAGTGGGGACATCTGGTGACAACAAAGGTCTTCCCTTGGTCACTTATATGACCATAACACACTAAAAGTGAGGGTTTCACAGCCAGAGCCACAGGAACCCACCCATGGGTTTTGGCAGCAGCCAGCCACAGACCAGCTCTGGCTCAGCTGGCAACACTGAGGACCAGCCATGGCTCAACAGATACCTGGGTGTCAGAGGCAGCAGATGGCACTGAGGTCACTTCCCAGTGCACACGAGACATGTCCAGGGACACCGGGAGCCCTGTGCCACAGTCAGATCTTGCAGGGAAGGGGACTTCCCACTTAGGTACAGTGCCACTAGGCTGCTGTGAACAATGGCTTACTTTGATTTTAGGGTGACCCCAGAACCAAGTAGAGAATTCTATAGATATTTAGGTTATCTTTTTCTTTCTTTCTCTTTGTGAAGCTGGCCATGAATCCATGGCCTAATCAAGTCCACTATCATCCCAGCCCCCAGCCCCCAGCCCCCAGCCCCCAGCCCCACCTTGTTATTGTTCCTTTTAAGACAGAGTCCTATGTAGCCCAGGATGGTTGTGAATTCCTCATCTTCCTGCCTCCACCAGCAAGTGCTGGGATAACAGGCATGCCATTTGATGGAGGGGGAAGGTTTCACCCAGAGCTCTGGGTATCCCAAGCAAGCACTCTGCCAATGAATTACACAGCCCTCAAACTGTCGTTTATTTAAAAAAAAAAATGGCCATATTGGTTGCACCATTCTGGATTGGCGGGGTATGTGTTCATGTGTGTGTTCATGCATGACATGAGCAGGCCCCACATGTGCAGGTCCAAAGACAACCTTTGTTGTCACTCCGCTGGCATCTCTCATTTTCTTTCTTTGTTTGAAACAGGGTTAGGGTTAGAACCAGCCCAGAACCTCTCCAATTGTGGCTAGGCTAATGGACCTTGCCTGGCTCTTGTGACTTCTCTTGATCTATAGCAGCTGTTCTCAACCTCTGGGTCACAACCCAGTCGAACGACCCTTTCACAGGGCTCACATAACAGATATCCTGCATGTCAGATATTTACATTACAATTATACAACAGTAGCAAAAATTACAGTTACGAAGTAACAACAAAAGTAATTTTTTGGTAGGGGGTCACCACAATATGAGGAAAGTATTAAAGAGTCACAGCATTAGGAAGGTTGAGAACCACTGATTTATAGTTAAGCTAGAAGTGTATTATTGGGCCAACAAGATATTTCATCAAATCAAGACACCTGCCACCAAGCCTGATGACCTCAGTTTAATTCCTGAGACTCAGACAGTGGAAGAGAGAACCGATTCCCACGTGTTCTCTGTCCTCCACATACACGTTGTGACATTCCCTTATCCACACCTACATACACACAGAGAGACAGATACACACACACACACACACACACACACACACACACACACTGTTCAATGGAGAGAGTTCAGTGGAGAGCTAACACACACTGTTCTTTTAAAGTCAGCGCCCTCAGTAGACTGAAAGCTGAGGACTCGTGTCTGAACCCAGCTCTGCCACAAACCGGCTGCGCAACCTGAGCAAGCGCTTTACTTCTCTGCTTCAGTTTCTTTGTTGTTTAAAAAACTCTTTCTTTTCCTTTTTTATAAAAAAAGATTTATTTTATGTATATGCGTACACCATCACTGCTCTCCAGCCCTAAAAAACTCTTCTAAAGCACAGTTGTTTAAGATTAAACAAATATCTTTAAATTGTGTGTATATGGTAGGGAAAGGGAGGGTATGGGCATGTGTGAGTGCAGTGGAGTCCAGGAGAGGGCACCAAATCCCCTGGAATAGGTTAGAGGCAGTGCTTAGCCTCCTGACCTGTGTGCTAGGAACAGAACTTAGGTCTTCCGCAAACAGTACACTTTTTTTTATTTTTGTTTTTTTGAGACATGAGGACTTTGTGAAACAGAGCTCTTGCTGTCCCTGACTTGCTTTGTAGACCAGGCTGGCCTCGAACTCACAGAGATCTGCCTGCCTCTGCCTCCTATGTGCTGTGATTAAAGGCGTGCACCACCACTGCCTGGCCAGTATGCACTCTTAACTACTAGCTGTCTCTCCAGTTCCAAGATTAAACAACAATAACTTTGGGGGGGGGGGTTGAGACAGGGTTTCTCTGTATAGCCCTGGCTGTCCTGGAACTCACTTTGTAGACCAGACTGGCCTCGAACTCAGAAATCCGCCTGCCTCTGCCTCCTGAGTGCTGGGATTAAAGGTGTGAGCCACCACACCCGACTAACAACATTTTTCATTGATTTTTTTTTAAGATTTACCTATTTATACAGCTTTAGATTGACTTACAATATACAGCTTTAAGATTTACTTATTTATTCAAAAAGTATATATTTTTTAAAATTTACTTATTTATATAGGGTTCTGCCTTGCGTGTATGCCTTCAGGCCAGAAGAGGGCATCAGATCTCATTACAGACTGCTCTTCCAGAGGTTCTGAGTTCAATTCCCAGCAACTACATGGTGGCTCACAACCATCTGTAATGGCATCTTCTGGTGTGTCTGAAGACAGCTACAGTGTCTACATATGAGCTACATAGACTCATAAATAACATTTTAAGAATTATTTAATAAGGCAGATGGCTTAGTGGGTGAAGTGCTTGCTATGTACTAGACTCTGGATCCTAGCACCCATGTAAATGCCAGGCAGGCATAGTTGCCCACCAGTAATCCCAACAGATCAGTTGAACTGATGAGCTGGGAGTTCAGCTGAGGGACTCTGCCCTGATATCAGCCTCTGCTTCCACATTTATGCACACCCACGTCCATACACACACCATACATGCATAATCACACAAAAGTCACTGCAGCCCATGCAGGCCTTGAATTTGAGATCCACCTGATCCATCCCCTGAGTCGGTAGGCTTGCCGGGTCTAGCTCTGTTTTTCTATACAGTGCGTTCATTCCACAACTCCTTGCTTTATCAGTTGAAACATGACAAACATTTGGCCTGCTGCTCTGTGGTCAGTAATCAGTTGGTACACTGCCCACTGTGGCTCCCCTCCCCCTCCATCAACATCTGTAGTTCCAGGCTGGTTACCTCCCTGAGGTGAGCAATACAAACGCACCCTTTGCTGTTGCTCCATCATCTGCAGACCTTCGTGCCTGACCTCCACACACACTTTGGATAATGGAAGCTGCCGAGGCCCTTGCTTTGCCCCAGCTCTCCTCTCCCCTTTATATCTCTTACTTTTGGAGCTGTCAGATTGTCAAAGTGAGTGACGTGGAGTTCCGTCCTGTAATCATAATTACGCCTTCAGATAACTGATAGATTGATCCTATCAAACTGTACGGTTTCATTACAGGCTGTGGGAATCTTAGTGATGTCAAGAGCCATGTGGCTTCTCCTTCCCTGTAGACCTGCTTGTTTCCCCAGGAGTCTGCATCTCCTTTTCTGCTTCCTCACACTGCTCTTCTGGGTTTATCCACACTTTTCAGGTCTGAGCCGGTTGGGTTGGTCGGTCTGGACAGGTCATACCTCTGTGCTCGTCACCAACACTTTCCTCATCCCTTCAGATGGCTAGCCTCTCCTTCTTTCCTCGTGGTCTGCTCTAGGCTGTCCTCAGCACCACGCACAAAGGCCCCCAACCCCCAAGGGTGGGGACACTGGGGAGACTGCACAGGCATCTTCCTTGAATGCTAGGCCACGTGACTCGGTTGGACCAAATGATCACACATTCCACTTCTAGTTTGAATGGTTTTTAAATTTGAATTACATTACTTATTTTGAAGTTCTGTGTGTGTGTGGTGTGTATGTGTGTACATGTGCCACAGCACATGTGTGGAAGTCACAGGACGACTCTACGGAGCCAGTTTTCTTCTTTACCAAGTAGATCCCTCCCAGTGATCAAAGGAGGGTCATCAGACTTGATGACAAGCGCCTCTGAAGTTCTTTTAAAGTTTTATTACAGTCTGGGGCAGGGGGGGGTGCGTGCATGCCACGGTGAGCATGTGAAGGTCAGAGGACAACCTTCAGGGCTCACTTCTCTCCTCCTGCCATGTGGGTTTTACAATCAAACCCAGATCATCTGGCTTGGTGGCAATGGCCTGCATCACATCTTGGTTATTTAGGTTTTGGGGTTTTCTTTTCTTTCTTTCTTTCTTTATTTATTTATTTTGCCTAGACATTTGGTAGGCACTTTTAATCTATAGGCTGTGTCTAGGAAATCATATTTCTTTTGGGGTGATTCCATTTCTGGAATACTTATTGTCATTAAATCTCTATATTGATCCTATGTCTTTTATTTTTCCACTGCTATTCCCATTTTGTGATTTTAATTTTTGGAATATTTCATTTTCATCTCACTTCGACCATCACTTTCGTCTTTAACAACCCTTTCTTTTGCTGGTTGGTTGCTCAGTTTTCAAAGCATCCCCCTCAGGCTTTGGGATCTTGAGGTGGATTTGGACCTACGAAGACACTAAAGTTTTACACAGTCCCCTCTGCTCAGCTCCCCTGGGAGCTTTCTGCTTCTGCTGAGACGGATTCTTCAGCTCCCACAGAAGAGAGACCAGACATGGTGTGGCTGTGGGAGGCTTGGTGGCAGGCAGGTGGCAGCAGCTTCAGGGTCTCAGACAGGAAGAGGCCACGACTCCTTATTGCAGGCTTGGGTTTGATTGTGATGATTGTTTAACTTTAATCTTGATTCAGAGTTTTCGTGAGCCAGGGTTTCACTTTGTAGCCCTGACGGATTTGAATGTAGACCAGGCTGGCTTCCCATCCGAGCACTGCCTCTCTGACTCTGTCTTCTAAACCCCGGGATGAAAGGTGCACACAGTCACATCAGAGATACGGAACTTTAAATTCTCAAAACCTTTTTTTTGTTGTTATTTGGTTGGTTTGGTTTGGTTTTTTGTTGTTGTTTTGTTTTGTTTTGTTTTGTTTTTTTACATTTTCTTTTATTATTATTATTATTATTATTTTCTTTATTTACATTTCAAATGCTATCCTGAAAATTCCCTATACCTCACCCCTGCCCCTGCTCCCCTACCCACCCACTCCCACTACTTGGCCCTGGCCTTCCCCTGTGCTGG
>NC_034595.1:57649556-57662390 GCF_900095145.1 Mus pahari
CATTTCTGGATCTTCAATTCTATTCCATTGATCTACATGTCTGTCGCTGTACCAGTACCATGCAGTTTTTATCACAATTGCTCTGTAGTACAGCCGTTTTGGTTTTTGAGACAGGGTTTCTCTGTATAGCCCTGGCTGTCCTGGAACTCACTTTGTAGACCAGGTCGGCCTTGAACTCCCTCCCGAGTGCTGGCATTAAAGGCGTGTGCCACCACACCCGGCTTCAAAACCTATTTTTAAAGATGGTTCTTAAACACTTTAACCTCCCTTGTAACCTCACCCACCCACCAGATGTAATGGAAAAGAAAAGATACAGGGGAAGTGAACCTGTTTAGAAAGGTTCTTTGGAGCAACTCCCATCTGTGCTGTCGGCAGTTCAGTTCACAGGTCAGCGTCAGCAATTCAATCCACTCATCAACACTTCACAGATACACCAGCAGTCTAGTTTGGTAGAGTCAGGATAGCAAACACGAATCAGTGGTGGTGGCACTGAAACAGCCAGGCCTCAGCCTTGGGTCAAGTCAGCAGGAGGAACCAGGAGGAACACCAGGAGAAGTCCTTGGCTGTGCCTCTCTCAGGGAGGAGAGGATCAGGAAGAAGCTAGATCCACAAGCCTTGCACAGCTAGCTGTACCAGCAAGCCTAGCCCAGTCTCCGGAGTCCTATTTATACCCTCCAAATATCATGCGTCCTCCACAGGTCTTGCTTCAGCGCATGCGTTTGTCTCAGCTGACATTACTGCCGGTCAGCCTGAGTCGGAAGAACTGGCAGGAAACTGCATCACACCGCCAAGAGTTTTTGGTGTGTTTCTCTCTGTGGAATCCAGACAAATGCAGCTCAACTACACAAAGTAAGGCAGACCAATGCACTTGGGTTGTTAGCAAAGTATGTGGGTGGGTGTGGGTGTGGATATGGGTGTTGGGCAGTCATTGTGGGTGTGGGGGGATGTATGGGTGTAGGTGTGTGGGCATGTGTGGGGTGTAGGTATGTGGGGTGTGGGGGGTGTAGGTGGGTGTGGGAAGCATGTGTGGGTGTGGGCTGTGTGGGTGTGTGTAGGTGTGGGTGTGTATGTGGGGGTGTGAGGGGGTGTGGGTGTGAGCGTGTACATACAAGAAGTCCAGAAGAGGGCATCAGCATCAGTTCTACTTTCCTTATTACTCTCGAGCTGCTCCTCTGAGGGGACGTCTCCCCCTGAACCTGAGACTCCCATTTTCTCAGTTAGGCTGGAAAACAAGTCCCAGTGATCCTCCTGTCTCCACGCTCACTTTTAGAGCAGGCATTAGAGACATGCACAGGATACCTGGTTTCTTATGTGAGTTCTGGGATCCAAACTCTGATCCTCGTGATTGTCCGTCCAGCCAGTGCTCTTAACAGCTGAGCTATCTCCCCAGGCCACTGAGAGACCCTGAACCAATCAGAAAAGTGAAGCAGATGGCACCTAAGCAATGACAGCCCAGGTTATCCTCTGGCCTCCACCTTCCTGTGCACACACACCCTAACATAAAGACATAAGAAACAGAGGCTGGCCCAGAGGGACAAAGGTCCTACCCAGGGCCACAGAGGAAATCACAGGGATGACACCAGAACCCAGGGCTCCTGATGGCCAGGGTATGGAGTAGTTTCTCCCCCCAGACACCTATGTCTTTCTTCCCCCACCCTCCCCCTCCTCCAGCCTGGCAAGCACACAGAGCCCCCACCCACCCACCCAGGCAGGTCTTGGTGCTCACGAGAGCAGCTCTCATCTCTTATTTACCCCCCACAGCAGCCCCCAGCATCTGACCCTTGGAAATTTAGACATCCCAAGGAGAATAGCTGCTTATAAGCATTTGCTAATTACACGTATGGATGTCAATTAATTCATTTTGCTAATTAGCCACTCGATGAGCACCATGCACCAAAGAACTGTAAAACACAGGCATATGGCAAGAGAGGGGGGTGGTTGCATGCTCATGCAGCATGCAGGGACTGGGAGGGTGCGGGTGGTCCTCATTCCCCCACCCCTCCCAGATGAGCAGCTTAATGGCTAGGGGAGCCCAGCCGTTGCTGCTGCCGCAGTAAAGCGTAATTACAGCTTTCTGCTAATAGTGCTGGGGAAGGGAAAAAAAAAAAAAAAAAAACGCTTGCGCACTCAGCCATGTGCAGACAGGCGCCCAGGCGTGCCCACGCAGTTCTGTTTACACATATCCACCCTTGGTGCACACAAACATAGCACACACACCCATAAGCACAGTGTGACTATACATACACACAACACATATATGGACCTGTGGGAACCACAGTGACTTCCCAGCCCAGTGACACCCTGGGTAGGGGCTGCAGGATGGTCAGGCTTTCACCATGGCACGGCACGCTGTACCATCTCTGGGCTCCGCGTCCGTGTAGTGAAGTGCGATAGATATAACCCCACCCAGAAGGAACCACCAGCATCTTACAGATGAGGACTCAGGCTCAGGGGAACTAAAACAGTTCCCCCAAGGCCACACAGCAAGGAAGGCCAAGCTGGGACTCACTCTCTTGCATCCATGACCAAATACTGAAGCCAGGCTTGTAGCCGGTAGGCTTGGGGAAGAATGCAGGCTTCCAGCGAGAAATGGCTCTCCATGGGCTTTGTCCCTCAGGGCTGAGCAGGAAAACAGAACACATGTAAGAAACTGTTGGCAAGAGATACACAGTGGAAATTCTTTTGTTCCTTTGCTTGCTTCCTTGCTTCCTTGCTTGCTTTTTCAAGACAGGGTTTCTTTTTGTAGCCCTGGCTGTCCTGGAACTCTCTCTCTCTCTGTAGACCAGGCTGGCCTGAAACTCACAGAGCTCTACCTGCCTCTGCCTCCCGAGTGCTAGGATTAAAGGCGTGCACCACCACTGCCCTGCAGAAATTCTTTTTAAACTTTTTAAACCACACGTATTTATTTTGAGAGGATTAGCGGTATGTGCCACAGTATCTACATGGAGATCAGAAAACAATTCATGGCCGGTTCTCACCTTCTACGACATGGTTCCAGGGATCAAACTCGGGTCAAATTAGCAACAGGCACTTTTCCAGGCTAGGCCATTTTGCCAGCCCATGCAGTCGGGGATTGTAACCAGCAGGGTTCTGGACTATCCTAGCAGGATTTATTTACACTGTGTCATCTCCGACCCGCCCTCCACTGCAGCCCAGTGCACAGGGTGAATCAGGCCTGAGAGGCATGGACTGGCACAGAGTGGTGCAGAGCAGCTGCAGTCAAGCAGGGCATGAGCCCAAGTCTAAGTGTATATTTCCCGGGCAACCCAGAGCCCTGGCAGGCAGACAGGGAACCTGGGCCTACCCATGCGCTTTCTCCCCAGGGCTGCTCGAGTGTTCCTAGAACAGCCAGGAGCGGTTCGGTGCTGGAGGGACCCGAGAGGCACCGTCCTGGGGCCTCCCTGGACACTGGCTGCACAGGAAACACAGAACCATCTAGTCCAGTCGCCCTCTGTCTACGGACGAAACAGAGGGAAAGGAAGCTAGGACATCACACCTTAGTCCAGGCAAGTCTCTAAATGAGAGTGGCAGAGGACAGCCAAGGACACAGCTAGGATCCCCTTTGCCTTGACCGCAGCCACACCTGCAGGAAAAAGCATCGCCTTCAGTTTTTAGTACAAAGGGAGACTTGGGGGGAGGTCACTGAATGAGCCTGGGGAGAGAAGGCGTCTGGGAAGACATCTGTCTAAAGCCATCAGTCCAAGAACTTCAATGGTGACCAATCCTGCCTGTGATTATGGCTAGGAAGCAGGATCATATAGACTTAGATTCCTCCATGTTTGGACTTCTTTGTCCATAATCACATAAAATCAACAGCAGTGGTAGTGACATTTGTCCCTAAGGAAGAAATTGGTTTGAATCAAGAAAGATGCATGGAACAGCCCCCTCCCACACTTGTGCTCCCTCATCCCCTGCCATAGGGCCCCTCATTTCTTTATTCTAAGGACATTTTCATTTTATGTGCATTGATGTTTTACCTGTATATACATCTATGAAGGTGCCAGATCTGCTGGAATTAGAGCTACAGACTGGTGTGAGCTGCCATGCAGGGGCTGGGAATTGAACCCAGGTCCTCTGGAAAAGCCACCAGTGCTCCTAAGTGCTGAGCCATCTCTCCAGCACCCCACATTTCTTCTGCTGGATGGTTTCTTCAGCCAAGCCACTCACAGTAATTGGAAATACTGCAGAGTCTAAACCTGCACACGGGGTCAGGCTCAGCTTCTGGTGCCCAGAATGACAGCCAGCAGCACAGCCAGGTGCTCACCAGCTCCCCCTCTGTCCCCCAGACTTAACATCTCAATCTACCGTGGAAGTCCTAAACACAGCCTCCTCACAAAGGTGATCACAGCCGTGACAGCATGGAAAGTCCTTGGCGTGGCATCAGTGAGCTGCAGGGAGAACATCCAGAGGAAAGATCTTCTCCACTGCTCGCCAATGGAGCCTCCTGTCATCCTCAGCAAGTCGTCCCCGCCAAACCTCTGGCTGTGCTGCCCCTCTGTCTGAAAAGGCCTTGACTCACTCACTGCTCACAAACTTCATCTCTGCCTGTTCTTTCAAGCCAGGAAAACAAGACCAGACCCACATTCCAGCCTCCCCCACCCCCAAATCATGCAGGCTGGCTGGGCTGTCCTGCCACCCCTCCTCTAACGACCTCACCCCCAATCCCTGTCACCTAGCAACAGCCTTGTGGAGCCTGGCCATACCCATGCCCTGACTCTTCACAGCACAGAGAACCGAGACAGGGCTTCAGCTCTAACCCAGGTGTGGGAACAGGGCTCAGCATCTGTGGAGGACTGGGTTTGAGAACTGGCCCAGGAGCCAAGAATCCAAGAAGTAGGTGAGAAAACTGTCAGAGAACAGGGTTGGCCACGGCTCTGTCCTCACTAGATGTTGTGTCCCTAAGTTCAAGGCCACACTTGTCATCTTACCCCAGAGTAACAGCCCCCTCAAAGGTCACTTGTGTCGACTCTGCCCCACAGGAGCCATCAAAACTGTGGGAAGGGGAAGCAGGAAGAGGCTCAGTGGATAACAACACTTGCCACTAAACTGATGATCTGAGTTCTACCCCAAAACCTACATAGGGAAAGGAGAAAGTCAGCCCCAATAATTGTCTTCTAACCTCTGCACATACACTGAGCACACACACACCGTGTGCACACGCAATAAAATAACTAAATAAATGAAACTTTTACACTCACATTACATATATATGTTTTATATATATATATAAATATATTTCTTTTTACTTTTCTTTCTGACTTGTCTTTTGAGGCAAGGTCTCTCAATTATGTAGCCCTGACTTTACTGGAACTTTCTATGCAGACCAGGCTAGCCAGAATTCACAGAGATCTGCCTACCTCTGCCTCCAGAGGGCTGGAATTAAAGACACAGACCACTTGGTATATATTTTAAAGCTCTTTGACAGGTTGCAGAGATAACTCAGTGGGTAAGAGCACAGATTGCATATGCATGAAGACTGAAGTCTAAATCCTTGACACTCACGTGAAAAAGCCAAGCGCACCTCTAACCCCAGGGTAGGGAGTAGTATGTAACTTTAGTTACATACTAGGGGTGGAATATAAGCAGGAGTGTTTTGAGTGCTTTCTGTCCACTGGCTCCAAGTTCAGCAAGAGACCTTATCTCCAGGGAATAAGACAGGGAGCTTGAAATGTCTTCTGGTCTTCATACATATGCACAGGTACTACCCACCTAAACACGCACATATGCCACATATGTTACTACACAAACACACATACACAGTCCTTTGGAAGGTCAGAAAGCACAGGAAGCTGAGACAAGAAGATGACAAGTTCTTTCAAAGGAAAGAAGGGCTGGAGAGAGAGCTCTGTGGTCCAGAGTACTAGCTGCACTCTCCCAGGACAAAAATTTGGTCGAGCACACGTGTCAGGCAGCTAACAACTGCCCCCAAGGGATCTGATTCCCTCTTCTGGTCTCCATGGGCATTGTACACACACGGTGTATATACAAACATTCAGACACATATACATAATTTTTCATGAAATAAAAAGAGAGACGCAGGAAGAAGAGAGGGAGGTGAATAAAGGCAGGAAGGAGGGAGGGACAGAGGCCTTTGGAAGAGTTGGGGTGAAGCTTGACTGAATACTTCCTTATGTAACTTTAATTTTTTTCAAATCCTATTTTTAATGATGGTTCTTAAACACTTTAGCTTCCCTTGTAGCCCACCACCCACCAGAGGTAGCAGAAAAGAAAGGATACAGAGGAAGTGGACCTGTTTAAAAAGGTTCTTTGGAGCAACTCCCATCTGTGACGCCTGGAAATCAACAGTTCAGTTCACAGGTTAGCAGGCAGCTCTAGCTATTTGAAAACACTTCATGGATACACCAGCAGTCCAGTTTGGTAGAGTAGTGTTAGCAACAGCTGTGATACAACCTAGTAGAGACAGGCAGGCCTCACCCTCAGCTCAAGTCAGCAGGAGGGACCAAGAGGGACCCAGAGGGACACGAGGAGAATTTCTTGTTTGTGTCTCTCTCAGGGAATCGAAGATCAGCAAAGAACTGAGACCCACAAGCCTTGCACAGCTAGTGTACTACCTCAGCCTCCATCACTCTGTAGAGTCCTGTTTATACCCTCCAAGCATCACAGTGTCTTCAGGTGCCTTGCCTCAGCGCGTGCGTCCAATCAGCCCAAGGCCGCAGAGTCTTGACAAATGGAGCTCAACTATGCAATGTAAGGCAGACCAATACATGCGTGTTGTTAGCAAAGAATCCTTCATCACATGTCCTTTCACATGCTTGCTTTAGTAGAACATGCTCTCTCCCGTGTCTGCTTCAGCTAAACGTTCCTTCACGTTGTTTGCCCCAGCAAAACACCATCCAACACAACTGACTTTCCAAAGAACCCTTGAAGTTTCAACTGCATCCCTAGCAGGCCCTGAGTTCAAGCCCCAGTACTAGGGAAGGGGAGGGATGGGAAAAAGGAAGGGGGAGAGGGAGAGATGGAGAGAGAACGAGAGAGAGAAGGACCCTTTGGGATACATGGGGCAGGGGTTGTGTCAGAAAACAAGTTCCAAGAGTCTTTCCACAGTCCACTCAGCGGTAACAGGAATCGGCTTTGTGCTTTTGTTGGCTTTTGAGACAGTGTCTCATTATGTTACCCAGGGTAGCCTGCTTCCAGTCTTCCTGCTGTATCCACACACACACACACCATAAGTGCTAGAATTGCACTTGAAGCAGGGAGCTTTGGGAGCAGCAGGCAAGTGCACCATGTTTCTAGGGGGAGTCTAGGAGAGCAAGCCTAGAGTCAGCTCTCTGTACTTAACATCAATTCTGCCACATACTGGCTGGGTAGGACTGGGCCAATTATGTCTACCCCTAGTTCCCCGTCCTGTCAGATTTAAGGGATGAAAACAGGTGCCAGCCTGGAAACTGCATGGTACTACCTGGTAAGCAGGGAACACCTGCCATGGGTCAACAGTAAGAAGCATAAATCCCATTAACGGGGTCCTGAGGGGTACACATTGGAAGAGGTGTTGAGGCACAGGTGAATGGAGAGCAAAGGTTCTAGTTATTCTGATTTTGTTTTGTTTTGAAACAGGGTCTTACCTTGCCACCCAGGGTGACCTCAAACTTGTAGACTCCAGAGATTCTCTCAGCTTCCCAAGCATTGGGACTACAGGCTCGTACCATGGCTAGCTTGATAAGAAAGGATGTGCGAGCCAAGCAGTGGCGGTGCACGCCTTTAATCCCAGCGCTTGTGAGGCAGAGGCAGGCGGATCTCTGAGTTCTGAGGTCAGCCTAGTCTACAGAGTGAGTTCCAGGACAGCCAGGGCTACACAGAGAAACCCTGTCGAAGAAGGAGGAGGAGGAGGAAGGGGAGGAGGAGGAGGAGGAAGAAGAAGAAGGAGGACGAGGAGGGAGGAGGAAGAAGGGTCCCAAGTCTGCTGAGCTATCCTAAGCACCCCTTAAAGTATTGGTTTTCTAAAGCAGGCTAAGCTAAGTTGAGGGCTTGTTAAATACATGTTTGATTTAGGGTGTTTTCAAGATAACCTTAGGCTGAGCAATATTGTATGCCAGGTAAAAGTTTAGGAAAAATTGGTTGGGTGTGGGGTGATGTAGGAACTCGGAAGGCAGAGGTAGTCTATATAATTTTAGGCCAGCCAGGGCCACATAGCAAAACCCTAAATGAATAAATAAAGTTTAGAAAAATTCAGGGGCTCTGGAGAACCTCAGACTAAATCAGATCAGTGCAAGGAAAAGCTCACAAGAGGAAAAGTCAGGACTGGGGGCTGGTGAGATGGCTCAGCGGGTAAGAGCACCCGACTGCTCTTCCGAAGGTCCGGAGTTCAAATCCCAGCAACCACATGGTGGCTCATAACCATCCGTAACGAGATCTGACGCCCTCTTCTGGAGCGTCTGAAGAAAGCTACAGTGTACTTACATATAATAAATAAATAAATCTTTAAAAAAAAAAAAAAAAAAANNNNAAAAAAAAAAAAAAAAAAAAGTCAGGACTGTGGGGGTGTGGCTGAGCAGGGACCCACTTAAGTCTCCACGCGTTCCTATCTGTTCCAATTCGCAGGAGCTGAGGGCATGGGCACAGTTCGGGTCAAGAAGTTAGCCGTGGGGGCTGGAGAGATGGCTCAGGGGTTAAGTCCTCCAAAGGACTCAGGTTCAGTTCCTAGCACACACTGGACGGATCACAAATAATTCTACTTCCAGGGGATCTGACAACCTATGCTGGCCTCCATCAGCACAAGTGTGGTACACAGACATACATGCAGACAAAACACTCGTACATATAAAATAAATAAATAGTAATGTATCTGGGTATGGTGGAGCAGGGCTTTAACGCCCAGCACTGGGAAGGCAGAGGCAAGTGAATCTCTGTGCCTGGTCTGCAGAGTGAGCTCCATGACAGCCAGGGCTACGTCGTAAAACCCTGTCTCAAACAAAATAAAACAAAGCATCCAAAAGGGGGGAAAGGCAGCTTCTCAGATCCTTCTGGAAGGTAAGTTACAACGGAACTCAGGCAGATGTGACATCACTGCCGTTGTGCTTCATCCACGTGAGTGGGTGGTGGAATCCCTACTTACCTGTCAACCAAGCACAAATGCAGATATGGACAATTCTAGTCTTTCATTTCCCAATCATCCTCCCTGCTTTTTAAACATTCTTTCTTTCTTTTTCACATTTTTCGTTTAGTTATTTTGTGTGCACATGCATGCTGGGTCACAGTGTAGATATGGACGTCGGACAACTAGTGGGAGTCTATTCTCCAATCCACTGTGTGGGTCTGGGGATTTGAACTCTGATCTTCGGGCTTGGCTGCAGGTGCTTTGACTCAATGAGTCATCTCACTGGCCCTTGTTAACTGTCAGGATTTTTCTGATCTTTGCTGATCCCTCTTGAAGTGGAAACTTTAAGGGTTCTTTGGAAAGTCGTTTGGATGGTGCTTTGAGGGGGCCAACTCAAGAAGGAACATTTCGGTAAAGTGGACACAGGTGTGAAGGGCTAAGGTGGACTCATATAGGAACGTTTTGCTGAAGCCGACACAGGAGAGAGGATGTTCTGTTAGAGCAAGCACGTGAAAGGACATGTGATGAAGGAGTCTTTGCTAGTGACATGCATATATTGGTCCGCCTTACATTGCGTAGTTGAGCTGCATTTGTTGGGCCTCCACAGCCTTGGGCTGATGAGATGCGCATGCTGAGGCAGGGCCTGTGCTGAGGCAAGGCACGTGGAGGACACGTGATGTTTGCAGGGTCTGAGTAGGACTCCACTGAGTGACAGAGACAGAGCTTGGCTTGCTGGAACACTAGCTGTGCAAGGCTTGTGGGGTCTCACTTCTTCGCTGATCTTTGCTTCCCTGAGAGAGACACAACCAAGACCTGGTGTCCCTCTGGGTCCCTCCGGCTGACTTGAGCTGAGATTGAGGCTGGCTGTCTCTGCTAGGTTGTGTCACAGCTGTCACTAAGCAGGTTCTACTGAACTGGACTGCTCATGTATCTGTGAAGTGTTTTCGAATAGATCAAGCTGCCTGCTAACCTGTGAACTGAACTGCCAGTTTCCAGACACCACAGATGGGAGTTGCTCCAAAGAAGCTTTCTAAACAGGTCCACTTTCCCCATATCCTTTCTTTTCCGCTACCTCTGGTGGGTGGTGGGCCACAAGGGAGGTTAAAGTGTTTAAGAACCATCATTAAAAATAAGGTTTGAAAAAATTAAAGTTACAGCCTCTTGAGTAGGGATTGATTGTTTAGGGGGGACTACACTGAAGTCCCCAATGTCTTAAATGCTCAGCCATCTGCCCCTCTGGTTGCTTTTATGAATGTCATCCTTACATCTTCAATTCCATTTCTAATTGACTGTGGCTAAAGTACAACATCAGCAGCTATCTAGAGATCAACATCAATAGATATATCAAGTCCGACATCACCACCAACAGTTACCTCCAAGTGTGCCAACAGGGTCGTCCTTGTCTCCATGGCCCAGCCCATAAGGTGACAGTCTGGTCCCCTTCAGCACATCTCCTATGCATCCCATCTCTTTGCTTGCTCAGCCACAGGTTCCACAAGATGTCTACACTTTATATCTCATTCCCCCCCCCCAAAAAAAAAAATCTGAAGATGGTTGTTCAGCACTCATGATACAGAGGTGGGAGGATATCAAGTTCAAAGCTAGCCTGGACTACATAGAGAGACCCTGTCTAAACAAATACAATGCAAACAGGGTGGACAGTTAAGCACTGTATTCTAGGGCTTGTTCTGGGGACAAGGCAGCCAAGGTCCCTGCTCATAATCCTTCAGTGTGATGGGGGGGATAGAGGGAGTTAGGCAATAAACAAGGAACTCTTAGTTGAGGCCACAGCCCTTGCCACTAACATGGTGGGAGCTGGGCTGGGCCAGGAGAGGGTCAGGACCATCCCTGCTAAGGAGGCGTAGCAAGCAGCAGAGAGAAACCACCACAAAGGGAACATTACCTGTAGCAGCTGGGAATTGAGAGCAGAGGCAGAAGAGACCCCAGCAGAACAGGGGTACCGTGCGGAGGGGTAACGTGTTCAACTGAAGGGCAGGGCAGGGGGAGGGGAGCTGGGGAATGAACTATCTTGCACACGTGGCTTCAGGTTCTCTGATATGGCTCATGACCAAAAAAACAAAAAACAAAAAAACAAAACAAAACAAAAAAACCCAAACAACAACAACAACAAAAAAAAACTGCCTGGCACAGCTTATTTCCAGTCTTAACTCATTCATCCCCAGGGCTCACTGAAGCTTTGCTGAGGCTCAGCTTCCTGGGGAGTCGGTAGACACAGGGAGGAAAGAAGACAACAGGCACAGGCATGCAGTGGACCTCCGGCAGACCCTGCCTCCTCCCGCACTGCTGACTTAGCCCAGCTGGAAGAGTTCTCTCAAGTTCCACAACCACCCAGAGGCATGGCTCCAAGGGCCCTCCCCTTCTGCAAGAAGGAATCTGGGAGACGCCCTCAGCTGCTGAAGCCCAAGACCCCTCCACGACCTCCAGGGAGAAGTGGAAACACGCACTGTACAGTTGAGCACACAAGGGTTCGCTTTTTGCCCTGACATTTGAGCCTAGGTGCCTGGACAAGTCACTCCATGCCCCAGCCGGTACCAGTCCCTAGGAAGGTGAGCTGGCCCTGGCATCCTGTGATGCAGCCCTTAGCCCTGCATCCACAGACCCCACCTACACCCAGTGCTCTCACTGCTATGAACGGGGTTTTGCTTTCTTAATCAGTGCAGAGATAGTACTTGGCATTTTACTGGTTTGTCCTTCCCAGATCATGTTGAAATCTAATCTCATTTATGGGGCATTAAGAGAGTGGAGCTTTAATCAGGGATGCTATTTAAAGGTGAGTCTTGGGCCTACAAGATGGCTCAGTGGGTAAGAATGTTTGCCATAGAAACCTGACAACTGAGTTCAGTCCCCCAAACCCACATGGCAGAAGGGAAGAATGGACTCCTGCAATTAGTCTCTGCCCCGCACACATGTGCCACACACATGCACACATGCACAATAAATAAACGTAATTTTAAAAATAAAGGAAGTGGCTGGATTAGAAAAGTTCATCAGAACAGAGGCCTATGATTGAATCCCGATGGTTTTAGAAGAGACAGGGGGGGGAGGGGGGACTTACCACCGCCTTGCCCCTTGGGACACTGCCAACACAAAAGCCATCACCAGATGTGGTCCATGACAGTAAACCAGAACTCCAAACCAAATAAAATCCCTTCTCTTTCCACCTCACCCTGTCTGTGGTACTGAGTTGTTGGCAAGAGAAAGTAGATTGAGACACCCACCTCTCAATAGGCCTGAGTCAGGCCACTGTCCCTCTCAGGCGTGAGTCAGTGGGACAGCATCTTCAACACACTTGCGGTTAAGGGCCACATCTTGATAAGCAACTTCTAGATGTCAGGCCTGGGCTCAGGAAAAGGAGCAACAAAGGACAGGTGTGAGTCAGATGCGACAGAGCGGAGAGGGTAAGTGGGTTTCCTGGGAGAATACATCCAGTACCCTGTGCGGCAAACTCTCATCAGCAGTTGCTGTGGGGCCTGAGGGTGTACAGTTAAGACCTGCCTGTGAAGCTGGGGGGTTGGGGAGTGCTCCTTTAATCCCAGCGGTAGAGGCAGGTGGATCTCTGAGTTCCAGGGCAGCCAAGGCTACACAGAGAAACCCTGTCTCGAAAAAAAAAAAAAAAACAAAATAAAAAAAATAATTACAGGAGACCCTTGGGTACAGGTGGGGTCTGTGGGTGCAGGTGGGATCTGTGGGTGCAGGTGAGGTCTGTGGGTGCAGGTGGGATCTGTGGGTGCAGGTGAGGTCTGTGGGTGCAGGTGAGG
>NC_034595.1:57662749-57681720 GCF_900095145.1 Mus pahari
CAGGTGGGGTCTGTGGGTGCAGGTGGGGTCTGTGGGTGCAGGTGAGGCCTGTGGGTGCAGGTGGGGTCTGTGGGTGCAGGTGGGGTCTGTGGGTGCAGGTGGGGTCTGTGGGTGCAGGTGGGGTCTGTGGGTGCAGGTGAGGTCTTCGTGCTGCTGTCCCAAGAGTAGTCGGTTCAGGATGTCTGCCCTAGGGACCCAGTACAGAGTTTCACCAGCATGTTCACTAAACTCCTCAGCAGCCCCATAGACCAGTGAGAAACATTTAAAAATGGGAAACAGTCCAGTGGCCACAGCTAGAAGGCAGCTGGGGTGGGATTTGAACCTAGATGTGTCTGAATGCAAAGGCCCTATCTGTTGCATCAAGCCACAGAAATCCAGCCAAGGGAGATAACCAGGAGTGAGCAGACTGAAGCTCAGAAACCTCAGAAGCATGAGATGTGGGTGAGGGTCACTCAGGATTGAATGCAGGGAGGTGACAGAGGGTTGGGAGCAAGTCCTCTGCAGCCCCTGAGATGTTCAGGTATCTGACTAGAGGGAGGTGAGAGAGAAAAGCTGGGTCGTTAGGAGACTGCCGGGCCGTGGCTCTCCCTCCACCTCTCCAGCGGATCACCCGCCCAGGCTTTGCAAGTCACCCTTCCAGAGAAGCACAGACCGCACCCCACAGACACCCCCTCGACGCCCGCCAGCTCAGCCTCCCTCCCGGAGCGGCCGGAAGCCGCAGTCGCTCTGCAGACACCCCCTGGTGGAAACAGCTCATTACGGGATGGAGAAAATGTGCTAGAACATTAGCTTAATAAATCAAACGCTCCTGCAGCAGCCAGCCGCCGCCGCTCAGCTAGGCGGAGCCGCGGCGCCCACGCCCGCTGGGCCGGGTGGCGGGGGCAGGCGCCCGTCGCAGCTCCCTCCTGCCTTGGCGGAGCTAGGCGGGCATCCCCCACCCTCCCGTCCCGCCCCGCCCCGGAGCCGCCTCCGCGTGGGCGAAGCCTATCTAGGTCCAAGCCTCCTTGGTTTGACTCCTGACACTGGCCTACGACTAGAACCTAATCTCCCAGAAACCTCACCCCTCCAATAAAGGATCTTCATCCCTCCAATGAAGCAAAGCAGACCCTTGACTCGGGGCCAAACGAGGACCTTTGCCCTCTCAAATTCCCCTTAAGCGGTGAGAAGCACACTGCCCTCCCCCTACCCCCTTCAACAGTGATCCTGGCAGTGTGTGGTTACTTCCAGCCTCTGCCCTTCAGCTGTGAACGAGACACACACACACACACACACACACACACACACACACACACACACACGCTTTGCACCCATAGAGGTGTTCGACCTGCTAGGAGGCCAGCCCAGCAACTTGGCTGGCCTGTAGAAAGCTCACCTTGACTCGGGAATTGACAGGGGTGGGCCGGAAGTTTAGGTGGAGGGAGGCAAGAAGCCCGGGGGTTTTGCCCTGGTTGCGCAGGGTACCGCTGCTGATCATAAACCCTCCCAGCAACCTGCTGCCACCTTCTTGGAGAGCTGACCTACCTGGCCTGTCTCTTTCAGCCCTGGCTGCTCTTCTAACACACTGGGCACCCAGGGAGCAGACCTGTGACCTCCACTGCCTCAGTTTCCCCCTCTGTACAAAGCTCAGCTCTCAAGATGCTAGAAGGTTCTGCTTGTCTCTGTATTCCTCTCATTGGCTGAGGCAGGGAGAGGGGACGCTGCCAGGGCTCCTTAAACAGGGAAAGCTGATCTTGAGAGCCATTCTTCCAGCTCTCTGTGGGCAGAGAGAGAGAGGGAAAAATTCAATTACCAGACCTTCTATTTGTCAACTCCTCCCTCCCCATTGACTTAATTTTCCTCAGCCAGCTAGAGTTAGAGGCATGAGTGAGCCTGCAGGCCTGGGGAGGGAGGGAGGGACGGAGGGAGGGAGGGAGAGGGGAAGGAAGGGGCCCCAAACAGATATGGGGACGGGCTTGTTGGCGGCACACCAGACCAGGAATCTTTTGGTGGGACGTGAAAAGTGAAAACGGCAGACTTAGGTGTGCAGGTATTCTTTGGGTCCTCGGCCCTACCACAGGACACAGAGCCCCTCCTCCAAGGAGACTTTCTGAACCTCTTAGGCTGAGCTGACTGCCCTTTAGTTCCTCAGACACCACGCTGCCATGACTCCATTTACTCTATTTGTTTATCGTTACGTGTGTGTGTGTGTGTGTGTGTGTGTGTGTGTGTGTATATACAAGATATGGGTGTTATTGTTTCAGATTTATTTTTACTTATTTGTATGTGTGTGTTTGGTTGCGTCTATGCCAGAAGAGGCTGTTGGAGCCCATGGAACTGGAGTTACAGGCAGTTGTGAGCCACCCGATGTGGGTGCTAGGAACCAAATTGAACTTAAGTCCTCTGGAAGAGCAACATGTGCTCTTAACCACTGACCCACCTCTTTAGCTGCACAACATGGGTGTTTGAGTGCAGGTGTGCCCAGGCCACAGGCAGAGGTCAAAGGACAGCTTTCAGGACCCTGTTCATTCACTCCACCTTTGTGGCAGTCGCTCGTATCTTCTGCCACTCCGTACTGCAGGCTGGCAGGCCTGCAAGTTCTTCCCTGTTTCCTATCCAGACATGAGAGTGCTAGGCTTACAGATGTGCACAACCACATCAGGCTGCTGTGGGCTGGAGGCTCAACTCAGGTTGTCAGGCTTCAATAGCTATGAACTGTCTCGCTGGTTCATGCGTTATGGGGTTTTGGTTGCTTTGTTGTTTTTGGTTTTTTGTTTGTTTGTTTTAGAGACAAGGGCCTCACTGTGTAGTCCAAGACAGCCTCATGACAGTCATCCTGCCTCAGCCTCCAAAGGGCTGGGATTGTAAGTGCGTCACCAACATACCTGGCTTTTTCTCTCCTTTCCGTCTTCCACTGTGTTCAGGCTGGCCTCAAACAGAGGACAACCCTCTGTTTAACCTCTGAAGAACTGACAACTTTCACTCTTTCATACACCAAATATCTGTGCTACATGCCAAAGGGGCTGAAACCAAACAATAAATGGGAGCTGTTATCTGTCAGCTAAGACTGAAACCCATGGGATTAGCACTGCTGTGTAACAAGTAGCCCACACCTTCCTGCTTTAAAGTAACAGCAATCATTTTATAATCCTTCCCATGTAAATGCATAAGGGACTTGAGGGGGCTCAGCTGTGCACGGCCAGCTCAGGGCCCCCCTGTACTAGATCAAACAGCAGCCAGATATGGTCAGTGGAGGACTTCAGGAGCCAGATAATGGCTAAGCACCTCACCTGCCTGTTGACTTAGCTGGGGACTTCTTCCTGTACTTCTTACAGCATGGTGACTTCAGGGCAGTCTGCTGTATACTCGACATCTGGCTTGCACCACAGTAAACTCTCCAGAAACAGGGGCAGCTGGGCATGGTGATGCCAGCCCACAGGAAGCTGAGGCAGGAGGTGCTGGAGTTCAAGACCAACCTGACCTACATAGAAAAACCCTGTCTACAACAAAAAGTAAAGATATTAGCATTGGGGGTGGGGGGAGACGGGTGGAGAGGGTAAGACAAGAATCTCACTATGTAGGCCAGTCTATTCCTCCTGCTTCAAACCGAAAGGACTGAGATTAAAGATCGTATCACCACGCCCAGGCTACAAGTGGTCTTTTGTTTGTTTGTTTGCTTGCTTGCTTGCTTGTTCTAAGACAGCACCTCTCTGAGTAGCCCTGGCTGTCCTAGAACTCACTCTGTAGACCAGGCTGGCCTCGAACTCAGAGATTCACTTGTCTCTGCCTCCTGGATGCTGGGATTAAAGGCATGCGCCACCCTGCTTGGCTGAGTGGTCCCCTTTGATCCCTAATCTCTCTGCCACCGGATCACCCTCCTTGTGTACAGCTTTCCTGAGGGCTCACCTGTGTGGCTTTTGATGTCTTGGGTTAACTATGCTTCTAAGATCTCAACAGTGCCGTGAAGAAGACAAACTAGACGGAGTAGAATTACCCCAAAGAGCACATGGGATTCTACACACAAGGCTTTTCCTCAGGACAGACCCTGCACAGGGCCATTTTCCTGGCTTTGGGGAAGCTTGACTAACAGGAAAATTTCCATGCTGTTTCAGGAAGTGCCCACCCACCTTCTCAGGAGAAAAAAGGCCCTGTGGGTCAGCTGAGAAGCCCCAGGCCTGAACTGTCAGGCTCAGGAGCTGGGGAGACCTGCCGAGCTCTGTGGAGAACATCTCGGATAGAGGGTGAAGCTGGAAGGATGTAAGAAGAGAGGAGGGGAGGGGAGGGGAGGGGAGGGGAGGGGAGGGAGATAAGGTATACAGAGAGATGAGGCCCAGGCATGTGCCTCTGCCTATACAGGGATGGCTAATGTTCAGGTCACTCATGTCTCTCTCTAGTGTCCTCAAATATTGAAATAAAAAAGGAGGAGGAACCTACCTGCCAGACCTTAAGCCCTTCAAGCCAAACTGACTTTGCCCAGGCGTCCTCAGTGGCCTGATGGCCAAGCTGGGCCACGCTGCTCGCACTCACTGGTGACCCAAGAAGTAGTGATAAGCCAGCACTCAGTACCCAACACTGTGGCCAAATCCCAACTCTGGATGACACTGAGTACCAGCGGCTGTGTGGGAAGATGGGAGCTCTCAGGGACGGACTGCTAGTGGCTCAGCAGACAGCAACCTCAAGGTATTTAGTAAAATGATGGAGCAGGGGCCCATGGAGATGATGGCGCAGCAGGTGATGCCGTGTCCACACATATACATACACGCATATACATGCACAGAGACATATACACACACATACACACAAGCTAGATGGACTCATGAGTTCTAAGCCAGCTTGGTCTACAAAGTGAGATGCAGATATGCACTACACACACACACACACACACACACACACACACACTAATTAAAGATTGATTGATAGAGTGACAGATTGATTATATGTAAGTACACTGTGGCTGTCTTCAGACACACCAATCCAATCTCATTACAGATGGCTGTGAGCCACCATGTGGTTGCTGGGATTTGAACTCAGGACCTCCGGAAGACCAGTCAGTGTTCTTAACCACTGAGCCATCTCTCCATATACACACTAATTAATTGAGCAGACATGGGATCTCCAAGACACTCCCACACCAGACCTCAGGGGACATGGATCAGGGCTTTTACCAACGACTTCCTTGAGAGTCAGATGTTGGAGGTCACCACCAGGAGGATGGTTGAGAAGGGCTCACAGTCCAAGGCCTCTAGGTTGTCTCTAAGCATCGGAGAGGGTTAATCAAGCAGAGAGTATAGAAAGGCCTTAGCAGCCTTCATCACCCAAACACCAGTCCCCAAGTTCCCAAAATCCGTACGACATTCTGAGCATAAGCAGAATTCAATGGCGCTGAGGCTTCTGGGATAAGGAGCCTCAGGAGAGGAAAGCAAAGAAGAAACAAGACCGGTGCACGTTAGGTATTTCCTGCAAGCTAGACCTGTGTCTGGAGCATTCTGTCTGTTCATTTCACCTCTGGAATATTCTAGAAGGAAGGCACTGTCACTAGCAGTATCAGTGCTAAGACACAGAGGAGTCTTGGAGTATTACCCAAGGACACACAGCTGAGGAATGGAGGTGACAGGTTTTGATCTCCGGCCTTGACAACTGTAAGAACCCCTTCCTGCAGGTTCATTCCAACCTCAAGCCTACTGAGCTCTGAACTTGGCTCCTAGGCCTGATGCTGGGGCCTGGGTATCCACTGGGCTTAGCGCACTTGAATGCTACCCAGAGGCCAACCTCTATTTTTCTTCTGTGTGGCCCTGCTATGTTTTGCCCCACAATCCTGCTGCAGCCTCTCCACGTGCAATAGCCAGTACCCCAACCCAGTTGCAGCACCCAAGGTCTATGCATCTGAACTCCAGTGGGTCCCTCCTGCCCATGCCCTCTGGCCTCTCTACATCTGCCACCCTTGAACCCTCTCCCTCATCCCTTTCCTTGCTTCTATTCTGTTTCCTTTTGTTTTGTTTTTGACACAGGGTTTCTCTGTGTAGCCCTGGCTGTCCTAGAACTCACTATGTAGACCAGGCTGGCCTTGAACTCACAGAGACCCACCCAACTCTGCCTTGTAAGTGCTAAAATTAAAGACACGCATCATGGTGCCTGGCTCCCTTCTTGCTTCTAAAAAACCAGCACATCTGATTAAGTTCTGGCTTTGACCTCACTGGCCCTTCTCACTACCCACAATGCCCTCACTCCGCAGGGTGGGACCCATGTCCTAGGCAGACACCTTCTCTACAGGAAGCCCCTGGGGACCTCCAGATAGCACAGAGATGCACAGCAGGGAGACCAACAGGGCTTAGGGCCAGGCCATATGGGTGAAGCTTGGGCCCTGACTTTCACCAAATAATTCTTTTTTTCCTCTTATAAAAATCCAGCAAATCTTTCCTATAGATTTTTCAACCCTAAGAACGATTATACATCCAGCCTGGTCTACAGAGTGATTTCCAGGACAGCCAGGGCTACACAGAGAAACCCTGTCTCGAAAAAAAAAAAAAAAACTATTATATATATAGGGATTTTTTCTTTCTTTATTTTTAAAAATATTGAAAGGTTTTTTGTTTGTTTGTTTGTTTGTTTTTGTTTTGTTTTGTTTTTAAGACAGGGTTTCTCTGTGTAGCCCTGGTTGTCCTGGAACTCACTTTGTAGACCAGGCTGGCCTCGAACTCAAAAATCCGCCTGCCTCTGCCTCCCGAGTGCTGGGATTAAAGGCATGCGCCACCACGCCCGGCTTTTGTTTTTGTTTTTTTAACTCTTTTAAAAATAAGACTAAGGGAGCTGGAGAGATGGCTCAGCAGTTCAGAGCACTGACTGTTGTTCCAGAGGTCCTGAGTTCAATTCCTAGCATCCACATGGTGGCTCACAACCATCTGTAATGGGATCCCATGTCCCCTTCTGGTGTGTCTGAAGACAGCTACAATGTACTCATACACATTAAATAAATAAATTTTAAAAAGAACTCTTAAAAAAAAAAAAAAAAAAAAAATACTTCCTTGGGGAGGATTCAAGTAAATCATGAATTAAAAAAATGTAACAAGAATAAAAGATAAAACGGACGAAGGTTTGTGGCTTGGATGAGAAGGTTTGTTTACTCTGAACAAAGAGTGCAGGTTCAGTTCTCAGTTCACATTGTGGGGAGTGGATGTGATTAGCATTTACAGATCTTAACTGGAGCAGGCAAAATGAGTGCAGGCACACACTGGCCATTCGACACCCCTTTGCTCTGCCTCAGTAAGTGTCCCCATCTGAAAAGTGGGATAATGTCAACCTTCCAACGAGAAAACTAACATGAGACAAGGGCCTAGCACCCAGCACCCAGAAGTGTTGCGTTACTACGTCTTACTAACAAGCAGCTTAGATACTGTTCTCAACACAGACTTAATCGAGCATCTACTCTGTGCCCAGGTGTACGAGCTGCAGCAGACCCAAGGGCTGAGAGACATGTGGGGACTGTGTGGACTGTGATACCAAGATGGGAGGTGGCTACGGTTTAAAAGGACCAGAGGGACCATGAGAGCAGCCTACTTTGGAAATCAGCGGGGCTTCCTGGGAGCCAGGAAAGCCTGCCTAGCATCTTGAAAATTCCAAGAGATGAGCTGGCCTCCCAACGGGCCAGCAGGCTGCTGAGTGTGGCTGTGTGGAGTTCAGAACACTCTGGGATCGCTCAGGAAACTATACGAAAAGGTAGAGGCACCCACCTGTCATCCTAGCCCTCAGGAAACGGAGGGAGAATGTGTTATGAATTCTGGTCTGCGCTGAAAGTTCCAGGCCAGCTCCATGAGACTCTGCCTCAAAAAGAGAAAGAAAAAAGAAAAGAAAAGAAAAAGAAAACAAAAACTAAGCTGCACACTTGTACCTTTAATTCCAGCACTCAGGAGGCAGAGGCACGCAGATCTCTGAGTTTGAGGCCAACCTGGTCTACAAAGCAAGTTCCAGGACAGCCAGGGCTATACAGAGAAACCCTGTCCTAAAAAACCAAAATTGTGTGTGCGTGTGTGTGTGTGTGTGTGTGTGTGTCACTGCCACCATAGCTCACCACTACTAAGGAAGCCATGATTCACGACTGAAGGGGTCTTACTTCAGTCATGATTACTACAGGCAGCTTGCACAAGCTTTGGAAGAGATGACTCCAAGCAAAACCAGTACCTTACTCACCCAGTGGCTACCGTCATGCAGGGAGCCTGAGAGCCTTGTTATGCCAGGTTGCAGGCCACATCTCTTTTCTAGACACATAAGCAGGCTCTTTCTCAACCCTGTTAGACCAGTCCGGAAGGCTTCTCTTCTGTGTATTATCCCTTGATATGACATCAAGCTCTAATAAAAGGCTTCTCTTGGATGGTCTTTTATTGCCTGTTTGTGGTCTGTTGTGCATGTGGAGTAGGCCGAGCTGGTTACACAAAGAACTGAAGAAGCTCCTTGGCTTCTCGCCCCAGACATGTCCAACACAGTGAAAAAGCAACTGGGGAGCTCTGGAGAGAGGGAGGCTAGAGCAGAAACTGGAGAGCTGCGGCCAGGAGGACTCGAGGTGGCTGAGAGCAAAGGCAAATTGTCACAGGCCCTGGTCCTGCTAGAGTCTCTCAGACCCCGGGTCCCATCGCCCTCAGCACGTGAGTGAGGAGTGACACTGGCTTCTGTGTGCTGGTGTGCAAAGCCTAGAACAGGAGGCCTGATGCTCTCTGTGAAAGTTTGCAGCATCTAGAGCCTCTGGCTCTGCAAGCCCAGAGTTGGCTCTGATTTGAGTGTAGGTAGTTCTGAGCCTTTTGGTGTTAGAATCCTGAAGCCATGATCCTCTGGTTCCCAGGGCTTAGCAGGGGGGCCCAACCCGTAGCCCGGAACTTCATGCACTGAGATGAGATTCAACACGTGTGTGGATGGCAATGTCCTATTGTAATAGCAAAAGGCTTCGGCAACCGTGGCTGAGCTAAAAGATTTGGACTCCTAAGAGCCCAGGCTGCCAATGTGGAACTACCCTTGCACAGTCAACATCTCCATGTGAAGTAAAGAGGACCCTCGTGCGAGGCTTTGTGCTGCACACCTGTAACCCCAAGGAGGCAGCTGCGGAACAATCGCCCAAAGTTTCAGGCTAGCCTGATCTACCTGGCATGCTCCAAGAAGGTGCTGCTGAGGGACACTAAAACCTTATTCTACAAAGGCGAGGGAGAATCCCCTCGGCCAATCATTTGTGAACCACGGTCCACCTGGTCTCTCCAGCTCTCTCTCTCCCCTCACATTTCAGCTCACCTTAGCTCCACATAATTACTCTTTCACTTCATTGTATGGGACCAATTTCCTTTTCCCCCTCGGGACTCAGCACGTGTCCCTCAGGAAGCCTTTCCTGACTCAGTCTAGGCAAGGGTCCTCTTAAGAACCCATTCTGACTTGGGAGTATGGTGGTGCACACCTTTAATCCCAGTTCAGGAGGCAGAGCTCTGAGTTCCAAGCCAGCCTGGTCTACAATATAAGTCCCAGGACAAGGTTTACACAGAGAAACCTTGTCTCAAAAAAAAGGAGGCGGGGGGGGGGGGAGAGAACCTATTTTTCGAGGCCAGACTGATCTACATAGCAAGTTCTAAACCTGCCAAGGCTACATAGTGAGATACTGCCAATATAATATAGTAACAACAACGACGACAATAATGATTCGTTCTACCAATAGTTATTCTGTCACCATGCTATCTCTTTAGCCACCTGTGACTCTGCAGGGAAGGAATTGCTCACTTTGCTATCACCAAAGTCTGGGAACCCACCACAGCCCAGCCAACAGGACAGTCTCTAGAATACAATGCATGTGTCAGGGAGGGACCCCAGGGAGGGGTGAGCTTGAGGGTAACTGAAGGCTGGGCAGGCTGTGCAGGAAGGCTCAGAGCATCTCCAGTTCTGAGCCCCGAGACCCAGCAGGGGCAGGTGCCTAAGAGGATGGAGAAGAGAATTTCAGAGGTACTTAAAGGAAGAAAGGAAAGGACCAGACTTTTGGTGCCTGCTTGTTGGTAAGCAAGAGGGAGAGAAAAGAGTCAAGATGACTACAGACAGCTCCCCAGTCACCAGGGAAAGAGGGAGGCAGCTAGCAGGCAGCTCGGACACCAGTTACCTTGGACACAAATAACCCTCAGGGACCCTGGCCCCGTCAGCGCGAGCTGCAGCCTCTTGACAGCGCCTCGGCAGCAGCCAGTGCACCCCCCTCCCTTCCCCAGGGGCTGACTTGACGCTCTGCTGGCTGCGAGCCCACCGCTCCCTCCCGCAGTCAGCTCTGCGCCAGCCAGGAGGAGAGGGAAAAGGAGGGGCGGCCCCCGGAGCCCTGCAGGGAAGAAGGGAGGGCGAGTGGGGAGGAAGCCAGCTCTGCAGACCCTAATCGAGGAGCTAAAGAGCACAAGAGAGGGCGTGGCCAACGAAAAAGGAGGAGCCTAGCTGTGTCACCTAAGGGTGTTGGGGGCGGGGGGGGATGCTGGATACCTTCTTTATAACCCCATGTTCCCCTCCCATTTTACAGATGTGGACACTGAGGACTAGAGCCCAACGTTTTGCAATTGCATACCTTTCTGTAGGCCCCCTCTCCTCACCCAGGAGCACCCACTTCCACCCGGTCTGGCAGGGTGTAGCTCAGGGCTGCCTGCTCAGGGTTTCGCCTGCTCCCCAAACCCAGGTTCCCATCCCCATGATGCAGGAGATAAACCACAAAACAGGGACTTCAGTTCTCTGCTGATTGAACAAGTGAAATTTCCGAGTTCTCACTTAAAATGAGATTTGATGGCTCAAGAATGGCCCCCACGACAGGGGACACGAGTGAAAACAGACGGCCGGTTCAAACAAGCCTATGAGTGAAGGGTCTTCTCTCTAGGGGTCTGTTTCAGTAACTGCAGGACCGAGAGACTTGATTGGGGGGGGGGAGCTTAAAGGTCCAGAAAGGCAGTAGAATGCCCCCGACTTTCCACCAAGTTTTAAACTCTAGAACAGACACATAAACCCTCCCACCCCATCCTCCAGCCCTCAGAACTGTCCCTTGGAGGCCGTCCTCCAGCCCGTCACCAGCCTGCCAAGGACCACCCCAGTCCAGCTCCCTGTTCCAGGACTCCTTAGACCTCTAACACCCTGTGGCAGCCGCCCTGGTCCCACGTACTAGCTAGATCCCTTCCCCTCCACACCCTCGCCACCCCTCCTGCAGACCCGCGGCGGCCCCTAGGGGGCAGTGTTGCTCCGAACTTGGCGGGCCGCCGCCACTTCCCCCCCGCCCGGGCGAGCGCCGTGAGGACGCTAGGGTTCTGGGAATACTGGATGCCCCCGGCACACGCCGCCCCCCGCCGCCGGCCCAGCCCCGGGGCTCCCGCGCTGCGCAGCCCGCTCGGTGCGGACTTTGCTGCTGCTGCTGCCTCCCACCCCTCCCCGCACAAGGCACTTCGCGGGAAAAAGCTGGTTCTGCCTTTTTATTTTTCTTCAGAGGTTGAGGCAGACATTGGGTTCAGGCTGTAGGCACGCACCTACTCGTCTGTGCTCAGAGATGAGGGGGGAAATTAAAGAGGCTCGGAGGCTTGTTCTACCCAAGAACCTGTCAACTGCTTCCCTGCCACCCCTTTATCCTCTGCCACCCCTCCTGCCGTGACTGACAGGCATCCATCCCGCGAACCTCCTCTCCCAGAGCATCGCCTGGGAACCCCAAAGCCCAGCAGGACGTGCCCTGAGGCTGTCGTGTCCGAGGGTCCTGGCCCCATCGCCGGCCTCGCAAGCGCAGCCGCGAGGTCCGGGGTGCGTTTAGGGGATGATTCCTGCTGCAAATGCCCTCGTCGCCCGGTTGAGCCGTGAAGTCCGGCTGGAGCGATGGCTCTGGGGGTGGGGGGGAACGGAGGGAAAGCCCCATTCGAGTTCCGGCCAACGATTTAATGGGAGGAGGGGGATGTAAAAGCCCCGAACCCACAAAGCAGACTTTTTAAAAAATTCTAATTGAAACCATCTCGAAGTCAGGGCCGCCAGGAATGGGCTAGCTCCCCGCCCCCCGTCCCATCCCCCTCCTCTGCTCCCCGGAGTCCGATGAAGTCATGATAACTAGACTGCAAAAAGAAGAAAAAAAAGTGGGGGGTGGTGGTCTGGGGGGCACGGGGGTCCCGGGCTGGGGCCCCGCACGGACACAGTTTGGATACTATGGTTACGCGATCCGACCCAAACAGCGAAGACGAACAACAATAGCGGCCGCCAGAGGAGGAAATTCCTTCCGGGGTGGACGGCGCGGGGGGAGGGGCGCCTGGCTGGAACGCCGAGGCGGCGGCTGGGCCAATCAGCGCGCGGCCGCCGGCGGTTTCAAGGTGCCCCGCGCCGCCCGCTCCCCCCCCACCCGCGTCCCCCCCCCCCCCACCCGCGCGCGCTCCGCTCGGGTGCTGGAATTGCTGAGACGTTTCCCTGCACGCGCCCGGGTAACCCGGCGGGGGCTGCTGCCCAGGCCGACACCCCCAGCGCTCCCCGCACCCCTCCCGGAGCCCACCACCCGGGGCGACTGAGCGAGCGTTCCACTGCACGAGTTACTTGCACTGGAAGGTGGGGGAGATCCCTGCCAGTCAACCCCTGTCTCTGGGTTGGTTCCTGCATAAGCCTGTTTTCTATTTTAAAGCATGTCTCAAGGGGGGAAAGAGAGAGAGAGAGAGAAGAGAGAGAGTGAGAAGGTTCACCCCGGACTCTGCAAACCTGGGAAGGCTGGTCCCTGATTCCCTGATCTCAGGGTTTGTTACGTAATAAGTTGGGTGGTTAATTCTGAAGGTCTTGCCCGGGCATCAGAGAAGCAGGAGGCCAAGGGCAAAACGGCCATGTAGAATCCCGCCATCACCATCAAGTTAAAATCATCTACCTACCTAATCATAGCCAACCCAGGGGCTCCCCTCACCTGGCATCTGGATTTTTTTTTATTATTATGTGGTAACTAGTGATGGGATTGTGCCAGCATCTCTCCCGCCAGCTTCTCCCAGAGTCTGGAGTCTGCCCCAGGTCATCTTCCTTGGGAAGACCTGCACTAGCTACCAAAACCATGTCTCTCAGTATTTCTATCCTGCCGGTCCCCTCAAACATGGTATAGTCAGCTCTGTGAGCGTTAGATTCTCATCCGTCCCTTTTCTTTTTTAAGCTCCTGACCGGGCTCTTGCTTTCAGATACCCCCTGGGCACATCGTATCACTCCCCACAGGAGCACATGGGTTTTTATTCATTGCGTGCATAGAGATTTGCTTCTCTGGAAGGATCCAATGTTCAAAAACTGTCTCTCCCCTACTCTCCATAGATAATGGGGATAGCCCTAATTCTCCAGTTCCCCGTGCGTCTTTTTTTATAAATAAATAATGAGATTTTTTTATTAATTATGCACGCATGGTATCTGCACGCGGATTGCTATGTCTCCTGATGCTAAATAATAATAATAATAAGAGAAAGAGAAACACTCCACACTGTGGCAGGGTGGGTTTTTTTCCCCTGCAAGCAAACAAAAACTTCAAGGGGCCATATGTCCTCAGAGGGGGGAGAGAGAGGAAGGCAGAAGTCGGGGAGTGCGCGTGACATGGAGGGATTAGAGGGGCTTCCTCGGAGGTTTTCAGGGCAGCTGAAGGCAGATTTCAAGTTGCCTGCTTCTCTTTCTGTAATTGAACTGCAGGTCTGAAAATTCACCAAAGTTCTCTGGAGCATCTGTGTGCTGTGCTGGCGGGATGGGCAGCTGTAAACAGGAAACCAGCAAGAAGGGAGCTGGCAGGAGCCCAGTCTCTGTCTCTGGCCGTGCCCCTCCTCGGAGCCCCGACTCTGAGCTCTCAAAACACACTTAGCTCCTGAACACTTAAGCATCTATGTTCCCGAGATTGGCACAAAACAAGGACTGACCAAAACTTTGCAGGCTGAATGCATGACGTGTGAATCGTGCTGTTAGAAGGGAGCCAAGGTCTCAGGTATGGTGCATGGAAGGTGTAGGAGCTGGACTCTATTCCTCAGAATAGGGGCTGGAGGTGGGGGTAGGGGGGTCCCTAAAGTTGTTTGGCCAGGAAAGTGACATAGCAGAAGTGAATGTTAGAAGACTGAGACCGGGCTGGTGAGATGGCTCAGTGGGTAAGAGCACCCAACTGCTCTTCCAAAAGTCCTGAGTTCAAATCCCAACAACCACATGGTGGCTCACGGCCATCTGTAACAAGACCTGACACCCTCTTCTGGAGTGTCTGAAGACAGCTATGTGTGTAATTACATATAAATAAATAAATAAAGCTTTAAAAAAAAGAAGAAGAAGAAGACTGAGACCATATAGAAGAGTACAGAGTAAAGTCAGAGCCGAGAAGACAGGAACACAGAGGAGGGACCCCACCCTCGGGCCCGGTGGCTCTGTGGTTAAAGTGTGTGTGTGTGTGTGTGTGTGTGTGTGTGTGTGTAATGCTATATGTCAACGGACAACTTTCAAGAGCTTTCTCCTATAGCCTGAGTCCCAGGTTGAGCTGTCAGTCTTGGTGATAGACACCTTTTCCTGCTGAGCCATCTTGGAACTCTGACCCTGGAAATAATAATAAACAAACAAACAAATGGTAGACACATAAAATTACCCATGCAATCATTTACCCAATGAGGACTTGGGGCAGAATGAGAGGCGGTATGGGCCCACCTGGAGTCCCACATGTTAAAAAATGGATGTAAGGTCTCAGAAAAATAACTGCAGGAAGTCCTAAGCACTTTGGCAAAGTACAGTTTGCTTGCGAAGAAGGATGCCACGGACTTGCTTCTTCCACACAGCAGTGAGGCTGAGCTGGCACCTCTGCCTGCCCCACAAGCCGCAGCAGCCTTCTAAGCCAGCCTAGCTCAGACCAAGCTTCCTGACAGAAGGGTCGATTAAACTGGACTGCTGTTGCTTCCGCTCATATACATATGCAAATACATTTACTTATACATAGACATGTACGCGCACATTTTGTGTGTGTGAGGTTGTAGATGCCATTTCTCCTGCCTGTGATATGCCTACATCTCACTGCCGAGTTCAAACATCAAAACAAACTTGCACACTGGCTGTGGTTACAACAAAGCTGTCAAGCCGGGTCTTGTTGCTGAAGTCCTGACATCTGCTGTGTAATTTGGGGAGCACTTAGCCTCCCATCCGTGCGGGAGTGGGGGTGGCCGTCTGACTTACTCTCTTTGTATCCTCCTAATTAAAAAGAACCAGGATCACTTTCCACCTGTGTTCTAGAGCCTCCCCAGTAGGGAGAGGGAGAGGCAGGCTGCAAACGCTAGAGGCTCTTAGAGCAGAAGGAGCCGGCTCAGGAATCTGACATGCTCCCACCTGTCAGAGGAGGTATGCCCTGATGTGTGACCCCGGGGCAAGGCCTTCCACTTGCCCACAAACTGGGTGGGGGAACCTGGGTGTAGACCACTGATCTTACTTGTCCTGTGACTCTTAAGTCAACCTCACTATGGGCCACTTTCCTGTGATCTAAGACAGTGCCTCTGATCATGTCCATATCTTTTCCCTAGTTCCAGTTTCAGGCCAAGATCCCTGTAAGCAGGGCACATCTACAAAGCAAAGGTTCCTAAATTAGGCACGTTCCATAACTGACAAGTGCTGTTCCTCATACATACACACAGCAAAACACACATCACAGTCTGGTCTGAGAGGTCAGATGGCCTTGCTTGCATAAGATAGATGCAAATAAACCCTCAGCTGTTATGTATCCAGCCCCTATTTGAATGCAGTAAGTGGCAGGGAGCTCATTATCACAGTATATCCTAATTGTTCTGTCTACCAAGAGTCCTGATAACAGTTCCATCATGTTCTGAACGGTACTCCTGGCATTCCCAACAGAACAGTTCATCTCCCTTTGTTCAGTGTCCTGACTCCAAGAAATGGCACCCCAAGCTGGAAGCTTGGAGCTAATCCTTCATTTCCTGGTCACCCTCCAGCCAGCCAATCCAAGTCCTGGAATTCTGCCCTTATGCTGACTCCCCAGTAAGCTAGCTAGCTTCTACCTCTATCCTACAGCTTCATCATGTCACCTGTTTGGGTACATCTGTTTTCTAGCTACCTGGTATTGCTGCCTGCCTGGTCCTTTCTGAATTCTGCTCATAAGGCCTATCCCTGAACACAGGTGTACTTTTAATAAGCCATGACCTGAGCTGTCCATGTAACGAGTCTGAATTCCTTAGGACTTATCCAAGACATTTTGGGCCCTGGTCACACACACACTCATGCACATATGTAGACACACATATGCACACACACGTGCACACACATACACCTACCTACATATGCACACATTCACATACATACCATATGCTCACACACATATGTACACACACACATGTACACATATACATACACATATGCTCACATCTTCACATACACTCACATGCACACACACATACACACAGAAGCTGTGCACTATTCACCACCACGTAGAGACAGGGATTGCCATGAATTGGAGCTCAGCCTAACTTACACAGTGCTGGCCTATTGAGGCAGCTTAGGCTACAGAGAAGGAGGTGGAAGAGGAGAAAGGGGCCACCACAGGTGTTAAGATGGTAATACGGCAGGAAAAAAGTGGGGGGTTGTTGTCCCAATTGCAGGAAATGGATTCTTGTCCCCTAAATAATTTGTTCTTTCATGCCTCTGGGTCCTTACATATGCTGTGTCTTCTACCTAAGATGAGGGTCTAGAAAGATGGCTCAGCAGTAAGAGTGGTGGTTGCTCTTCCAGAGGTCCTGAGTTCAATTCCCACCACCCACACAGTGGCTCACAACCTAGTCCCATGAGAACCAATGCCCTCTTCTGGTATGCAAATGTGCATACAGGTAAAACATCCATATACATAAATAAAGAAATCTTTTTTAAAAAGATGCTCAGGGGCTGAAGAGATGGCTCAGCGACTGCTCTTCTGAAGGTCCTGAGTTCAATTCCCAGCAACAACATGGTGGCTCACAACCATCCATAATGAGATCTGACGCTCTCTTCTGGGGTGTCTGAAAACAGTGACAGTGTACTTATTCATAATAATAAATAAATCAAAAAAAAAAAAAAGATGCTCAGTAGTTAAGAACAGTGGTTTCTATTCCACAGGTCCTGAGTTCAANTCCCAGCAACCACATGGTGGCTCACAAACATCTGTAATGGAATCTGATGCCCTCTTCTGGTGTGTCTGAAGACAACGACAGTGTACTCATATACATAAAATAAATAAATAGCTACACCTGAAGAACCCAGGTCTGGCGCTGCACCCTCCGGCACGGTGACCCCTCAGCGTAAGTGGTTGATGTTGGCTGACAAAGGGCCAGCAATCAAAATAGACCCATGCTTACAGCAGACTTAGCACCTCAAACCAAAGTGAAGAACCTCATTCATTTTCTCTCCGTATTGCCTGCGTGATATGTTAGATGCACAGGGCTTGATTTATGAAGTTACTAAAATAAATTCTAGGGCCAGAGAGATGGCTCAGTGGTTAAGAGCACTGACTGCTCTTCCAGAGGTCCTGAGCTCAATTCCCAGCAACCACATTGTGACTCACAACCATCTGTAATGGGATCCGATGCCCTCTTCTGGTGTGTCTGAAGACAGCTACAGTGTACTCATAGACATAAAAATAAACAAATCTTTTTTTTTTTTTTTTTTTTTTAATGTAGTTACTCTGGCAGATGTGGTAGCACACACGTGTAATCCCCAGTACTTGGGAAGCTGAGGCAGGAGGATCAAAATTTTCAGGCTAGCCTGGTGGTGACAGTACACACGACACAGTTATACAGAGAAACCCTGTCTTGAAAAAGCAAAACGAAACAAACACAAACAAAAAGATTTCCAGGCAAGTCTAGACTCCAATACAAAACAAACAAACAAACAAAACAAACAAACAAACAAAAAACCTAGGCCATGTCCAGTCTCACAAGCCTGTGACCTTCTCAAGAGGCAGCAGTTAAATCTTCCCACGTTCAAGGCCTAGTCAAGTCAACGTAGGAGACACTATCTGACTGCAAATGTTTTAAAAGGAGGGTTAGGGAATGTAGAGCACACAGAGAGCAGCCACAGCCTTCAGGAATACTCACAAGCTAATAAGGAAAAGGCATCAGAGTGTAATAATGCATGCCTAGAAACCCGGCGCTTGGAATCAAGATCAGGAGTTCAGGGCCAACCTTGGCTACATGAAACTGTTTCAAAAAAAAAAAAAAATGTACTGTGCCTGACAACAGTCCATCATGTGTTATCATGTGTTAGGAAGGCCTCAGGGAGCCCTGCCTCTCCATTCTGAACTACTGGTAATTGACGGATGCATGGGACAACAGTCAATGCTCTCACGTGTGTTCCAAACATTAATCCCACACACAGACCTGGTTAACATCAGTGAGTCACAAAACAAAAGGCTATGGCTGTGAGAGGACCTGTTGGGGAAGGGGATGTGTCAGGGGTAGGAGAAAGATAAAAGCGTGAGGGATGACAACATCTATGTGTATCAAACTGTCAAAGAGAAAATTTCATTAATGAAAGAAAAGAATGGATAATCCAAAAATGAATTCATTAAATACGGTTACTATGCAATCAAATGGGTGTGGCTCACCTTTCTGAATTGCATATGTGAATTTGGGACTCTGCATCGAGAAACACAGGCATGAAAACAAGAACTTACAGGCAACTGGGGTTACCAGAGAGATGGCTCAGTGGTCAAAGCACAGACTGCTCTTCCAGAGGACCCCCATGGCAGCTATATGTCTGTAACTCTAGTTCCAAAGGTTCAATGCCCTCTGATCTCATAGGCACCGCACACATATGGTGCACAGATATACCTGCAGGCAAAAACACCAGTACACATAGAATAATTAAAAAAAAAAAAAAATAGTCGGGCATGGGGGTGCATAACTTTAATCCCAGCACTCTAGAGACAGAGGCAGGTGGATCTCTGTGAATTCAAGACTAGCCTGGGCTACAGAGTGAATTCTAGGGCAGCCAGAACTACACAGAACTATACAGAGAAACCCAGTCTTAAAAATGTTAAAGGA
>NC_034595.1:57681825-57706825 GCF_900095145.1 Mus pahari
AGAAGAAGAAGAAGAAGAAGAAGAAGAAGAAGAAGAAGAAGAAGAAGAAGAAGAAGAAGAAGAAGAAGAAGAAGAAGAAGAAGAAGAAGAAATAATACTACCACAGGAGTGATAACATATTCCAGTGACTCCAACACTTGGAAGGCAGAGACAGAGGCAGAGGAATTGCCATGAATTGGAGACCAGCCTGGATTATATAGTGAGCTCCAGGACAGCTTACAATATTGAGGAGGAAGAAGAAGAAGAGGGACCACCACAGTTAAGACGGTGTTAGGCAGGAGAAAGGATGTGTCTGTGGCTAGCTGGACTCAGGCTATCACTAGGGGAGGCCTTCTCCTGTGGGCTGCAGTCCGCACCAGGCTTTCCAGGATGCCTTCAGCAGCACCTGGGTTCCAGGGGCTTGCAATGACTCGTGATGGCTGAATGAAGAGTATCTAGAAGGTCACTTGGTCACTTTTCTCTGGAAAGCTGTCCCGACTATTCTAACTGTTGCCCAGTCTTGGTCTGACCCTCCCCAGGGTCCCTGCCCTCTCTGCTTTCTGGTCACAGCATCAGCCTACAGGCTCCTGGTGGTGCCTTTGACAGGCACGACAATGGGTTTCCTTCCCAGACTCCACCTTCAGGGTAATCAACCTTGCTGCCTTCGGGGTTTGCTCCAGTGTTTGAAGCAAGGAAGACAGACATTCGGTAAATGTTTGTAAAAAGGGGAGAGAATTCCTTCATTCCACAAACATTTATTGACCTCCCAGTGACCTTTCCAACTGCAGCTATCAGCAGCCCCACCGTGTTCTTAGGCTGCCTCCCTCCGTCCCTGTAGAATGTACTGGAAAGGGTTAGTATGCCTCGCTTCATCACCAAGACCAGGTGGTAATTATGAACATTACCTGAGACAGGTCCCCACATATCCCCACGCTTGTTCCTTGAGGAATTCAAGGTTCAGATAGAGGAGGAAATAACCTGCCTAAGGTCACACAGAAGGTCTAGTTGAGGCTGACCTTCACCAACCTACCCTCCAGTTCCCACACCTACTGCCTGAGACAGGATTGGTCCAGGGTTTTCTTGGGCCGGTCCCAGTGGAGGAAAGCATCCTGGGCCCCTTTGCCTGGCTCGCCAGCCTGCCCTTCAATGCCTCGCCAGTTGTGTGACAGCCAAGTCTAGCTTGTTCACAGACCAGCAGCTGTGAGCCCCTTACCCCTTATCCCCTCCCCGGGCTGCCTTGGGCTGAGCACCCCACCCCCAGCACCCCCAGAGGCCCCATTTGGGTAAAGGGAGGAGGGAGGAAAAGAGAAACCCACGGGGCCTCCAGGGCACAGCCCTTGAGGAGCCCCGGTGTTTGGTTTCAATTAGGAGGAGAAATTCCAGGAAGCTAGGCCAGTGCTGGGGGGAGGGGGTGTGCAGAGCCGGGTTTAGGAAGAGGAGGCTCCTGGAATCCAGCCTCCGGAAGAGGCTCCCAGAGGGCTGAGCTCAGGGCCAGTTGGGGAGCTGTGTGACCTGTAGGGCCAGGCTCTTGTCCCAGGTCGGTGTGTACCTTCAGGGTGGCTAAGATGTGGGCCAGGTGCCTGTTATCCTACAGATTCTCAAGACTCAGTGAACAGTGGCCAGCATTGCCTCGCTCCCGTTCTTGCTAACGTTGTTCTGAAAAATTCCAGCTTGGGGTGGGGAGGGCGCCTGATGACAACACAGTCAGCCACATACGGAGATGGCCTTAGCCAGGAGTCTGAGCCAGCCCAGGAGCCCCAGGTGCAGGCACAACAGCTATGCAGGATAGTCCCCTGGAGACAGACAGAGCACCCAGGGGCAGGGAGCAGAGAAGCCAAGAAGAGAACGGATGCCCTGTCCTGTTCGCCCTGCCCACCTTGGCACACTGCCTCTGGTACCTGGCACCCAGCAAGCGCTGGGTAGAGTCTTGCCACATTGATGGCGATGAGCTCTGTTGGGAAATTTCAAAGGAAGTTTCTTAGAAAAGGGTTATATCTAAGTGTGAAGCAGGTAAGGGCCAGTCGGTGGCACAGCGGGCATCTCACGGTGTGCTGACAGAAGTTGGGACATTACTCTGCAAGCCTTAGGGATCCCCTACGAGAAAACCAGGGGACCATTCAAGCAAAGACCTATAGTTCGAAGCAGTATTAGGGAAACAGAGCTTGGCTTCGTGACAGAGCTCACTCTTGGCTGCCAGGCCCCCAGCTGTCCACTCAATGTCGCTTCTCTTCTGCCAGTCCCTGCCACTGTCAGAAATCTTGGCTGTTTGGGGTCTGTCACTTCAGTGCTGAGTGACTCTGGGTTATGTGCCCTAGACCAGAAGGCAGACCAACAGATCTTCCCAGGTGTGGCACAGGCTGTGAGTGGGATGGGGCCGTGAGGTTCCAAAGTTCACAGACCAAGTCATAGAAAAATGGAGTCTCTGCCCTGTTGTCATGGTGGCAAACATCTTTAATTCCAGCATCCAGGAGGCAGAGGCTGGTGACCTCTGTGAATTCAAGACCGGAAAAAAGAAAGAAAGAAAGAAAGAAAGAAAGAAAGAAAGAAAGAAAGAAAGAAAGAAAGAAAGAAAGAAAGAAAAAGAAAGAGAAAAAAGACAGAGTCTCGTCTTAAAAATTAGATTTTTTTTTTTTTTTTTTTTACCTGTATCTAAATCTTTGCCTGCCTGCACATTTGTATGTACATCCAAAGGTGTTACCTCCCCTGGAATGGATGGCTGAGAGCCACCACGTGGGTGCTGAGAACTAAACTGGTTCTCTGGAGAAACAAGTGCTCTTAGCTGCTGGGGTGTCCATCCAGCCCCTAGAAGCTCATCTTAACAAAAGTTCTTCCAGGTGTCTGAAGAGGTAGCTAAAGTGTGAAATACCTCATCTAGCTTGCATAAGACCCTTGCTTCTTTCTCTGGCACCACAGTAAGAAAAACATAGGCCTTCCTTTTTTAAAAAAAAATTTATAAAACCAAAAAAAAAAAAAAAAAAGCCGGGCGGTGGTGGCGCACACCTTTAATCCCAGCACTCGGGAGGCAGAGGCAGGTGGATTTCTGAGTTCGAGGCCAGCTTGGTCTACAAAGTGAGTTCCAGGACAGCCAGGGCTACTCAGAGAAACCCTGTCTCAAAAAAAACCAAAAAATAAATAAATAAATTTTTACTTATATGAACACACTGTCACTGTCTTCAGACACAACTGGAGAGTGCATTGGATCCCATTTCAGATGGTTGTGAGCCACCATGCGGTCTTTGGGAATTGAACTCAGGACCTCTGGAAGAGCAGTCAGTACTCTTAACCACTGAGCCATCAGCTCTACAGCACACCCTCCCCTGCTTTAAGTTTACTTTTATTTCATGTGCATTCTTGTTTGGCTTGCAGGTATGTCTGTGTAAGAAAGCCAGCTCCTCTGAAACTGGAGTTACAGACAGCTGTGAGCTTCCTTGTGGGTTCTGAGAATCGAACCTGGGTCCTGTGGAAGAGCAGCCAGTGCTCTTAGCCTCTGAGTCACCTCTCCAGTCCTCTTTTGCTTCTTTTTTCTTTTTCTTTTTCTTTTTTTGTTTTTGTTTTTTGTTTTTTGTTTTTTATTTTGTTTTGTTTTTGAGACAGGGTTTCTCTGTGTAGCCCTGGCTGTCCTGGAACTCACTCTGTAGACCAGGCTGGCCTTGAACTCAGAAATCCGTCTGCCTCTGCCTCCCGAGTGCTGGGACTAAAAGCGTGAGCCACCACACCTGGCGAGTTTTAATTTTTATTTGGGGTTTGGAGATAGAGGTCAGAGGACAACTTTCTTTTTTATTATTATTTTATTTTAATTTTTTATTAGATATTTTCTTCATTTACATTTCAAATGCTATCCCGAAAGTCCCCTATACCCTCCCCCCAGAGGACAACTTTCAAGAGTTAACTCTGTCCTACATCCAGGGATCAAACTCAGGAGGTCAGGCATAAACAGCCGGTTTACCTGATGAGCCATCTCCACCCCCCCACACCCATTTTTTTGGTTTTTCAAGACGGAGACTGGGCTTCTCCAGGTTGCCTTGGCCATCCAGGAACTGATGCTGTAGTCCAGGCTGGTCTTGAACTCATGGAGATCCACCTGCCTCTGCTTTCTGTGTGCTGGAATTAAAAGTGTACACCACCACGTGCTCAAGTTCTTTTAGGTCATGTCTTCAGTTAAGTTTAGGCAGACAAAAGCTCAAGCTGAAGGCTGGTGTGAGGGTTGATATGTCTCTTAAAACCTTTTTGTTTATTGTAAGACAGTCCTGTTTATATCTGCAGCCAGCCTTGAACACTCCACCTCCTGAATGCCAGGGTTACAGGCATTTGCTACCACACCTGGAGTTACTGCCTTTCTTTCCCTGGTAAATGTGCCTGTATGGCAAGGAGAGAGTCCTCCTAGCAGACGCGAACATCTAAGCTAGAATTGGTTCATCTTCCTTGAATTTATTTTTATCTTTGCCTTCTGTTTTTTTGGAAAGTCATGCTGGTTTTCCATTTCGAGTACTGATGCAGTTTCCTTGTTAAATAAAGTTTTGCAAAACTGAACTAATTCAAAAGAAAACACTTAAGTCACCAGGCATGGTAGCCCGAGCCTAAGAATCCCAGCTAGTCAGTCCGCTGAGGCACGAGCTTTGCTTGAGCCTAAGAGTTCAAGGCCAGGGGCTGGAGAGATGGCTCAGTGGTTAAGAGTGCCGACTGCTCTTCCAAAGGTCCTGAGTTCAAATCCCAGCAACCACATGGTGGCTCACAACCATCCGTAACGAAATCTGATGCCCTCTTCTGGAGTGTCTGAGGCAGCTACAGTGTACTTACATATAATAAATAAATAAATGTTTAAAAAAAAAAAAAAAAAAGAGTTCAAGGCCAGCCTCTGGGTCAGCGTGAAATGGAAGGAAGAAGGAAGGGAGAAAAGAAGGGAGGGGACTTACTAAGTAGACATCTAAATAGATGTGACAGAACCCCGGAGAAACCCTAGGTTATTCCACCACTAGGGACATGGGAACAGGAGAAGCAGATGGCCACATCCATTCAGTTTGTCTTTTGATATTTGTTTTGTTTTGTTTTTCGAGACAGGGTTTCTCCATGTAGCCCTGGTTGTCCTGGAACTCACTCTGTAGACCAGGCTGGCCTCGAACTTAGAAATTCGCCTGCCTCGGCCTCCCGAGTGCTGGGATTAAAGGTGTGTGCCACCACGCCCAGCTGTCTTTTGATATTTTGAGACAGGGTCTCTCTATGTAGCCCTGGCTATCTTGAAGCTCTATGTAGACCAGGCTGGCTTAAATGACAAAGGTCTACCTGCTTCTGTCACCACATTCTACTCATATGGCTGGCTCCAAGTCAGTATTTCTTTGTGTACCCATGGCTGTCCTGGAACTAGCTCTTTAATTCAGGCAGTCCTCAAAATCACAAAAATCCTCCTGCCTCTGCCACCTGAGTGCTGGAATTAAAGGCGTGCACTATTACCGCCTGGCTTCAAGTTGGAGGCCAGCCTGGGCTACTTGAAATTCTGTCTCAAAAAAAAAAAAAAAACAAGGGCTAGGGAGATGGCTTGGTGGGTAAGCACTTGCTATGCAGACATGAGGACTGGAGTCAGATTCCCCAAAACTCACGCAAAGCCAGATCCGTAACCCCGGTGTGCCTATGCAAGATAGCTGCACATACGCCAGCTGGCCTGGTTCATGCAGTGACAAATAGGAGAGCCTGTTTCAAGCATGGGGAAAGGGGAAGATGGATACTAAACTTGCCCTCTGACTTCCATATGTACCCTATGGCACATGTGTGTCCACGATCACAGATTGGGGAACACATGCACGTGTGCGCAGGTACACACACACACACACACACACACACACACCTTGATTAGTTTCTCATGCTGTCTCTCTAGTCCTAAACTCAATTATTCCATTGGAAACGAACTTGGAGCCCAGGTGCTGTGGTCTGTGTAGAAGCAGGGACGTGTGTGCCCAGGGCCTCTAATGGTGGACTGAGTCCTGTTTCCCAAAGAGTGGCTCTTGGAGACTTCAACACCCTCTGCTTGACCTTTGCTGCCTCTATGTGAAGGGACACGAAGGAGAAACCCTCAGCTGGAGTAGCTGAGTGAGAAACTCGGTCATCCCTTTTTTCCAGGACTGGGATCGAACCCATAGCTTTGTGCAAGCTGAGCAAGCACTCTACCACAGAGTCATATCCCAGCCATGCCGATCAATCTCTTCTGGATGGTTCTGGGACAGACTCTAAGGAGAGAACTCTGGGACTAGAGATGGTGGAGAGAAGCTGACTGTCGGGAGGCCCCTGGGCAAACCCACTGATTTTACCCCATTCTGGAGAAATGTTAATGAAGGCAAAGACTCAGAGATGCCTTCCTCCCAACTGCGATGGTGCCTCACCGGGTTCTTTGACATCACCTAAGAACTCAAACTCATCTATGGTTCCAATCTCCTTGGCTGGTTCCCACTCCTTCCTCAAGATTCTCATCCTTCCGGGCACTTGCCCTCCCAACCTGGGCTGAAGTCCTTGTCTCCTCAGCATCCCAACCCCAGGCACCCACATCATCACTGGGTTTGTGAATCCATTGTCCCCAGGGATAGGGGTTTAGACAGTGCTCAGTACTGTTCTACAGAATTGAAGAGGACACACTCAGGGGTCATTGTGGTGGCCTTAGTCTGATTCCTCTGAGAAATGTCACAAGTTTCTCTTTCTATAGGTCAGGTGTCTATTAAGAGATGTCAGAAACCAGGGAAAACAGAGATTTTTTTCTTTTTTAAGATTTATTTATTATTATATGTAAGTGCACTGTAGCTGTCTTTAGACATATCAGAAGAGGGCATCAGATTTCATTATGGATGGTTGTGAGCCACCATGTGGTTGCTGGGATTTGAACTCAGGACCTTCGGAAGAGCAGTCTGAGCTCTTAACTGCTGAGCCATCTCTCCAGTCTGAAAACAGAGATCGTACACCAGATAATGGGCTTCAAATCCTGGTTAATGTCCAACTGGAGTGAGTAGTTGATTTGGCTGGGCTCCTCCTGTGTATTAAACAGCTCTCCTAACCCCTACCACAGTGGTAGACAGGGGACAGGATATAATGGATGAAAGGTGACATCAAATGAGAGCAGCCACATCTGCAACTCAGGTACACACTTGCTAAATGAATTATGCAAATGTTCCAGCTACAGAAAGCACAGGAAGCCCAGATACTTATTGATATAAGTTTGTTCAAGAAACTTAGATAAAGTACTATTCTTTGTCCTGGGCTTTGAAGCTTAAAGGACTCCCCTTCCCATGAGTTAGCCACGACACTGAAGAAATAAAGTGTGGTTAGAGAAAAACAAGATGAAGAGACTGAAAGGAGAGAAAGAGACAGAGAGAGATTGATTCCAGGCTCTTCAAGAAGAATGAGGGATTCTATTTTTTGTTTTTGTTTTGTTTGTTGGTTGGCTGGTTGGTTTTTGGTTTTTCGAGACAGGGTTTCTCTGTATTACCCTGGCTGTCCTGGAACTCACTCTGTAGACCAGGCTGGCCTCGAACTCAGAAATCCACCTGCCTCTGCCTCCCGAGTGCTGGGATTAAAGGCGTGTACCACCACTGCCCAGTCTATTTTTCATCTTGAGACGGGGGGATCGCTCACTATGTAGCCTAGGCTGTCCCAGAACTCTGTCATCTTCCCTGCAGCTACAGGCTCTTGTGTGCTTGGGATTCCAGACTCAAGCCACCATGTTTGGTGGATTAGAAAAGTTCACAATACACAATACACACTGCAAGGGAACTAATTGCAGGCTGTGTAGAGGCCAGAACACATCTGCTTTTAGGCCTACTAGCAAGGGCTGGGCAATTGCTGTAAGATCTCTGCCTTCCCTGTATGCTCCTGAGAGGAGACCTATGACAGCTCCCAGAGGGGGTCAGGACTGATGACACCATTACGATACCCACTGAAATGCTGCCACTCTTTGATTCTGCTGAGCTAGACTGAGCACTGTCTGGGCTGAGAAGCTGTGCTGTATACTGAAATGTAGCTCAGGAGAACATATTTGCCTAGTACCCACAAAGCCCTGGGTTCCATCCCAACATGGGAAAATGAAGAAAATGCTTGTTTAGCATTCAAAAGGTCCTAGACTTGATCCATCCTCATAACCAAAGGACAATTTCTAGTCCGGGATTTGACTAAAGGTATAGAATGACCTAGAAGAATAGAGGGCCCCTGCCTCCTGAGTCAAAAGGTCACTGGTTTGTCTTTCTGTGACCAAGCCCAACTCATAACCACTTTTCTCCCTAAGCCTGCTCCCTTTGTGCTGGATGTGAACCTCACATTTTTTCTTCGTGAGTGGGTGGACCCCCTCCCCAACCCCATACTTGGGTTTGTGTCCAACAGGCTGGGCCCATGGCCAAGCAACCCCTCCCTCTCTCCAATGCCTGCGCCCCCCCCCCTCCTCCCAAGCAGGTCCACTACCCCTCCTGCATCCTTGACCTCCCGCGGGCATGCCAAATTGAAAAACAAGTCCTTTTCCTAGGCCAGAGGCAAAGGAGGAGGCGAAGCCCAATTCTGGGTCAGAGCACTTTGCCCTGCTCTTCCTCCCTCTCTCCTGTCGTCAAAAACTAGACCTTGGGGGGGGGGGGAAGCTGGAGAGGGAGAGCTGCCTCTGCGAGTGCAGCTGAGGGGGTGGGGAGGGGAAGAGAAGTGAGGGAATATATAGGGGGATGGGAAGAGAAAACAGAGCTGGGGCGTGTGTGTATGGCTGTGTGTGACTACAGGACTGTGCAGGAGACTGGTGTGTGTGTGTGTGTGTGTGTGTGTGTGTGTGTGTGTGTGTGTGTGCGCGCGCGCGCGCGCACACACACACACAGGCTCGCAAATGCCCTGTTCCTGCAGCAAGCTGTACTTTAAAGGCACAGCCCCTCCTCTTGAATCCCCGACCTCCATCCATCTCAGCCAGAAGTACTCCTGTCATCAGCTGGGACCCAGCGCCCACTGGTCCCCAGTGCCTGCAGCACCTAGGAAGGAAAGGCTGCCTCCTCAGATGCCCCTCACTAGCTGCAGGCAGGGATGTGGAGAGCTCGGGAAGGAGAAGCGGAGGACAGAGCTGGAGTACCCTAAGGAGAGAAGTGGGGAGGAGCCCAGCTCTACCCTCGCCAGGGCTGAATTGGGAAGATTCCACCTCTTTCCGAAGCCGACAGAGCCAAAAATGTCACCATCACTGATGAAGACGGGGAGGAGCGGGGCAGGACAGCTACCATGTCTCTGAGGCAGCCTGAGCCGCGGCCTCAGCTCTGTGCCCTCAAGCAACCTTCTTGCTTCCTTGGCAGCTGGAACTTTGGGATGTCTTCTCTACTGCACCTTCCCCTGCCCTCACCCCAGCAGAGGGTGAGGGGGTGGTGCTCTGGAGGCCAGGCTTACTCTGTTCTGGCTCCTCCCCACTATGTGACCCTAGGCAGGACCCTCACCCGTACTCTCTGGGCTGGGGTTGCTTAGATGTGTAAAGGAGACACTGACTGCTCAGAGGCTAGGCTACCAGCTTTCTCAAGCAACGCTGCCTGGTTCTCAGCCTTACGGAGGGCATCATTTGATGGGAAAATGCCTCCGTGTGTGAGAAATTACCCTGCACCAGCCTTCAATCCTCCAAGCTGTGTCCCTGGGCTACAAAAAATATTGTGCAGCCCTTGATTGTTCGCTTTTGTTTTGAGATGCCCGCCAACAACTGTCTAGTTAAGAATGCCTTCGACATAGGTGTGGCATACACCATTAATCCCAGCACTAGGAAAACAGAGGCAGAAGGATCGCTGTGAGGTCGAGGCCAGCCAGCCTAGTCTACATGGTGAGTTCCAGACCAGCCAGAGTGTGACCCTGTCTCAAAAACAAAAGGGCCAGGGAGTAGTGCGCAAGTGTGAAGGGAGTGTCCAAAGAATCCTTTGGTCCAGTTCCTCCAGTCACAGCTAGCGAAACTGAGGATAGGAAAGATGGTGAGCGGAAAGAGCTGCCCAGAGAACCTGAGGTCATTGTAGGTAGGTTCCGGGCTACAGCTCCAGGTCTAAAGTCTTCTAACTGCAGGAGGAGGAGCCGCGGGGGAGCTGGCAACGACCCCGCAGGCCCCTTCCGACCCCTCCCCCAGCCCGCACACCGTCCAGCCACCTGCTCCCCCGCCCACAAGGGCGGGACAGCCACCCCCGGTCACCATGGCAACACGCGCCCCGGTGGGCCCCAGCCTCCCTGCTATAGCGCAGTCCATCTGGCCCCCAGCCCACCCCAGCTGGGCGGCCCTAGGCTTGCTCTCCGGGAGACCCGGCTGCTCTCTGGGGGTCACTGTAGCCCCGCGGCGACCAGAGCAACAGCGCCAGGTGCCCGCACCTCCCCATACCATCTCCAGAACTAGCTACTGGGCTCAAGAAGTGGATCAGAAACAATCTGCCTTCCTGAATCAACCTTCAGTGCAGAAGGTAGAAAGACCCCCACAAAACCAGTCCAGTGTTGCAGGAGGCAGCATGGAACAGCTCAGTACTGCTCCAGAGGCCAGCTTTTTGGAGACAGTAGACCTGGGTTCCAGTCCCCCAAAAGTGTGAACTTAGTCTGCTACCAAGTGAAACAATGGTGACCATAGAACCTGCCTCCCGGAATAGCTGTAGGGAGTAGGTGGATCTGTACAGAAAAAATTCACGGAGGTAGAATTAGTAAATATACCAGCTACTATTTTTTAGGGAAAGCTACCAGTGGGCAGGACAGGCCAAAATGAAAGGATCTTAGCCCAGCCTGGGGCAATGTGGGTTGGACCTTAGAAATAATAATCAGAAGGAAAAAAGAAAAAAGAAAAGAAAGAGATAATAATCAGAAATCAAAGCAAAAGGGGACATCGTGGGCAAGGATACGGAGGTGAAAACCTGGGGGCGCAGATTGTGGGGAGACTATTCCCACCCTGGTTTGGCAGCTGGGGAGGGAAGCACTTGGATTGTGTAATAGTGAAAGGGACCAGGGGCGAGAGCTTCTAAAGGATTTGAGAGGAAGGAAAAAGTGTCCTGTGGTTGATTATCAACCTGTCCTACGGCGGAATAGCTTAAGTAAGTTAGTGGTCCTGGAAGACAAGGCTCAAGCAAGGCAGGTCCAGGGAAGGGGCAGAGCTGCCCATGCAATGGACCACAGCAGGGCAGTGACCCATGAATCACGGGTATGCAGAGACTTTGGTTGGCTACTGGGAGCACTGCAGGGCAGAGAGAGGAGCATACTGAGGATGAGCAGGAGATGAAGTTCTGTCTTTGAGAAGCAATTGTGTGGTGTGGGTGCTGGCCAGTTTGAAAACACTGTGGAGCTAAGAGGCCTATGCTGCAAAAAATAGAGGGGACGGCCAGGCCGCGGGGGCTAGATGGTAATTGGTGTCCTAGAGCTGTCCCGGTGTCTGCAGGTGTAGGTGCCCCTACAGAGTACCAGCTCCCTTCAGAGAACAGACTTGTCCCGCATAAGTGTGCTTGCATGGACACCCAGTGGAACAGAGATAGAGACTTAGGCTTGAGAAATGGCTCAGAGCCGGGCGTGGTGGCGCACCTTTAATCCCAGCACTAGGGAGGCAGAGGCAGGCGGATTTCTGAGTTTGAGGCCAACCTGGTCTACAAAGTGAGTTCCAGGATAGCCAGGGCTATACAGAGAAACCCTGACACAGACAAGAGAAAGAGAGAGAAAGAGAGAGAGAAATGACTCAGTAGTTAGGATCATTTCCATTCGACATCTTACATAGGACCAGGGTTTGATTCCCAGCACCCACATGGCAGCTAACAACCATCTGTAACTCCAGGTCCAGGGGATTTAGCACCCTCTTCTGGCAGCGCACATACATCCATGAAGACAAACCGCTCAACAAGGAAATCTTAATAAACCAACAAAAGGCCACCGGGTGGTGGTGGCACACACCTTTAATCTCAGCACTCTGGAGGCAGAGGCAGGTGGCCAGCCTGGTCTAAAGAGCAGTTCTAAGACAGACAAGACTACACAGAGAAACCGCATCTCAAAAAATAAACAAGACCAGCCAACCGAGGCAAGGATTCCATGCTACATTATACACATGCGGAGATCTCTTCCCCAGCTGCTGGAGATGTTAGGGGGCTGCGCGGTGGGAAGGAGCAGAGATAACTCAGAAAGTGGTTGTTTAGCTGACTGACCTTTCATGAGGTCCCAGTGTCCTCCTAGAAACACCGTCACTGGAGAGTGAATCAAATCCAGGAATGAACACTAAGCCCCTAAGCGTGCTTTCTAAGCATATGGAACAGTTTTATAGAGCGTGCCTAGGGATGGACAGGCAAAAGCAGCCTCCAACTGCTGCTCCCTGGACATTTCTTGGGCAGGCCCTCTACCAAGTGCAGAGTTCCAGAGCCCCGGTACCTAGAGAGTGATCTGGAACAAGAGCTTAATAAGCTCAGAGAACGGGGGCTGGTGAGATGGCTCAGTGGGTAAGAGCACCCGACTGTTCTTCCGAAGGTCTGGAGTTCAAATCCCAGCAACCACATGGTGGCTCATAACCATCCGTAAAAAGATCTGAAGTCAGCTACAGTGTACTTACATATAATAAATAAATAAATAAATAAATCTAAAAAAAAAAAAAAAAAAGCTCAGAGAACATAGTCCCTTGTGCCCCGCCCCCTCCCGTTGGAAAATGGTTTAGGAGATCCCCGCATTATGGTGTTCAGAGGAAAGAGTAAATCCAACAGCCTGGGGCAGACTCCCTGCCTCTGTTCCCATCAGAGATCTTGCTTTTCCAAGAAACATAGCACAGAGTCTGAAGCCTTTGTCCCTCTGATCCATGACCAGCTAAGGACACCTCAGATTTTGCCTGCAGGCGTAGCCAGAGTCTGCTGGCGTAGGGAGAGAGGAATTCTAAAGACTCCCACTCAGCCACCTCAGGGACTACCACACCACCACGCGTGCCAGCCCTCAGCTGCCCCGAGAGCTGTCACTGTGGAAACAAGGAGGACAGTGTAATAGATCGCCATCTCTAGTCCCCACATTTAAGAAGCCGAGGCAGGAGGATTACGAATTTGAGGACATCCTTGAGACTTTGCCTCAACAAATAAACAAATAAATACATACATAAATACATAAATTTAAAAACATGTCTGGACTGGAGAGATGGTTCAGTGCTTAAGAGCACTGACTGCTCTTGTAGAGGACCCAGGTTCGGTTCCTAGCACCCACGTGGTGGTTCACAACTGTCACTCCAGTTCCACAGGATCCAACCTGCCCTGGTGTATGAGCAACAGGCACATATGCAGTGTACATACACGTGCAGACAAACGCCCAAACACATAAAATTAAAAACAAAACAAAACAAAACAAAAAAAAACAGAACTCACGAGATGGCTCAGTGAGTATGGTCTCTTGCTGCCAGTCTTGACAACCTGCTTGTGATCCCCAGGGTCCACGCAAGGGAAGGGAAGAACCAGTTTCCTGCAAGTGTCCCCTGAATTCTTCAGGAGCACACAGTAGCATTTCCCCACTCCCGTCAATAAACAGTAAGATATAGTTGTTGTTGTTGTTATTTAAAAGGAAAAAAAGAAGGAAACAGGCTCATGGAAGGATAAGGAGGGGTAGGCTTCCTAACAGGACAGCAACTGGACTCCTTTGTAGTCTTAGAACTCTCCTGAGCCACTGGTGAGGGCCTGGAACCTCAGGTGGGGGGACTTATTCAGGGACCATCCAGATAGAAGGAGAGTGGAGGAATTGACTGCGGTCCCTTAAAGCCCAGGGCTAGACCCAGAACAGACAGGTCCTCATTTCTGTCTAGCTGAGAGGAGCTGAGGCTAGCAGGAAGCCTGGGCTGGCCAGCTCCAGTGAGGGCCTTGGAATGTGAGGAATGTCCATCCCCAGGGCTGGGTGTGGACAAGGTGACCTCTGGGAGATAAAGTCAAATTCCAGTCCTGAGAAGTAAGGTCTCAGAAAGCAACAGAAACTGGCCAGGGGTGCTACAGGCAGGGACTGGGGTGGGAAGCGGAGCCTGTCTGGCTCCAAACCCCTTCCAGACATAGTTATTACAGCTGAGGTCTGCAGTAGGGTGCTGGGGAAGACAAGGTAACACTCCAGCTCCTGCTCTTGTGACACCAGGTCTGTCCTCCCTACTCTGCCATGACTGACATCAGCTGCGTTCCTTGGACTCTGTCCACAAGCGCTCCCTGATCACCCTGCCTGTTGCCCCTTGGAAAACTCTGGAGAACCTCAGCCACTGTCACTTAGAATTACCCTCACCGCATTCTCTGCCCACCTCCAAGCCGCCTTCCAGGAAATGCTACCTCTGTACCCCTATCTGAGCTCTCCGAGCCTCGCCTCTCCCTCTTACCCTGTGTCCACACGCTGTGTCTTGGTGTCTCTGGGACCTCTCCTCTGGCTACCACCATGCCTCGGTCCCTCTGTTCCTGCTCAGAAAACTGCTAGTACATTCCCGGAGATCCACAGAATGAGAGGTAATTTGCCAATGATCACCCGGATGGTGGGAAAATTAAATATAAAATGAAATTTCAGTGGAGCTGGGGAGATAGCTCAGCAGATAAAGGTCCCTGCCTCCGAGGCTAATGACCAGAGGTCAAGTTCTAGAACCCACAGGGATGGGAGCAGAGAACCGACTACCACTAACTGACTACCACTAGTTGCCCTTTCATATCCACATGTGTAGCATGGCTTGAGCATGCACACACACACACACACACACACACACACACACACACACAAGCACACCATAGTAATAAGAGCACCAACTGCTCTCCCAGAAGACCTGGGTTTGATTCCACATGGTGGTTCGCAACCAAATGCCCATATAGATAAAATAAAATATTAATTGAAAAGTTTTTTGAATCCTCCAACAACTGGAGTGGGGGTGGGGAGGGAGGGTGGGGAGGGAGTGGGTGTGTGTGTGACTCTGTTGCCTGCCCTTGGTGGATCCAAGTCCCCTAACTGAGCCACCTTGTCTGGCCCAGTGGAAGAGGATATGCTTGCCTAGTCCTGCAGTAACTTGATGTACCAGGGTGTGTGTATGGGGGAGGGGGGGGCGGTACTGAGGGTGATTCTCAGAGGAGAAGGGGAGGGTGGGGAGGGGAGGGGCTGTGGGTAGAATCCAGAGAGGGCCTGTGATCTGGATATAAAGTGAATAATAAATTATTGGGGGGAAAAAAAGAAAAACGTTTTCTGAAAAGACTCAGGCAGTGCTCTGTTATACTGTGGACAGACGATGCAGACTCTCCCTGCTTAGAGCATCTCCTTCTGTGGTCCCTCTTTACCCAGCTTCTCACCTCCTCGAGTCTCAGAAACCACCTACTCCAGGAACCTTCCTCCATACCCATTCCTCACATAAGAAGCAGCTCTGGATCATGCCATGCACTGCAGTGCCCCCCGAGGGACCCCCTTTGTTTCGTCATCTTTCTATTTCTGATTTGTTTTGGAGTGAGTTGGGGGTCTCGGTGGTACTCAGCCCAGGCTAACCTCACACTCAGACTCCTCTTGCCTCTGCCTCTGGGTGTGCTCCGTGAAGGCAGGCTGGGACCTCTCCCTTGGGTTTGCTATTGTTCCCTAGGCCGGCATGACACTTGGAATGGCTTGCTGCTTTCTCGGGGCCTCTCCATCCATGGTCCTCTGCCATGGCGAGGACTGTCCTTTTCAGCCATGGCGAGCCTGGGCACTGATGCCCCAGGGAAGAAGGTTGGATGGCTTGGGAGACTGGGGCTCCTCCTTCCTCCTCTCCCCTTCTTCTTGATCAGATTCTGTGAAGACCCTGAAGCTACTCCTGCTTGGTGAGGTTCTAACATTGAAAGAAGCTGTATAGGCGATGCTCCTCAAAGAACGCAGGACCGCTTCCACTGGAAGACCTTCCGTGCCCTGAGAAGACTGGGCAACTCTGGACTGGTAAGAACTGCAGGGTCAGGAAGAAGGGAGAAGCTAGACTGGAAGTGTTTAGGCAAGACCTTAAACCTGGTCTTCCACTTCTCAGGGCTTAGTTAGCATCTTCTATGAGAGAGATAGGGCTCAGCCCAGCATGGACAGAGGTAAACATGAAGTAAAAACCCTCTTTATTGGAAAGGTGTCATTTTCTGCCTTGGTGGAAGGCAGGAAGAACTAGGTATGGATGGAGCGTTCTCCAGAGGTTCAGCACACAGACTGGAGGCGTTACTCAGCTTTTTATGTAGCTGACCTCCAGGCCTCCTCCAGGAAGCAAGATGCTTGAGGAACCAGATGGCGGCGCCCACTGTCACCGGACAGGGTCCTTTGCCCTCTGCTCTCACCTCCGTTGTCCTCCAATGCTGCATGCTGCGTGCCCAGTAGTGGGGAGAGAGGTTAAGGACTCCCTGCTAACCCTATGGTTTCCTACGCTTCTTCACCAGGGGCTATGTCTTCCTGGGGCCATTAAGTCTCCTAACCCAGGGAATCTGGGGCCAGAACAGACTGGGGGACTGCCAGCGCCCCAGGTCTGTGCACAGAGAAGAAATTTCTTGCCTCTGAATAGCAACTAGAAGATAAACCTTCCCCTTCCCCTCCCCCCCAACTCTCCCCTCCTCCCCAGCCCACTGAACTAGCTTCCTGTCTGTCCAGGAAACAGGCCTGCCTGAGCTGAATCCCGAGAGCCTAAGAGGAAAGGGGACAGGGAAAAGTTTGCCTTGGTGCAGCCGGTCTGTCCCCCATTCCTTTGATCAGCCTCCCATGCCTCCTTTCCAGATAGCACCTAGTTTTCATAGGCCTGAACTTGGACTCAGAAGTATAGCCTGAGTCAGGTGGTGGTGCCGCACATCTTTACATCCAGCACCCAGAAGGCAGAGGCAGGCGGATCATTGTAAATTTGAGGGCAGCCTGGACTACAGAGTAAGTTCCAGGACAGCCAGGGCTACACAGAGGAACCCTGCCTGCCTTGAAAAACTAAACAACAACAACAACAGCAAAACAAAGAAAGAATATAGCCTGTCCATTCTAAACTAAATCACACAGCTGATTGCTTCCTCATTCACTCTGGGGCTTCAGGCTAGCAAGGAGAGGTGTTGAGATTTATCAGGACCCCTGCAGTGGTGGTACACACCTTTCTGTAAGCCCAGCCCTCTGGAGGTTGAGGCAGAGGGATGTTGAGACAGTTCAAGGCCAGCCTGGACTGGACTACAAAGTTCTCCATCTCCAAGTCTCAGAGTCCTGGAGAAAGTTTAGTCAGTGTGCATAGAGAGGCCAGGCCTGCCAGACCCTGCCCCGACTGCAAGTCATTTGCTTGAGGAGTCCAGCGGCACTCTCTCTTAGAGGGACCCTTGCCAGTAGGTGCTGAGTGCCCTGCCCTGGACACAGACTTCATGATGATCCTATTGTTTCCTAGCAAGATACAAGCATCTCCTGTCAGATGCTTCTGGCCTCTGCAAAATGGGGTTTGAAGAGAACAGCTCAGGGGAGAATGATCTTCGAGACCCAGACCTACAAAGTTCTCACATTTCTGTGGGGAGGCAGACAGGTGACCCCACCCACTCACACACACACACTGAAAGACTTTGGCACATTAGCTCTCAGTGCCAATAGTCTCCCTTCTTCAAACCTACATCCCACCCTGCCCTGACCCCCCCCCCCAAGCTCCATCCTCACCTTTCTCCCTCCCACCCCCATTCTCCCCACCCAAGAACAAAAGGGGCATTAGACACTCTTTGTCGGGTGCAGAGTCATTCTCTGAGACCTGGGACCTACCAGGCCCACAGCTGGGGCCTGCCACCTTCCCAGAGTACTGGCCCAGCTCTCCAGGGATGCCTTCCAGGGGAGAGGAAGGGAGGGGCCTTAAAGGAGCAGAGGCTGCTTTCAGGATCAGCAGGAAGGAAAGGAGGAGGGCGCAAGGTAGCCTTAGGAGACTGTAGTCATGTGACCTGTCTGGGCTTGGGCTGGGGGGCTACACTGCAGTCGGCAAGGGCTCTCCTGGCTCTGAGCCATGAGTTCTTTCTTCATTCACTGGGGTCTCAAGATTGGTTTTTGTTTGGTTGCTGTTGTTGGATTATCTTCTTTCTTGTTTTGTTTTGTTTTGTTATGGTTTGTTTATCTATTTTGAGACAGTGGTGTTCTATTTAGCCCAGGCTGGCCTGAAATTCATGATCCTCCTGCCTCAGTCTCCCAAGAAACTAAACCCAATCCAGCTCTCTTCTGTTGTGTGATCGAAAGTGAAGTCTTTTCCCACTCTGGACTTCAGACTCTCTTGTGTAAAATGAAGGGGGACCAGGAGAGCATTCATTCCAGAAGTCTCTGTGGCAGGCACTGGGTAGGTGCATGATGACATGGGAACAAGCCAGCTCCCTGGGTCCAGCCCTACAAGCCCAACAGGAAAGGGCACAGAGTTTTTGTGGTAACATTTGCACTGCAATGTAAACTCCAAACTGGGACCCCAAAACTAGTGAAGAGGAGCCCTACTCTCTACCGATGTGGTCTTACAGAACTCACAAAGTTCTTTCACCACCCTACCTCTTTCTCCCATCAATGCCCCCCCAGCTGTGTGTGTGTGTGTGTGTGTATGTGTGTACATATATGTTCGATGCATGTGCGCTCATGGGTATGGAGGCTAGAGGTCAACTTTAGATGTCGCTTCTCAGGAGTTGCCCACATTAGGATTTTGTTTATTTATTTTGCTTTTGAGAGAAGATCTCACGGTGTAGCTGTGACTGTCCCAGAACTTGCTTTGTAGACCAGGTTGGCCTCGAACTCACAGAGATCTACCAGCCTCTGCCTCTCCATGCTGGAATCAAAGTCGTGAGCCACAACTTCCACATCTTTATTGGCTTTTTTCTCTTTTTTTCAATGTAAAAAGAAGTATTATTTGCGTGCTTGAGTGTGCACTTATGCTTGCTCACATGTGCACGAGGTATCTGTGTGAGGGCACACATGCGTGTGGAGGTCAGAGGACAACCAACGCTATGGAGTTGGCTCTTTCCTACCTTTACATAGAGTAGGGTGACAGGGCAGTTGCACTTGCCACCAGGCTTGTCCAGCAAGTGTCTTTCCTCTATGCTATCTTGCTAGGCCACGTTTTTGAGACAAGACCTCTCCCTGGGCCCTGGAACTCACTGATTAGGGTCTCCTGGCTAGCCGGTGAGCCCCACAGATCGCTCCCTAGGACTGCAGACCTATGACACTCTGTTGTGACAGGGCCTGGTGCTTAGATTCAGAGTCCCATGCTTGTATGCCACGCATCCGTGCTGACTGTGTCATCTCCCCAGCCCCTACCCTCCTCCCTTTCCCTCCCAGAAAACCAAGGCTGCCGTCACAGAGGCTAGACCCTGTCCTAGCCTGGGGTAGTTAGTGTCTAGGACCCGATGATGTCTGTGGGATGGAGAAAGATGGACCCATGCAGCTGGCATTAGACATGCCCTGGGTGCCGGGAGCAAGGCAGAAATCTGGACTCTGCTGTAGTTTAGATTAGCGGGAGTGTAGGATTTGTTTGAGGGGAGAAGAGGAAGCTGGGGACTCAGCAGCTGGCTAAGGAGCCTGTTCTGTAGGTACAGAGCACTGGGGCTCACTGCATGCCAGGCAGGGTTTATTCACTTCGGTTGCCATACAGAGTGAATGCGAGCAAGAGAAAGAGCACGGGGGGGGGGGGGGGGGGGGGGGGGGGGGCTGGGACAGCTGTACACACATACAGGTACCTTCTGACAAAGGGACGTGTGGGGGAGGGGCAGAGAAGGGGCTCACAGCGGCGTTGCTGAGCGAGCAACTCCTCCAGGGAAAGAGGGGAAGTGAGCAGGGAAAGGAAATGAAAGATTAAGTGCACAAGGGCCATAAAGCCCAGTGCAGGCCCAGCCGGCCAGCCAGCCGGCCGGATTCCCAGTTTATAGATATATTTTTATGTCCAGGGATGCCCCATCAGGCCTGATGGCCCAGAGAAAGCAGTTACCTATCGAGGCAGAGGGATGGGGAAGTGGGTCGGAAGGGACCCTTTAAGCACTGCGGTCCTCTCTTGCCACCCCCTCTACCTATCCCCAGGCCTCTGCCTGGCTGACAGCCCAGCTGGAAGCAATTGTAGGCACCCCCAGTCCAGACGCTGCATCCCACAAAAAGCCCTGGTAAATAGCAGCCCACACCCTAGACAGCCTGCAGCGCCCCTCCCCTGCCCCCTTGCAGCCCCCTGCCCGGAAATTTAAAACAACTGCTCAACACAGTCTTAAATCCTCCAGGAAGGGGCTTGGGTTGACAGAATGCAAGTTTGAGGCTAGCCTAGGCCATGCCCGGAGATCTCAGGGTCCCCAGCATCCCCTGAGTTGCTATGAAATACCTACTCCTTCCTCAGCTCAGGATAGCCAAGGTCTGGTCCTCTGCTGTGTCCTGGCACTGGGATGGCCAGGGAGCAACAGTAACCCAGTATTGGAAGAACCGGCAAACAAACCATCATGGTGCCTTGCGGGCTTGAGTCTCCTCCTCTATCAAACAGGTGTGACTTTTAGCTAGTCTCCCTCTCGGGGGTTATATAGGAGCGGGTGTTCAAGTGGAGCGGTTGGTGGAGTTGAGATGGTAGCTTACGTCTGTGGTATACACGAAGCCTGGGCCCAACATGTAGAAACCAGGCATTGCACACTTCTCCCTCCAGCATTTGGAAAGTGGAAGCAAGGGGCTCAGATGCTCTTATCCTCAGCTGCAGGGTGAACTCCAGGCCAGCCTGAGCTACGCGAGACCCTGTCTCAAGTGTTAGCATGATGGCTCTCTCGTTGAGTAAAGGTACTCGCTGTCAGGCTTGACAACCTGAGTTCAAGCATTGTCACCCACACACCCACACCGGAAGGAGAGAGCCGGTCCCCGCACATCGTTTTCTGATCTTCATATATGTGTCATGCACACCCTTACCCCACCATTTCCACAAATAAATGTTATGAAAAGAGGTTTTCTTTTTTTCTTTAATACTCATCTCAGGAAAAGAAAAAAAAAAAAAAAAAAAAAAAAAAAGAGGGGACTCCTGTCCAAAGGAGGACAGCCACAAAACTGTGGCCATTGCATGGTTTTGCAGGACACAGCCCTGCCTATGTACCCTGCCCATCCAAACCCCTGGGGTTGGGTCGGCTTCCCCTGGGAAGTTCGAAGAGGAAGGAATAGAGCCAGGCCCTGCACCAGATGGGTCTTCAGCAGCATCGAAAGGCCCCAGGCAAGCCTCGGACAAACCCCCCTGCCCTGCCCCGCCCCCACACTGGGGCAGACCTCAGCCAGCAGGCCTCCCAGCTTTGATCAATACAGGGCAGGCAGCCAAGGCGGCTGCAGGCTTCATCCTCCCAGGAGGCCCTAGCTCAGCCAGGGTCACAGTGGGGAGGGGCTGACGCCCAACTCAGGGGCTGGGGGCAGGGTAGGGGAAGAGAGGAGAGGCTCACCCACGGTCCTTTACTCCTTTGCTGTTCAGTCCGCAAATACTTAGTGAGCACCAGCTATGTACCAAGCCCTGTCACCAGCACGGTGACATTACAAGGAGCATTTCTCAGGAAACACACGGAGAAGAGACAGAATGCATGAACCAAACAACAGAAAGGGTACTTCCAAAATGTGGCAAAAGCTGGGCATGGTGGTGCCTACCTGTAGTCCCAGAACTTGGCAGGCAGAGGACACGGTATCATGAGTTCAAGCCCAACCTGAGCAGCGTAGCATAGACTCTGCCTAGATAGATAGATAGATAGATAGATAGATAGATAGACAGATAGATAGATAGATAGATAGATAGATAGATAGATAGATAGATAGGTAGATAGATAGATAGTAGATAGATAGATAGATAGATAGATAGATAGATAGATAGACAGATAGATAGATAGATAGATAGATAGATAGATAGATAGGTAGATAGATAGATAGATAGATAGATAGATAGATAGATGTAGGTAGATAGATAGATAGATAGATAGATAGATAGATAGATAGATAGATAAGATTGATCGATAGATAGTTCCCTTGAGACAGGAGCTCTCTGTGCAGTCCTGGCTGTCCTGGAAATCTCTCCAATGTAGACCAGACTGTACTTCATCTCACAGAGTTCTGCCTGACTCTGCCTCCTGACTACTGGAATTAAAGGCATTCACCACCATACCTGGCTCAAAAATATTTTTTAATGAATAGACAGAAAATGGCTGCTGGACATGGTGGCACATAACTCTAGTCCCAGCACACAGGAGACAGAGGTAGATAGTCTCTATGAATTCGAGGACAGCCTGGGCTACACAGTGAAATTCTGTCATGGGAAAAAAAAAAAAGCATGACATGAGGTTTTATCCCAGAAATTCATAGTATGAAGAGAGAACTGACCTCTAAAAGGTGTCCTCTGCCCTCTGCATGCACATTTGTATACACACACACACACACACACACACACACAACACATATCATATACAATAACAAACAAAATAAAACTTAAAATAATGATATCCAGTTGCTTAGGTTTTTTTTCCTTTGCTGTGATAAAACACCCTGGCAAAGGCAACCTAACGGAGAAAGCATTTATTTGGCTCACAATTCCAGATTATAGCCTATCCTGGCAGGGAAGTCATAGCTGCAGAAGTGTGAAAGATCTGGTCACTTACATCCATTCTAGCAAGCAGAGAACAATTGACTACTACATGCATTCTAGTGCTCAGCTGGCTATCTCCAGTCTTATACAGTTAAATTCCCCTTCCTAGGGAATGGTGCCCCCCACAGTGAGCAGTTTCTCAGTGTGATTTCCAGAATAGCCCTACACAGGAAAACCATGTCTTGGTGGAAGGTATCGGATGGGTGGGGGTAGACATGTCTGTAAACCCAGAGCTGTGAGGGACAGAGACAGAGGACCAACCACTGGGTCTTGCTGGCCACCTGCCCACCTCCAGGTTCAATGAGAGACCTTGTCTCATGAAAATAAGACAGAATGATAGAGCAGGATATTTAACATCCTCCTTTGGCCTCTCTGTACACACCTCATACATACCACACACACACACACACACACACACATACACACACACACACACACACACACACACACACACACACACANACACACACACACACACACACACACACACACACACACACACAGAGCAAAGGCTGGTAGGATGCCTGGGGAAGCATTGCACATGGCAGAGACAAGGAGGGTGCTGGCGCTGTGCTGTCAATCCAGACACCTAGGAAGCTGGAACTGTTGGGGGATTTATTTAAAGCATTTGGGACTCCCCGTGAGGCAGAGAAGAAAGAGTTCAGTTACAGGAAAAGGTAGCCTGGGCTGCAGGCACCACAGAAGCCCTTGCTTTCTCCCACAGGCTCTGGAGCTGGAAGTGCCCTTTGGGAGAGCCTTGCGTTGCTCGGGCTTGAGGCAACGGGGCCGGCACTTTGAACCACCGTGGGCGAAGGGGCCAGCTGTCTGTCAATGGACAGTCACAGCACCTGTTGCTGTGAGTGCTCTCGGCCACTGGAGGATTGAGAACCTCACCCCAAAGGGGACTGGGTGACTAAAGCATCCACTATACATTCTGACATTTTCAGAGGAGACACTCTCCAAAGTAGAAATGTGCTTAGCTGATGGAGGCACAGCAAGAAGCCAGAGGTTAGGGGACACTCAGTCAGGGGCAGTGACAGCAAGCGAGCAGAGAGGTGGGCAGAGCCTGCCCAGAGGAACTTCCTGCTGAAAGCTAGAATAGAATAATCTGCTGATTACCTCATGGGGAAAGACCCCGGGTGGAGACGTGGGCAGAGCGTGTGGAGGGTGTGAACAGCCATGACTTAGGACATGAGGCATGAGAGCTGGGATGAGGGGCCCGGGAGAGGCTCTCCCTTGTTACAGACTGCCATGGGGTATTGCAGAGAGGTTTCTAGCCTCCCGTGGGGGTGTTGGATTTTTTTTTTTTCCAACCTTAGAAGATTCTAGCCTGTTGAGGGTTTGAGAAGGAACCTCAAACCAGCTCTGTTCCTTCAGGTGGGCAGCTATCTCATTCCTAAACCTTGGTGACAAGCAGGCACGCAGCTCCTAGGTGCCCCGAGGGAAGGAGCCTTTTGAGTTTTGATTCTTCTTCTGGAATGTTCCTTCCCAGAGCTGCCTCCCTGGAGCTGCCTCTAGGGTCTCCTGTTTAACTCCACCCTAGCTGCATCTGTTCTGCTCTCTCTATCAGCTCCACAGAGTGAGCACACGGGCCCTGTCTCCATTCCCTACCCCATCACGGGCTGAGGCTCCATCAAATGGGCTCTCACAGCCAAATGATAGAGAAACAGACAAGGAAGAGGTTGAGCGTGGAGACGGTGTGGCCAGGTTGCCAGCAGAAAATAGGCAGCTGTCGAAAGGGCTCCCGTGAAGAGAGTTTAACAGGAGGCTCCACAGTTGTCCCTCTGTGCTCTAGAGATGGAGCCAACCACAGAGCAAAATGTACAGGAAGTAAGTGCCAGGGACATAACTCAGTTAGTGGTGTGCTTGCTGGTTAAGCACGAAGAAGCAGAGTTCAATTCCTAGCTCTGCATAAAACTGTATCCAGCCGGGTGTGGTGGCGCACGCCTTTAGTCCCAGCACTCGGGAGGCAGAGGCAGGTGGATTTCTAAGTTCTAGGCCAGCCTGGTCTACAAAGTGAGTTCCAGGACAGCCAGGGCTACACAGAGAAACCCTGTCTCGAAAAACCTAAAAAAAAAAAAAAAAAAAAAACAAAAAAAACCTGCATTTCTAAGTTCTAGGCCAGCCTGGTCTACAAAGTGAGTTCCAGGACAGCCAGGGCTACACAGAGAAACCCTGTCTCGAAAAACCTAAAAAAAAAAAAAAAAAAAAAAAAAAAAAAACCTGCATTTCTAAGTTCTAGGCCAGCCTGGTCTACAAAGTGAGTTCCAGGACAGCCAGGGCTACACAGAGAAACCCTGTCTCGAAAAACCTAAAAAAAAAAAAAAAAAAAAAAAAACTGCATCCATGTTTATATCCTTTAGGAGGTAGATGCCATGGGGCTGGAAGTTTAAGGCCTGCATGGGCTACATGAGACCCTGTCTCAAAACAACAATAACAACAAAAAGAGGCTGGGTTGTTGTAGCGCACACCTTTAATCCCAACACTCAGGAGGCAGAGGCAGGCAGATCTCTGAGTTCGAAGCCAGCCTGGTTAACAGCTACTTCT
>NC_034595.1:57709610-57711665 GCF_900095145.1 Mus pahari
CGTCAGATCTTGTTACAGATGGTTATGAGCCACCATGTGGTTGCTGGGATTTGAACTCTGGACCTTCGGAAGAGCAGTCAGGTGCTCTTACCCACTGAGCCATCTCACCAGCCAGGTGGCTTGTCTTTTGTGTGTGTCCGTGCGCGTGCGCGTGCGCGCGTGCATGTGTGTGTGCGCGCATGGGCTTATGAACCGCTTTGCCTAGAGTCTCTGCTCTGTGTTACTGATCTAGTTGTCTACCCTGTGCTACTGAAGCTTCATAAAGAAAAAGTATTTTTCTTTGGGACAGGGATTTGTGGAGTCCAGGTTGGTTTGGAGCACTTTATGTAGATAAAGATGACCTTGAGCTCCCAGTCCTCCTGTCTCTACAGTGTTGGACTTACTGACATGTACCACCATATCTGGTTTAGGAGGTGCTGGAGATGGAGGTCAGAATTTTGTGCATGCTAGCTAAGCTTTTTCCCAGCTGAGCCACAACCTCCCTGCTTCCTTTCTGTTTTTTCTTTTCTTTTCTTTTCTTTTCTTTTCTTTTCTTTTCTTTTCTTTTCTTTTCTTCTCTTCTCTTCTCTTCTCTTCTCTTCTCTTTTCTTTCTTTCTTTTTTTCTTTCTTTTCTTTCTTTCTTTTCTTTTTTTCCTCCTCCTCCTCCTCCTCCTGCTCCTCCTCCTCCTTCTTCTCCTCCTCCTCCTCCTCCTTCTTCTTCTTTTTTTTTTTGAGATAGAAACTCATAATGTAGACCAGGCTGGCCTTGAATTTGTGGTGATCCTTCTGCATCAGCCTCCCGAGTTTTAGGATTCTAGGCATGTGCCACCATACCCAATCATCATTCGTTGTGGTACAAATCCTAACTTTGTGTTTTGTCAGCATTATTATTTATTACTTTCTTTGTATTTTCTTGTAAATTTTGGAATTAGTTTTTTTTTATTCTTTTTTTTTTTTTTAAATAAACTCTTCATGGAATTTTCATTGTTATTTGGACAACATAAAATATGACATTTTGAGGTTTGTTGTTGTTTTGAGACAGGTCTCCTATAACCCAGGCTATCCTAGGATTGCAGCCACACACCTCCACGCCTGGCTTATGCAGTGCCAGAGAGCAAACCCTGAGCCTTGTCCCTGTTAGGCGAATGCTCTACCAACTGAACAACATCCACAGCCCCACTTTGGACCTCAAATTTCCCCCAAAGGCTCATGCATTAGGACAATGGTAGAAAGGTGATAGTGGGGCCTTGTGGAAGGAAGCTACATCACTGAGGTGTGTCCTTAGAGGGATATTAAAACCCTGCCGTGATATACTGTTTCACTACAGCCCAAAACAACAGAGCCAGGAGACCATGTTCTGAATTCGTGAGCCAAAGAAAACCTTTCGTCTTTCTATGTTGATTTTTTTTTTTTGGGGGGGGGGAGGCGTTCGAGACAGCGTTTTTCTGTATAGCCCTGGCTATCCTGGAACTCACTTTGTAGACCAGGCTGGCCTCGAACTCAGAAATCCCCCTGCCTCTGCCTCCTGAGTGCTGGGATTAAAGTCATGCGCCACCACTGCCTGGCTGGCACACAACTTTAATCCCAGAATTTAGGAAGTAAAGGCAGGCAGATCTATGAGTTCAAAGCCACCCTGTTCTACGGATGAGTTCCACTTCAGCCAGGATTACATAGGGAAACACTGCCTCAAAATAGATAGATAGATAGATAGATAGATAGATAGATAGATAGATAGATACCCCACCAGAACCCAACCCCACCAGTAAATGCAATTACTTTCAATTTAACAAATTTGAACATTTCCCATGTCCAGAACAATCTTATGTCCCCATGTAGCCACAGCTTTGTAAAGTAACCAGGGCCACAGGCAGGCTAGACAGACATTCCACCACTGAGCTGGATCCTCAATGTTCTTCTTCCTCCATCCTTTTCAGTTTTGGAGACCAGATCTTTTTACATAGCCCAGGTAGGCCTTGAACTCACAGAGCTCCTGACTCAGCTTCGCAAGTGTGGGATTGCAAGTGTGTATGAGCACACTGTGCTTGGTGGCTTATCTTTTTTTTTTTTTTTTTTTT
>NC_034595.1:57713155-57717519 GCF_900095145.1 Mus pahari
AAAAAAAAAAAAAAAAAAAAAAAAAAGTTCTTGCCAAATGCCAGTCACTGTCCTAGGTTTTTCCCATTCGCTAACTGCTTTCCTCCTCAAACCATGTGGTGGGTACCACTATTTCTCATTTCACAAATGAGCTAACTGAAGTGCAGAACAGCGCCATTATCTACCCTGAGGGTACAGATCTGTAATCCCAGATACTCAGACACCACACCAGGAGGATTTCAAGTTCTAGGCTAGTACCGGCAACTTACTGACACCCTATCTCAGAATGAAAACTGAAAATGAGCAGAGGTTGCCCAGGTGTGGTGGCAAATGCCCAGGTGTGGTGGCAAATGCAGAGAGGGCTGTGAATCACAGGCCAGCCTGGTCTGCATAGAGAATTTCAGGTCAATTAAAGCAACATAGCGAGACCTTGTCTCAAAATAAACAAGTATAGCACCAGAGGCTGGAGAGATGGCTCAGTGGCTAAGAGCATGGGTTGCTCCTCTAGAGGACCTGGCTGGGTTCAATTCCCAACACCCACTTGGCAGTTCACAACTGTCTATAACTCTAGGTCCAGGTGATCGTATGCCCTCTTCTGACCTCTGTGGGTACTGCATACACATGGTGCACAGAGGACATACATGTAGGCAAAACACCCAAATACATAGAGTTAAATTAAACAAGCAAGCGAACAAACAAAACTAGCTGGGGTCAGCCATAGAGCTGCATGCTGGTAGGCAGATTTTGAAGAGGCTATAAGCTCTTCCTAGGACTATAACCTAGTTATAGCATGGGCAGAGGGCTTAGCTCAGAACATTTGTCTACCGCGTACATGTTTATTATTTTTATTTATTTATAGTTTGTGTGTTTGTTGTTTGTTTTGGAACAGGGTCTCTCTAGAGAGCCCTGCCTGTCTTGGAATTCACTCTGTAGATCAGGCTGGACTCTCATTCACTGAGATCTGCTTGCCTCTGCCTCCAGAGTGCTGGGATCAAAGGTAGGCGCCACCACTGCTCTGCTGGAATATAGCTCTTAAGCATTTCTCTCTGTTCCCTCAACCACATAATGAAAGCTGTCCCGCCTCCTGGATCTGAAAAATAGGATTTTACTCTGCAGTCCTGACTTTTGAGTCTGTAATCACTCCTAGGTCCTCACCAAGTGACATTCAAAGCCACAGCTTCTCCCCTCTGGTCCTTCTGTAGTTCCCATTACCTATCCAGCCTCTAACCTGTCTCCAGTTCTCCATGATCTGCCCAGAACACATCCCTCACTCCATCACTCAGCATAACATTTTGCCTCCAGGGATGTATGCGTGAGTGTGTGTGTGAGTGTGTGTGTGTGTGTGTGTGTGTGTGTGTGTGTGTATGCATGTGCGAGGGCTTTGAAGCAGAATCTACTCAGGCCTGTGGGGCCAGAAGTCTCACTTGTAGGTTGTTAAACAGTGAGGAGAACCATCAGAAGGCAGAGCAGCACAAACTCAGTTCTAGACATCGCTCCTAGGCACAGGGTCCTCCACATTGCCAGGACCACCTGAGGCCATAACCCTGAAAGCAAAGACCTCAACTTGCACAACAATAATTCTACAAGTGCCAATGTCACTCCTACACAGGGACTCCACCTTGCAACCTGTGCTGAGTCCCAAACAGACGTGGTTCCACTATGGCAGCCCCAGAGACATGAGTGTGCCAGGACTCACTTCCTCATGTGCTCCAGTCCCCTCTAGAACAAAACTTCAGGGTAAGGACATCTAGTTAGCAGAGCCTCTGTCATGCGTGTGTAATGTCTCTGTGCTGCAGTGGAGGATGGGAGCTGGACTTCTAGCTTCTACCTTGGAGAGGGAAGATCTCCTTAAATACAGGAAGGCCACTGGCTGGGGACGGTCATTCAGTGGGATGCTGCTTGCTTGCCCAGTATGTACAAGGCCCTATGTCAGATCCTCTGCACCACAACAAAGGCAGGCTAGGAGTAGCCTTTCAATCTCGATGAACGGAAATTCCCTTTCTAAGGCATCCTGAGGAATCACCTTCAAGGAATCCCTCCCTGGCTTCTACCACACCACCCCTGCCTAGTGTCCCACAGACCTCCACAGCTTTGATCTGAGCATGCACTCCCCCCCTGCTGGGTGTGAGGAGCACTTGGAGTGTGAGGAGCACTTGGAGTGAGTCTGTGATATGTCTGCTATCCCAGAATCCATCTCTACTTGGACTCCCGTGGGCTACATAGTCCTGTCTTCTTCCTGCTTTAGGACACAGATCACATGCTTTAAAAAAGGTACTATTGGAGCCGGGCGTGGTGGCGCATGCCTTTAATCCCAGCACTTGGGAGGCAGAGGCAGGCGGATTTCTGAGTTAGAGGCCAGCCTGGTCTACAAAGTGAGTTCCAGGACAGCCAGGGCTNAGAGGCAGGCGGATTTCTGAGTTAGAGGCCAGCCTGGTCTACAAAGTGAGTTCCAGGACAGCCAGGGCTATACAGAGAAACCCTGTCTCGAAAAAACAAAAAAACAAAAAAACAACAACAACAACAAAAAAGCCAACCAAACAAAAAAAGGTACTATTGAATTCATGTTTCAGTGAATTGAAACAATGTTTAAAGGAGATTAAGAAACTACTCACTGCCAGGCAGTGGTGGCACACTCCTTTAATCCCAGCACTTGGGAGGCAGAGGCAGGCGGATTTCTGAGTTCAAGGCCAGCCTGGTCTACAGAGTGAGTTCCAGGAAAAAGAAACTACTCACTATGTACCAGGCAGAGAGGCACATGCTTGGAACCCCATTGTGGAGGCAGGTGGATCTCTGTGAGTTCTAGGCCTGGTTGGTTTACAGAGCAAGTTCCAAAAAAAGACAGAAAAGCAGAAGGAAGAGTAAGTGACCATGGAATATTCTAGAAGGAGTACTAGAGATGAAGGTGGTCAGCTATAGCACTTTCTCTGCCCATATGCGTTTCCCCTTCTTTAATAACAACCCTCCCCGTGGGTCTTCCTCATAGCACAGGCTGGCCTTGAATTCTTCACCCTCTCAGCTTTCAAAATTCTGAGATTACAGGTGTGAACCACAGCGGTGGGTTTATAGCCAGTTCCAACCACGGAGACTGACCTCAGTTTGGCCTAGTTGACTAGAGTATTTACCACTCGGAACACAGTGATTGGCTCAGAGATAGAAACATAATCCGAGTCTGACCAATGAACAAAATCCCTGAGATTCTTGGCTCAGCTTCAGGGAGACTATGCCTTTGTGAGACTCACTAAAGCTTGTGGAACCTAAGGGTGCAGGGCCTTGGCCTATGCTGGAGCTCTCAGTAGCTATCTTTGGGGCTCTCGGGGAAACGCCCATCTCAGAATAGAGACTAGAGCCAGTAGGAAAGAAAGCAGAGAGAAGAATCAGGCACAGCCCTTTAGTGGGGTGCTAGAGTCCTTGGACCCAGCTAAGCATGAAGAACTACCCTAGGTTTTTCAACTACATAAACTATTGCTTAAACTAATTTAAGTTAGGTTTCTTTTATAGTAAATCACTAATGGTGACTTTTTAATTTTTTTTTTTTTCAGTTTCAAGCATTACATTAGAAAACAGAGCCAGGCAGTGGTGTGGCACGCTTTTAATCCAGACACTCAGGAGGCAGAGACAGACAGATAGATGTCTGTGAGTTCAAAGTCAGCCTGCTCTACAGAATGAGTTCCAAGATAGCCAAAGCGACATGTGTGCCTTTGGTTTCAGCAGTCGTGAGGGTGAGGTAAGAAGGTGGAGAGCATTAGGCAGACCTAGGCTACAGAGTAAGACACCGTCTCAATCAAGAGTGAGAAGGGAGGAGGGAGGGGAGGAGAAACGGAGAGCTGAGCGGGAGGCTCCACGGAGTGCCCTCGGGCACTTGGGAAGGAGGTGCTCAGTTTTAAACTTTTGACCATACTTTTCCAGAGGAGCCAATCATTGACATTCGAACCATGTCATTGGTTATTTAAAGAACAATAAAAACAGTCTGCTTGCTCACCTAAACAAATTTATTTATGTCCTAATTATGTTATGTCATTTTAGAAAATTTGAAAAATACCGAACTATTGTAAAGAAGGAAATTAGAAGCATCTGTGTATCCCGGCCAGCTTTGGCGTCTCCAGAGAACTCGTCCTGGTCCATGGTCGGCTCTTCACGGTGTTTGCGTATTTGGTTTTTGCTTTTTTTTTTTTTTTTTTTTTTCTTATTTTTTATTTTTTTTTATTTTTTCATTCCTTCCGGTTTGCCTCCTGAGTACTGGGATTAGGGATATGTACCACCATGCCAGGTTCTACCTTATCCTAATTTTTTTTTTTTTTTTTTTTTTAAGATTTAGTTTTTTAAAAGATTTATTCATTTATTGTATGCAAGCACACTGTAGCTGTCTTCAGACACACCAGAAGAGG
>NC_034595.1:57717548-57723576 GCF_900095145.1 Mus pahari
TGAGCCACCATGTGGTTGCTGGGAATTGAACTCAGGACCTCTGGAAGAGCAGTCAGTTCTCTCTCTCTCTCTCTCTCTCTCTCTCTCTCTCTCTGTGTGTGTGTGTGTGTGTGTGTGTGTGTGTGTGTGAATGCGGGTCCCTGAAGAGGCCAGCAGAGCATGGGTGCTGGGCATCTAACTCTAGTTCTTTGCCAGAGCAGCCACTCTTTGTCTCTCTCTCTCTGTCTACACACACACACACACACACACACACACACACACACAGTGTATATAATTTGGATAAAAACTGTCAAATCCTATGTAAGTTGTATTCTTTTCCCCCCAAGCTGGAACTCATAACCCAGGTTGACCACGATCCCTCCGTGCAGCTAAGAATGATCCTGAGCTGACTGTCTCCACCTCCAGGTACTGAACCACCGCAGCCAGCTGTTCGTTCGTTTTGAGTCAGGTTTAAGCTTGCCTGGAATAGATTCTGTAGCTCAGTTTGACTACACAACAATTCTCCTGCCTCAGCCTCCTTGACTACTAGGATGCTAAGACTCAGCCACCACATTCAACTCACAGTTTCTGTAAGAGCATTGTAAAGGGCAGGAAGAGCTTAGCATCCTTGCAAGGATCAGCCTTCTAGTAAGTGAACATGCCTGGTTAACATTCGTGTTTAATTCTCAGATGTAACTTAGTGGGTCACAGAAGCCCTCCTGACACAGGGGCTGCTGCCTGCTCTCCAAAAGGGCTGGGCCCAGGTACAGACCCAGTGGTAGCCAGGAGATGCCCAAGCCCTGACAGCTGTGGCGGCCTCACTTTTGCATTTATCCTTCTCTGGGAAGGAAGTATCCACACGTGCGCTTTCTGCTCTCATACAGAAGCAAGAGGTCTCGTGTGGACAGGGTCACAGGCTTCCCACTTTCTCTTACCTCTGTCCTGTTGCTTACAATTCAGGCGTGAGTCCTTGTAAGAAGCTCCACCCAGAGGCTCTAGGTAGCCCTTGCCAGCAGGAGTGAAGCTCTGGGTTCCACCCCCAGCCCTGAAATAAAGCAGTTGGGAATGTCAGGAACAATTAAAACAGCCAGTCATTAACAAATCAATCGCTTGGGGGCCTACATGTCTAAGTTAAATTTCAGATAGAACCAAGATTTTAGCACAAAGGGTGGAATCATAAAAGTTCTGGAGGATAGTTTCCACGTGGGGCTTCACTGCCTGGGAGCAGCACACACTTAGGCATGATAGCAACCTAGAAGCTATGAAGAAGAAGAGATAGCAAGACACTGGAGAGCAGAAAAAATACATTAAGTCAAGATCAGTGGCTCATGCCTGTAATCCCACCACTGGGGAAACTGAGGCAGGGGGATTCCTGAGAGTTTGAAGGAAGCATGAACTACAGAGAGAGTGTTAGGCCAGGTTTCACTATATCCTGAAAAAATATATACTTCTTTTTACATCACAGGAAAGCACTGTAGAGGCTAGTGGTAAATAACTATACACAGGAAGGCAGGGGTTTCTTTTATAAACAAAAGCCTAGCTTTATTAAAGTAGAAGTAGTCTCTACAAATTAACAAAATACACAGACAAACACAATGTGGATAAAGGATGTGGTTAAGAAATGCAAAAGGTTGTGTAGGGTGGCTCACACCTAGTTGGATCTCTGTGAGTTTGAAACCAGTCTGGTCTACATAGTACATTCCAGGTCACCAAAGGTACATAGAAAAACCTTGCCTCAAAGAATAAATGAATGAGGCTGGGTGTGGTGGCACACACCTTTAATTCCAGCACTCGGGAGGCAGAGGCAGGCGGATTTCTGAGTTTGAGGCCAGCCTGGTGTACAGAGAGAGTTCCAGTATAGCCAGGGCTACACAGAGAAACCCTGTCAAAACAAAATAAATAAACAAATACAGACAATAAACATGCTAAAATAATAAAAGAAAATAAAACATGCTAAAACTGTGAACATTCTCACTTATAATTAAGTGAAAGCAAGTTAAGTCAACGAGAAACTCGTTTGACCTATCAGATGATTTTCATCAAGCTTAAGTAACTTGCTAAAGGGCTAAAATCTAGCACGTGGGAGGCTGAGGGAAGAGGATCAGAACTCCTGGGCCAAAAGTGAGATCTTGACTCAAACCAACCAACCAAACAAACAAACAAATTAAAACAAATAACCAAACCGGGCAGAATGATCGTGACAGTTTGAAAACAGAAATGTCCACCATAGGCTCAGGTATTTGGATGTTTGGTCTTGGTGGACGCTCAGCTTGGGGGAGTTGTGGAGCCTTTAGGAGGCACAGTCTTGTTGGAGGTAGTCCATCACTAAGGGGTGGGCTCTGAAGGGGTACCCCCTTGACCCACTTCCGGTTCATGCTCTCCACTTCCTGTGTGATTGGACATGTGACCTCTCAGCTTCCTGCTCCTGCCAGATGCCTGCTGGAGCTGTGGGGCTAAGTAAACACTTTTGTCTGCTAATTGCTTTTGGTCATGGTATTTTATCTCAGCAACAAGGGTAACTGAGAGAGTGGTGCACACCTCTAATCCCAGCTCTCAGATGGAGGAAGCAAAAGGATCACAAGTTGTCCTCAGATAAATAACAACTTGGACGCCAGCCTGAGCTACATACGGCTGCTCCAAACAAACAGACAAAAGACAGGGGAAAAAAAGGCCAAAACCCAAACAAACGAAATCTGCTCAAATGGTGACAAGGGGCCGGCAGCTCACTGGAACACACGTATATTCTTAGTGATGAATCTCAGAAGGTCATTTGTTTAACCCATATTTTGAGAATATAAAGAATGATAGGTTGCCAGATGGTAGAGCACCCTTTAACCCCAGAATCTGGGAGGCCGAGGCACTCCATTTTCCGAGTTAAAGGCCAGTGTGGTCTACAGAGTGAGTTCTGCTGGACAGTGGTGGAGTTTGGGAGGCAGAGGCAGGTGAATTTCTGAGTTCGAGGCCAGCCTGGTCTGCAGAGTGAGTTCCAGGACACCCAGGGCTACACAGAGAAACCCTGTCTCAAAAACAAAACAAACAAACAAAAAAAAAACCCAATAAAACAATAACAACAACAGAGTGAGTTCTAGGATAGCCAGGGCTCCCCAATCTTGGGGTGAGTGAGTGGGAAATAAATAAATAAAGGATGACATAGATCTATATGAGTTATAACAAATGCCTAGAGTATATCATTAAGTGGAAAGTGCAAGAGTGGGAGTACAGCTAAGTTGGTGGGGGTGGTGTCTAGCATTCACGAAGCCCTCAGTTTAGTCCTCTGACTCACATCATCCAGGCATGGTAGTTTATATCTGTAATCCTAGTACCATAGTAAATTTGAGGGGAGCTTAGAATTTGTAAGACCCTATCAAGAGAGGGTCAGGAAGGGAGGAGAGTAGGCAGAAGAAAGTAAGAAAGGGAAGGAAGGAAGGAAGGAAGGAAGGAAGGAAGGAAGGAAGGAAGGAAGGAAGGGAAGAAGGGAGGGAGGGAGGGAGGAAAGGAGAGAGAGAGGGAGGCAGGCAGGCTGGGTATAGTGGGTATCGTAGGTTTTTTTTTTTTTTTTTAATTTATTTATTGTTATATGTAAGTACACTGTAGCTGTCTTCAGACACACCAGTAGAGGGCATCGGATCTCATTGTGGATGGTTGTGAGCCACCATGTGGATGCTGGGATTTGAACTCAGGACCTTTGGAAGAGCAGTCAGTGCTCTTACCCTCTGAGCCATCTCACCAGCCCCATCGTAGGGTTTTAATTGCTGTGAAGGAAAGGGTTTATCTTGTTACACTTTCATATCACAGTCCACAATTGATGGAAGTCAGTGCAAGAGCTCCTGACAGGAACCTGGAGGCAGGAACTAAAGTAGAGGACGTGCAGTTTATGGGTTGCCTCCCTTCCTGGCTTGCTGCTACTCCCCATCGCCCACCCTGCTCTTTTCGTTTGTTTGTTTTGCTGTTAAAGGCAGGGTCTCTATGTAGCCCTGGCTATCCTTGAACTCACTATGCAGATTAGGCTACCTCAGACTTCCATAGTTCTGGGATGAAGGCATTGGCCTGCTTTCTTATACAACTCAGGACCACTTGCTTAAGAGTAGGGCCACTTGGGCTGGAGAGGTGGCTGAGCAGTTAAGAGCACTGACTGCTCTTCCAGAGGTCCTGAGTTCAAATCCTTGCAACCACATAGTGGCTCACAACCATCTGTTCTGACACCATCTTCTGGTGTGTCTGAAGTGTGCTCATATACATAAAATAAATAGATAATAATAATGATAATAATAATATAAGAGTAGGGCCACTTATAATGGGCTGGGTCCTCCTGAATTAATCATTAATCAAGAAAATGCCCCTTCAGGGTTGCCCACAGGGCAATTGGGTTAGGAGATTTTCTCAATTTAGGTTCTCCCTTCTCAAAAGACTCTAGTTTGTGTCAAGTTGAAAAGAAAGGAGGAGGAAGAAGAGGAGGAGGAGAAAAAGAAAACCAACCAATGGGACATCCCAGGAGTCTGGAGGCAGAACAGGCAGACCTCTGTGAGGTTCCAGGACAGTCGGAGTACCATAGTAAGGCCCTGTCTCAAAATGAAAGAAAAAAAAAAAAAAAGAAAAAAAAAGAAAGAGGCAAACTCGACCTCCAATTTTACAGTATGACCTTTCATGAAATGTCACATGTCTGAGGTCACAGATACTCAGGAAACTGAGGTGTGGGAGTCCAAGACCAGCCCAGCAACCTCGGGAGGCTCGCATCTCCACAAAATACATACACCAATGATTTAGAAACAAAAAGGAGAGATGCCATAGGGAGACATTTTATTTGCTGTTCTTTAACAGTTTATTTTTAATGTTGGAGATGGAGCCCCTGGCCTCATTTATGTTAATAGTCGGCTCCCCACCCCCACCCCAGCCCCCTGAGCTCGGCCCACAGCCTTTGCCCTCACCTTAGCCATTCCTTAGAGGCTTTTGATCTTAAGCAACAGAAACTGCCAATGACTGTCCTGAGCCTAAAAGAATGCACTGGAAGGTTGTGATGCAGCTGTTCTTCAGTCACCAGAACTCGGTGAGGATGATGGGTATAGTCTTCCAGGAGCCAGCCCGAGCCAGCCCTTTCCAGGTCTACCCTAGGCATCATGCCGGGGACCTTGCCTCTCCTGCCCTGCTCTCCTTCTACTGTGGGGCCTTTCCACTCTGTTTGGGTTTGTTCTCAGTGTGTAACAACAGCCTTCCATCTGAAAATGAGGGGCAGGTGCCTCCCGTCTCCTATCCTTGCATGTCCGGTGCTGTCATCTGAGGTGTCCATAGGTGCTGGGTCTTCACACGGGCAACTGAGAAGTGAGGGATGCATCCCGCCTAAGGCGCTCATAGCTCTGCCTTCCTTCAACCCAACCCTGTTCCGAGGTCCAGGTTCTGCTCCTTAGCTCTGAGTGGGTTGGAGCGTCCAGCTGGAACACACACTGGGGTTCTTTTCCCCAGTTTCTCTTATTACTTGAGTCAGAGATGCCCTTCCTTCATACAAGCCCTTACTTGGGCATTTGTTTAGGGAGGACAGACTAGAACAAAGTTCCATGTTGGGGGTGAATTACCTACCTTATGCAATAGGCCACGATTCAGATTCTAAGAGAGCTAGCCACACTGTCCTGTTATCCCAGGACTCAGGAAACTGAGGCAGAAGGATTGCAAGTTTGAGCCCAGTCAGGTCTGTAGAGTGAATCCAAGCCAGCCAGGGATACATGGCAAAAACCTCACTTCAAAAAAGCTGTAAAAGGGCTTTGGAGATGGCTCTGTGGATGGAGGGGCTTCCCCTCAAGGCTGACACCTTGAGTTCATTCCCAGAAGCTATATAGTAATTCCCAAACATGGTTTTCTGACTTCTAGCACCATTGTTAGTACACACACACACACACACACACACACACACCTAAGTAAATGTAAAAATGAATTTTAAATAGCTTTTTAAAAACTAAACAGGGCTGGAGAGATGGCTCAGCAGTTAAGAGCACTGACTGCTCTTCCAGAGGACCTGAGTTCAATTCCCAGCACCCACATGGTGGCTTACAACTACCTA
>NC_034595.1:57723661-57731283 GCF_900095145.1 Mus pahari
TATACATAAAATAAATAGATAATAATAATGATAATAATAATATAAGAGTAGGGCCACTTATAATGGGCTGGGTCCTCCTGAATTAATCATTAATCAAGAAAATGCCCCTTCAGGGTTGCCCACAGGGCAATTGGGTTAGGAGATTTTCTCAATTTAGGTTCTCCCTTCTCAAAAGACTCTAGTTTGTGTCAAGTTGAAAAGAAAGGAGGAGGAAGAAGAGGAGGAGGAGAAAAAGAAAACCAACCAATGGGACATCCCAGGAGTCTGGAGGCAGAACAGGCAGACCTCTGTGAGGTTCCAGGACAGTCGGAGTACCATAGTAAGGCCCTGTCTCAAAATGAAAGAAAAAAAAAAAAAAAGAAAAAAAAAGAAAGAGGCAAACTCGACCTCCAATTTTACAGTATGACCTTTCATGAAATGTCACATGTCTGAGGTCACAGATACTCAGGAAACTGAGGTGTGGGAGTCCAAGACCAGCCCAGCAACCTCGGGAGGCTCGCATCTCCACAAAATACATACACCAATGATTTAGAAACAAAAAGGAGAGATGCCATAGGGAGACATTTTATTTGCTGTTCTTTAACAGTTTATTTTTAATGTTGGAGATGGAGCCCCTGGCCTCATTTATGTTAATAGTCGGCTCCCCACCCCCACCCCAGCCCCCTGAGCTCGGCCCACAGCCTTTGCCCTCACCTTAGCCATTCCTTAGAGGCTTTTGATCTTAAGCAACAGAAACTGCCAATGACTGTCCTGAGCCTAAAAGAATGCACTGGAAGGTTGTGATGCAGCTGTTCTTCAGTCACCAGAACTCGGTGAGGATGATGGGTATAGTCTTCCAGGAGCCAGCCCGAGCCAGCCCTTTCCAGGTCTACCCTAGGCATCATGCCGGGGACCTTGCCTCTCCTGCCCTGCTCTCCTTCTACTGTGGGGCCTTTCCACTCTGTTTGGGTTTGTTCTCAGTGTGTAACAACAGCCTTCCATCTGAAAATGAGGGGCAGGTGCCTCCCGTCTCCTATCCTTGCATGTCCGGTGCTGTCATCTGAGGTGTCCATAGGTGCTGGGTCTTCACACGGGCAACTGAGAAGTGAGGGATGCATCCCGCCTAAGGCGCTCATAGCTCTGCCTTCCTTCAACCCAACCCTGTTCCGAGGTCCAGGTTCTGCTCCTTAGCTCTGAGTGGGTTGGAGCGTCCAGCTGGAACACACACTGGGGTTCTTTTCCCCAGTTTCTCTTATTACTTGAGTCAGAGATGCCCTTCCTTCATACAAGCCCTTACTTGGGCATTTGTTTAGGGAGGACAGACTAGAACAAAGTTCCATGTTGGGGGTGAATTACCTACCTTATGCAATAGGCCACGATTCAGATTCTAAGAGAGCTAGCCACACTGTCCTGTTATCCCAGGACTCAGGAAACTGAGGCAGAAGGATTGCAAGTTTGAGCCCAGTCAGGTCTGTAGAGTGAATCCAAGCCAGCCAGGGATACATGGCAAAAACCTCACTTCAAAAAAGCTGTAAAAGGGCTTTGGAGATGGCTCTGTGGATGGAGGGGCTTCCCCTCAAGGCTGACACCTTGAGTTCATTCCCAGAAGCTATATAGTAATTCCCAAACATGGTTTTCTGACTTCTAGCACCATTGTTAGTACACACACACACACACACACACACACACACCTAAGTAAATGTAAAAATGAATTTTAAATAGCTTTTTAAAAACTAAACAGGGCTGGAGAGATGGCTCAGCAGTTAAGAGCACTGACTGCTCTTCCAGAGGACCTGAGTTCAATTCCCAGCACCCACATGGTGGCTTACAACTACCTATAATGGGATCTGATGCCCTCTTTTGGTGTACAGGTATACATGCAGATAAGGTACTCATTTACATAAAATAAATAAATCTTAAAAAACAAAAAGTTAGAGGCAGGCAGATTTCTGAGTTCAAGGGTAGCCTGGTCTACAGAGTGAGTTCCAGGACAGCCAGGGCTACACAGAGAAACCCTGTCTCAAAAAACAAAAACAACAAAGAGAGAAAAAAAAAAAGAAAAAAAAACAAAAAAAGAAAAAAACAAAAACAAAACAAACAAAAACAACAACAACAACAACAACAACAACAACAACAAAAACCGGTTATGCTCTTGCCTTTCTCTTGCCTCTTGCCCCCTTGCTCCCCATTCCCTTCCCCCCTCTCTCCATGTGGTCATGGCCGGCCCCCACATCTCTATTCTCTCCTCCTCTCTGCCTTTCTCTCTGCCTCTGCTAATTTCTCAACTCCCCTCCCAATGCCCTGAATTAACTCTATTCTATACTAAAAAACAAAAACAAAAACAAAACCAGCCAGGTGGTGGTGGCACACACCTTAAATCCCAGGACTCAGGATCCAGGGACAGGCAGATCTCTGTGAGTTCTTTGCCAGTTTGTCTGCAGATCTAGTTCCAGAACAGCTAGGACCGACTACACAGAGAAATCCTAACTTGGGAATAATCAAATAAACAAAGTTATTTCAGAGGCAAGCATGTGCTATGATTGGCCTGGCGCAGAGTCCACCATTTGCTGAGACTTATGGGAGTGACCTCAAGATGATCTCCTATAGAATATAGTTCCCCAAAGCAAGTCTACATGGTGATCTGAAAGGGGCTGGGAGCCTTTCGGTGGGATGTCACCCATACTACATCTTGTCTAGACCTAACTTTGTCTTCCACACACTTTTGTGTGTTCCTGTCTCACCACACTGCCCTTCAGATGCCCAAGTTGGAAACCCGGTGGGAACCTCATCTTTTGTCTCCTAGAGCCAGCTAACCATTCAGCCCAAGAACTCAGACAACTTCACTTTTCTGTCTCCCCTCCCCTGCTTCTCTATCTTTCTTCCTACAAGGTTACATATATGTTAGCCTGGCCTTAAACTCACTATGCATCTTAGGCTGGCCTTGAACTCTTGGTCTTCATGCTTCCATTTTCCAGGTGCTAGGGTTGTTGTCATATGTCATCAGGCTGGGCTTCCTATTTCTGGTCTCTTCCTGTTCCTACTTTCTGTCTCCCTGCCTGGCTCTGCCTGTAATCTACCCACAGCCTTCCCATTGGCCACTTTTCTGTTCCTGTCTAGCTTCCAATCTTTCTAGTTAACAGAATGATCTCCCTAAGAGACAAATCTTAAAAATCACCTTACTGCTGCACAGGACCCTTGAGGGAAAAAAAAAAAAAGAGAGAGAGACCAGCCCTGCCCCCATCACCCTCCAGGAAATGGTCTGACGTCTTGGCATAATCTGCCATGCCCTGGCCCATCTGGCCTCTCCCTGGCAGCTGACAGCATCACCTGCACTGGACCAGCTTCTGCCTCTGCCGTTCTGTGCTGCAGAACCTGCTCTTTCTGTAGCGAGGGCCCAGAATGTCCTTTGGTAACACTAAACATGTTGTCCTGACTCAAACTGGTTGAAACCGCCAGAAAACAGAGTATCTTGCTCCAGGAGGAAGCCGAAAGGGAGGCAGCTCTAGACAATCAGCAGCTGAAAAATGCAGAGGAACCAGCTTTCTGTCTCTGTCTCTGGCACCCTCAGGGGCAGACTCATCCCTGGAGTCAAATCCTTCCAAGGATGGAAGATGTGGCAGCAGATATGAACCGCACACCAGTCACAACAAAACCCAGCTGAGGAAAATGACCCTCTTTTTTTTTTTTTTTTTTTGCTGTTTGCCTGCAAAGCATTCTAGAAATTCGCAGCAGACCCAGTCTCACAGGTCTGTTGCTAAACCAACCAGTAGCAAGAGGAATCCCATAATCCCATTAGGATCGGCACAAGGGATGCTCACCACCCACCTCCTCCACCGAAGCACCTACACTCTTCATCTCTTTCTGTTTCTTTCTGGGTTTTTTTTTTTTTTTTTTTTTTTTTTTTTTTTTTTTTTTCTGAGACAGGGTTTCTCTGTGTAGCCCTGGCTGTCCTGGAACTCAATCTGTAGATCAGGCTGGCCTCGAACTCAGAAATCCACCTGCCTCTGCCTCCCAAGTGCTGGGATTAAAGGCGTGCACCACCACTGCCTGGCTCCTTCTGTTTTTCAAGACGGGGTTTTTCTGTGTAGCCCTGGCTGTCCTGGAACTCATTCTGTGGACCAGGCGGGGCTTTTTCCCTCTTTAAGACATGTTTATTTTATGTGTGTGGGTGTTTTGTTTTGTTTTTTGTTTTTTTCGAGACAGGGTTTCTCTGTGTAGTCCTGGCTGGCCTCGAACTCAGAAATCCACCTGCCTCTGCCTCCCGAGTGCTGGGATTAAAGGCGTGCGCCACCACGCCCGGCTTGTGTGTGGGTGTTTTGTTTCTACATGTATCTCCATACCACATGCATGTTGCATCCATATAGGTCAGAGAGGACATCCAAATCCCCTGGAGTAGGAACAACAGCTGCTTTTGCACCACCATGTAAGTGCTAAGAATCAAACCCGGGCAGGGCGGTGGTGGCGCACGCCTTTAATCCCAGCACTTGGGAGACAGAGGCAGGCAGATCTCTGAGTTTGAGGCCAGCCTGGTTTACAGAGTGAGTTCCAGGACAGCCAGTGCTACACAGAGAAACCCTGTCTCAAAAAAAAAAAAAAAAAAAAAAAAAAAAAATTCAAGCCCGGGTCCTCTGGAAGAGAAGCTGGTGTTCTTATTTGCAGAGCCATTTCTCCAGCCCCAGTCTAGCTCCCCCCTCAACCAAAGTGGTATTACTTCTGAAACAGTGGTTCTCAACCTGTGGGTCTCGACCTCCAAGTTGTCAAACCTTTCACAGGGGTCACCTAAGACCACTGGGAAACTAGAGATTTACATTGCAATTCATAACAGTAGCAAAATTATAGTTATAAGTGGCAACAAAAATAATTTTATGGTTGGGGGGGTCACCATAACACAAAGAACTGTATAAAAGGGCCGCAGAATTAGGGCAGGTTGAGAACCACGGCACTTCAGAGTCTGAAATGTGGTCGAGAGTTACAGCTCTTGTCTATGCTACCAGACTAGAGCACTCTGGCGTCATAGAGCTATTGCATACAAAATAATGATCACCAACACCTAGTGCTGGGATGACTGGTTTATAGTTTATCAAATATTTTTACAATTAATGTGATCTTTAAACCAGGCATGGTGGCACCTGTAATTATAGTATCTGAACGGCAGAGGCAAGATGATAGCAGGGCCTGAGCAAAAGAAAATAAAGCACCATAAAGCCTATATCGAGCCAGGCAGTGGTGGCACACGCCTGTAATCCCAGCACTTGGGAGGCAGAGGCAGGCGGATTTCTGAGTTCAAGGTCAGCCTGGTCTACAGAGTGAGTTCCAGGAGGGGGGGGAGGGGAGAAATACAGAGAACCCTGTCTCGAACCCCTCCCCCACATCCCCAAAAGAGCCTATATAGTTTGTTACTGCTTTTAGGAAAAATCATTTAAGTGTCCGGCAGAAGAGTAACAGACTGGGCAGTTACAAAATTCGTCCTTGGTGTAAGCTTGTAACCAGACTTTACATGGTGTCGCTACATTGTGTCAAAGATTAGTCCACCCACAGGGATTAGTTTGTTTTCAAGTGTCATAAACAATGTTACAATCAACTTCCTTTTACATTGAATTTAGACACTGTGTTTTTTTTTTCTTATGGTATAAATCCTTAAGCATATCTACAGGGCAAAAACAATAATAACAAAACAACCAACCAACCAACCAACCAACCAACCAACCAACCAACCAACCAACCCAGCAGGGTTAAGCGGACCTTGGATAGTCTCACCAATTTGGAGGCTGGGGTTAGATAAACTCATTAGTGAGGAGTTTGGTTCCAGACTGAGCAGCATAAGACCCAGCGTTAAGCTTTATTTATTTTTATTTATATGAGTACACTGTAGCTGTCTTCAGACACACACCCAGTAAAGTGCATCAGATCCCATTACAGGTGGTTGTGAGCCACCATGCAGTTGCTGGGAATTGAACTCAGGACCTCTGGAAGAGCAGTCAGTGAGTGCTCTTAACCGCTGAGCCATCTCTCCAGCCCCAAAACCTAGTCTTTAAAAACAAATAATAGGGAGGCTAGAGAAAGGGCACACTGGCTAATAGCACTTGTGGCTTTTGCAAAAGACCCAAGTTTGGCTCCCTGCACTCACACAATGCCTCATAACGGCTATAATTCCAGTTCAAGGGACTCCAACACCCTCTTCTGGTCCCTGAAGGCACTTTGCATGCACATGCTACACATACACATATGGAGACACACACACATAAAAGATGTCTAAAAATAGTTTTAAGTAAATAAAATAAATGATTGATTAATAAAACCCAGAAGGTTTCAAGCCTTGGATCTGTTCCCATGATGGGTATGGTCCCCTCCCCTTTTGTTTGTTTCCTTTTGTTTTTCAAGACAGGGTTTCTCCGTGCAGTCCTGGCTGTCCTGGAACTCCTCTTAGACCAGGCTGGCCTTGAACTAACAGAGATCCACCTGCCTCTGCCTCCCATGTACTGGGATTAAAGGCATGTGCCATTACTGCCTAGTATATTTTTAAACCTTTGGTCCCTTAATAAATACTGAATTAAAATTTTATGGCTTAACATAAGAAAGCATTTGTCAACTTTGAGAGGTCCCCTCCAGGACACTGTAGGGGAAATGCATGCCTGGTCTCTTACCATGTGTAAGTTTACCAGTAGGTCTGCCTTCAGTTGAATTTCCTGGAAACCAACCTTGATTGGGCCAGTTGCAGCTGATGGTTCAGTGAAGGATGTGATGGAGAGGAGGCAAGGAAGGGAAGCTTGGGAGAGGCAGCAGCCAAACTAAGGCAGTGACTGGTTAGAAGAGGTGTCAGCTATCATCCCACAAAGTGCTCTGAAGCCAGGAGGACCCTGCAGAGGTACCTTCAGTTGAAACAAGGTAATGGGTGGCAAGTGTAGCTTGCCATTAGCCAATCATAGGCCATGGTCACCCCAGAGCAGAGGGCCTGTACAATGACTTCTGTAAGCTGGGGAGATTCCTGGGGAGAGACAGCGAGCAGTCAGTCACATGCTACAGGAGAGGTGGTCAGCCTTGAAGTGAGACTCTAAAGAGAACAGGGGCACACACAGCCCACCCACTGACCTGCCCTTCTCCGTTGGTTTCTATAAGGTTAACCCATCTTCTCCAGGCTCCTGCTTGTTTGCTTCCTGTAAAATCTTGGGCTTGGTTGTAGCTTTTGTTTTTGTTTCAGGAGGTGTTTTGAGGCAGGTCACACACTGTAGCCCAGGGTGGTTGAACTTGTGATCCTCTTGTATTAGCCTCCACCTGGCTAACTTCTGATGACACTGAGGTTAGTGTACTGGCTGCAACACGGGAGTAGAAGTCCCTTGGCAAGCCACAACTGATGCTGCTAGATTCTTTCAACCCTGAATAGACTTCTCTGACTATATCTGTCTGTCTGTCTGTCTGTCTGTCTGTGTCTGTCTCTGTCTCTGTCTCTGTCTGTCTGTCTTTCCATCCATCTATCTGTCTATTTGAGACAGGGTCTCTCCATGTACCCCTGGCTGTCTTGGAACCTGATTTATAAACCAGGCTGACCTTGAACTCACAGAGATCCACCTGCCTTTGCTGGGATCAAAGGTTGGTTTATGCTTTCACATCCAGTCTGTGCTTTTTTTTTTTTTTTTTTTTTTTTT
>NC_034595.1:57733929-57735197 GCF_900095145.1 Mus pahari
CAAGTGCTGGGATTAAAGGCGTGCGCCACCACCGCCCGGCAGCCTCTGTCTTCTGAGTGCTGGGATTAAAGGTGTACACTTCCATATCCACCTAGCTTAGCACCAACTTTTTTTTTTTTCAAGACAGAGTTTCTCTGTGTAGCCCTGGCTGGAATTTGCTCTGTAATCCAGGCTGGCCTCAAACTCAGGGTTGATGGTGATGATGATGATGATGATGATGATGATGATGATGATGATGATTCCAAGTAGTGTATGTGTATGCACGCGTGTGTTAGTGCCATGGTACACGTGTGGCTATAGAAGACAATTGGAAGAAGTTAGCTCTATCCTTCTACCATGTGTGTTCTAGGAACCAAACTCAGGTCACCAGGTTAGCATCAAGCACATTTACCTGCTGGCCCAGTGTTGGCCCAAGATTTAATTCTTTATGAAAAAAAGAAGCCAGGTGGTGGTGGTACATGCCTTTAATCTCAGCACTCGGGAGGCAGAGGCAGGCAGATTTCTGAGCTCGAGGCCAGCCTGGTCTACAGAGTGAGTTCCATGACAGTCAGGGCTACACAGAGAAACCCTGTCTCGAAAAACCAAAAAAGAAAAGAAAAGGAAAGAAAAGAAAAGAAAAGAAAGAAAGAAAAATAAACCGGCACATCCATTTAATTGGTATTAAATGTGTTTTTATTCAGGTCTGGAGAGATGGCTCAGTGGCTAGGAGCACTAGCTGTTCTTCAAGAGGACCTCAGTTTAATTCCCAGAAACAAATAGTGGCTTACCACTGTCCATAGTTTAAGTCTTAGGTGATCTGACACCCTCTTCTGTGTCTACAAGTATTGCATGCATGTAGTGTAGATAGATAGATAGATAGATAGATAGATAGATAGATAGATCACACATAAAATAATTCTTAAACATTTTAAAATGTGTTTTTGCCTGGACTTTATGGTGCATGCTTTTAATTTCGGCACTCAGGAGGCAGACTGATGGTTCAATGAGTTTGAGGCCAGCCTGGTCAACTGAGCTCCAGACCAGTCAGAAGCCTATATAGCCTCAAAACAAACAAACAACAAACAAAACAAAATAAAAACAAAGAAAGTGCTTGCATCCTTAATAAATGCTAAGTTTACATCCAGGCCAATAATTTTTTTAAAATAAATATCTTATTTTTTTCTTATATCTATCTATCTATCTATTTATCTATCTATCTATTTATTTATTTTTTGGTTTTTTCGAGACAGGGTTTCTCTGTATAGCCCTGGCTGTCCTGGAACTCACTT
>NC_034595.1:57735827-57739105 GCF_900095145.1 Mus pahari
TGGTTGTGAGCCACCATGTGGTTGCTGGGATTTGAACTCCGGACCTTCGGAAGAGCAGTCGGGTGCTCTTACCCACTGAGCCATCTCACCAGCCCTACATATAGGTGCTCTTAAAGGTCAGAATAGTGTATCAGATCCCAGATTTGGGGGGTACAGGAAATTATGAGCCAGCCACTGCTCTGGGTGCTGGGATTTGAACTCTGATCCTAGGAAAAGTGGCAAGTTCTCTGAAGCACTGAGTGTGATAATGATGCTTAAACACTTTAACTTTTCTTGTTTGGTTTGTTTTTGTTTCTGTTGTTTGGGGGGGGGTTGGGGGGTTGGTTTTTCAAGACAGGGTTTCTCTGTGTAGCCCTGGCTGTCCTGGAACTCACTCTGTAGACCAGGCCGGCCTTGAACTCAGAAATCCACCTGCCTCTGCCTCCCAAGAGCTGGGATTAAAGGCGTGCGCCACCACTGCCCCGCCAGAAGTTTTTTAATGCGTTTCTCTCTATGAGTCCTGACGAGTGCAACTCAACTATGCAGTGTAAGGTGGACCAATACATGCGTGTCATTAGCAAAGAATCCTTTGGCATGTGTCCTTTCATGTGCTTGCTTTAGTCCAGCAGCTAGAGGCCCTGCTCTGTCTCTCTCCTCATAACCCAGCCCTGTCTCTGGCCATCTGAGGCTGCTCAGTTAACAGTCCCACCCTACCCCTGAAATCTAGACACTTAGGGGATAGAATGGAGCGCGTGCTGATTAGAGATTAAGCCCCAGCGGGGGCCTCTCCCAGGATGGGGCCCATGAGTTTGGCCCCTACCTGACTTAATCTAGGACTCTACCAGGTGGTCATTCAGTCACACAGGCATCTCTCTACCCTTCGTTGTTCCCAGGATAATCTTGTCATTGAGCTGCCACTTTCCTACCCACCTTCCTGCCTGGGGAAGCCTCTGTGTGCCACCCTCCCACTCTTGTTTCCATGTATAAGATGAGCCACACTCAGGAATAACACTTGCTTGCAAATAGCAGACACTACTGCGGAGGCGGCTCAAATGCCCCATCACCCACAGCCCTAGCTGCTTCCACCCTTCTTCATGTTGGCTTCAGGGCTAAGGAAGTCGGCTTCAGGCCTTAGCCTCCCAGGACCTGGGCCGCTTCTCTCTCAGAGTGCTTCCTCTGCAAGCTCTTCATCGCCAGTGAGTCAGCACAGGCTCCTACTCAGGGAAGGCTGTAGGCTGGTTTAGCTTATGGTGTGTGTATGGTGAGAGTTCTAGGGGTGAAAGATGCTTTCCTGCTTTCTTTTTCTTTTTTTTTTTCTTTTTCCGAGACAGGGTTTCTCTGTGTAGCCCTGGCTGTCCTGGAACTNACTTTGTAGACCAGGCTGGCCTCGAACTCAGAAATCCGCCTGCCTCTGCCTCCTGAGTGCTAGGATTAAAGGGGTTTGCCACCACGACCGGTGTTATTTTCTTGCTTTCTATCTCTCCTTCCTTCCTTCCTGTCTTTTTTATTTTATTTTATTTTAAATTATTATTATTATTATTATTATTATTATTATTATTATTATTATTTTCATTTTATTTATTTATTTATTTATTTATTTATTTATTTATTTATTTATTTATTTATTGGTTTTTCGAGACAGGGTTTCTTTGTGTAGCCCTGGCTGTCCTGGAATTCACTCTGTAGACCAGGCTGACCTCAAACTCAGAAATCCACCTGCCTCTGCCTTTTTCCTCCCTTCCTTCCTCCCTCCCTCCCTTCCTCCCTTCCTTCCTTCTTCCTCCTCCCCCTCCTCCTCCCCCTTGTCTTCTTCCCCATCTTCCTCCTTCCCTCCTCTCCTCTCCCTCCTCCTCCTCTTCTTTCTTTCTTTTTTTTTTTTTTTGAGACTAGATTTCTTTGTATAGCCCTGGTTTTCCTGGAGCTCACTCTGTAGACTAGGCTGGCCTTGAACTTAGAGATCTGCCTGCCTCTGCCTCCCAAGTGCTAAAGTGCTAAAGGCATGTGCTATCACTGCCTGGCTATTTTCTTTTACATTTTATTTACTTTGTGTGCACATGGGCACGTATATATGCTGCTGTGAGTACGGCAGTCAGAGGACAACCTGTGGGAGCCGGATCTCTCCTTCCACCATGTGGCCCTGTGGCTTCACATCAGGACATGGCGCTTAGCAGCAGGTTCCTAGCTTTACCCACTGAGCCGTCTCACCAGCTTCAAGGACAAACTATAGATTTGTATTTTCTATAAGTATAAATTGTATGTAACAGTGATGATGCTGGGTTTAGGGTGCCCAGAGTCTAGCCATACCTTGCAGCCAGACAGTGTGGTGGTGGCAGGGGTGGGGTGGAGTTAACAGTGAGTTGGGGGAGACTTGGACATCACTCTTCCTCTCCTGGAAACTGGGTGAAATGCCACCTACTTTCAGGTTTGTTGTGACAGTGTATTAACATAGTAATTGTATGTTACCTGTCTTTTCCTGGTCACATACCAAGTTGGGCACCTGACCAAGCTGGTGATAGCTGTTCTCCCACTCAAGTGGGTGCAGGCCCAAAACTTGTGAGGTCACCCTCCATTGATAGAGAGCAGTCCAACAGCATGGCAGTAGGTGGAAGAATAAGGCCTCAGGCTTCTTTGATCCCAGGTCAGAGCACTTCATCACCACTGAGACCAGCCTCCGGTGCTTGTACTGTTGAATGATGGGAATTTTACACATCTTTGTCCATTTCCCTGGCAAATTCCCTGCACATACAGAGAAACTGAAGCAACCACCTATGGAGAAGTGCTTGGCCCACTGCTCAGTACTGTACCCAGAGAATGGCACCACAGCTTCTACTTTCCAAAAGAGGGAACCTACACTCGGGGAAGGCGAAGGCACCCGGGGTCCACGGTGATGCAGGGATGAAGCAGGGCCTCTCTTTCCTCTTCTTCCCTAGGGGATTGACTGGAGGGCGTGGTCTGGGATGTGCAACCTCTTCATGTGACCTCTGATCCATCCTAGCCGAGAGGAAGGAGGCCCCTTGAGAAGTTGGGTGATGACTGGGTCTCATCACAAAGGTGTGACTGCTCTCAGCAGCTGTATCTGGCACAGGGTCTTGGACAGGGCACCCCTTTCACCCTGGGGTTGGCTCCTTAGGTGGGGGCACTCACTGGGCTGAGAAAAACTACATCTTAGGAGCCAGGATCCAGGGAAGGCATCAAAAAGAAGCTTCTCTCTCTCTCTCTCTCTCTCTCTCTCTCTCTCTCTCTCTCTCTCTCTCTCTCTCTCTCTCTCTCTCTCTCTCTCTCTCTCTCTGTGTGTGTGT
>NC_034595.1:57739260-57744023 GCF_900095145.1 Mus pahari
TCTCTCTCTCTCTCTCTCTCTCTGTGTGTGTGTGTGTGTGTGTGTGTGTGTGTGAGAGAGAGAGAGAGAGAGAGAGAGAGAGAGAGAGAGAGAGCAAGAGAGAGCGAGCAGAAGACAGAGAGAGTCAGAGCGCAGAGGAGGTAAGAGACAAAGGACAGGAGGAGCTAGTGAAGACCATGTCAAAAGATACAAAGGCAGACAGGCAGATGGGGGCCTGGCGGGTTGAGTGGGTAAACATAGGGAAAGGCAATTTCTGACAAACTTGTTCTGAGTCCAATCTCTATGACCCAAAGGATGGGAAGAGATCCATGCTGTAGTGTTTGCATGGCTACACACACATAATACACACTCTCTCTCACACACACACACATACACACACATAATACACACACACACACACACACACACACACACACACACACACACACACACACAAACATGTAAAACCAAACCAAACCAAACCAAACCAAATTAAACTGCTGGTGAAGTTTAAGAGGAGGATAGAGGAAGGCAGGGAAGGGAGAGGGGAGAAGGGAGGGTGGGAGGGAGGGAAGCACAATCCCCCGCAAACATTATTCATTTTCTACCAGGTCTAGGACCACCACAGGCAGGAGGGACCCAGTAATGGCCAGAACAAGTAAAATCTCTGTCCTTGTGGGACACTGAAGAGGTCTTGAGACAGGTTAAAACAACAACAACAACAACAAAAACAACCACAACAACTGGTGAGGAGCCCACTGAACTGAGTCAGAAAGACAGAAGGACAGACTGGGAGGCAGGAACAGAGGAGGCAAACAGAGATGGGGGGAGGGGTAGGGCAGGAGCAGAGAGCCCAGGGAGGGGCAGGTCTGCTGGCTTTCCTTGAAGAAACTCCTCATGAGTCTGCCTTGTGCTACCAACCAGGCTAGCAATGGAGGACTTGAGCCTTCTCATTGTCGTTCCTCATGAACCCCAGGTTATATGACCAGGAAGTAGGTCTTGGGTTCCACAGGCTCTGCTCTGTGAGGGGAAGCCTTTGAGGGCTGGAGACTATGGGAGGATGAGGTCCGGGCCTTGAAACCGGCACACCAGGAGACATTAATGAATCTCTGCTGACTTCAGGTCCTGTCACCTCAGAGGTAAATTAAGGTCCAGGCTGACCTTGAGACTGCTTGCTTGGATGTTCTGGGTGGGGTCAGCCCCAGATACAGGCTGCAGTGTTGAAGTGGGGGCCTGGTGAATGTGGTCTAGATGGAGTGTGGGGTGTGTTCTAGCATCCTGCAGCCCGACCACGCTGTTGTGTAAGTCACGGGAGAGTAAGTTTGGAGAGACCTCTGTTTGAAAGCTGGGACTTTGACAGTCGCTGCGCCGATGTCTGGTTTCCGTGGAAACGGCAATCAGAAGCAGAGAGGAAACCTGTGAGCTCAGCTCTAGGTGCCCCAGATAGTGAGGGAGAGAGGATGGACTGTACCCCTTCAGCGGTGGTCTCTCCCCCTTCTCTACTGTGGGCTGAGCAGGGAAGGCTGGAACTACCAGGGAATGCCAGCCTCCTTCAATCCACAGCCCTGAGCCTGTCTAACAGGGACTCTGAAGCAGGAACATCTCAAGGTAGAGGCTGAGGAGGCTGAAGAACCTGAAGCTACTTTAACTGCTTAGTCTTCTCCCTTTCTCCACCCCTTGACTTTTTAAAACTTGTATTGTGTGTGTGTGTGGCTTCTGCATGTCCTTCCACACATGTGGAAGTTAGAAGACAACTAGTGGAGACGGTCTGTCTTCCTACCACATGGAGGGAGGTAGAACTCAAGTCACCTGGTTTGGTAGCAGGCACCTTTACCTGCGGAGCCATCTCACTGACCCTTGGCTTTGCCTTAGAGACAGAGTCATTACAAGCAGCCACTCTGGCTGCTCACTAGGTAGCTGAGGATGACCTTGAACTTCTCATGTTCAGGCCGCTACCTCCCTGGTGTTGCTGGTGTTGCAGGCAGGCATCACTACTCCAAGTTCAGGCAGTGATGGGGGAGGTTGCAGAGCTTTGTGTGTACCAGGCAAGCACTGTCCTTGGCCCCACCCCTTCCCTGCGGATTACAGACTTCATGTGACATTGTCCTCTGCCTTTTCTTCTTTTTTTTTTTCCTCAGAAGACAGGCTTCTTTCCCCCTTGGTTATTTTGTTCTAAAGTGTAACATTTGCACTGAAAAAGGCGCTCAAAAAAATCTTGAGCGAGCGCCTTTAATCCCAGCACTCGGGAGGCAGAGGCAGGCAGATTTCTGAGTTCGAGGCCAGCCTGGTCTACAAAGTGAGTTCCAGGACAGTCAGAGCTACACAGAGAAACCCTGTCTAGAAAAACAAAAAACAAACAAACAAAAAAAAAATATTGTGATATGTAAGTACACTATAGTTGTCTTCAGACACACAGGAAGAGGGCGCCAGGTCTCATTAGGGATGGCTGTGAGCCACCATGTAGTTGTTGGGATTTGAACTCAGGATCTTCAGAAGATCAGTCAGTGCTCTTACCTGCTGAGCCATCTCTCCAGTCCCTGTCCTTTGCCTTATCAGCACCAGCCTTCATATTGGCACCTGCCGACCAGCATTTACATGGCTTCTCTCCAGTACTCAGCCTAAAACAGCAAGTACTTGCTCCTGGATGGAGGGATGTCCTTTGTCCGCTCCAGTGACTTCTGTTTTTGCTCACTCCCTCATTGTCCATTGTCTGGATCCAGTTTCTGCTGCCATTGCTCCCCCAAAACTGTTTTCAGCAGGCTGTCCTTGCCCTTCACAGAGCTCTCGCCCTTCTTTGAACCACTCTCTCCCTGAACTGATGTGCATCTTTCTGGTCCTTTTCTTTTGGGGAGAGGGGTTATTTTGAGACAGGGTTTCTCTGTGTAGCCCAGCTGTCCTGGAACTCACTCTGTAGACCAGGCTGGACCTGAACTCAGCGATCTGCCTGCCTCTGCCTCACATCCTGCTCCTGGTTCCTTTTCATCAACCTCCCTGAATAGCCCTCCTTGATCCCCCCACTGGCTACTCTTTCCATCAGACCTGTTGGTGCCCCTCAGAGCTGCCCCGGAGCTGCTAGAGATCTGGCATCTCCCTGGGAGGGCTCATCAGTGTCCACACGGTCCAGGCTAGGTCATCTTCCCTGCCCTCCAGCCCAGCTTAGCATCTCCACACTGTCCACAGGGGCCCACGTGCTCCATCACTGCCTTGTCACCTTAGATCACAGACGCTGCTGGAGCTGTCTGCTCCCTCACATGAGGACCAAGGCTCTCTTATTTACACATCTGTCCCCACTGCCAAGAACAAACTGTGGCAAGAAACGGGTGCAGAGAGGCAGAGGCCTACCAGGTTTTCTAACTGAGGAGTATGGGCTCCGTCGTGTAAGACAGGGGGCCACTGATAAGTCAGGAGCAGAGTCGGATCTCAGGCCTGGGCTTGGAGTGCATGTCTCTGCTGGCAAGGGAGGAGGCAGAAAAGCTGCAAACATGGGGCAGTGGTCTGCATGCCAGCAAGCCAGGAGGGGCTGTGCAGGACGGTTACAGGAAGAGGTGAGCGACAGAGGGCAGAGAGGGTGAGGAGCATACACTAGGTCCAACTCATCAGGGTGGCACTGGCTAGGGTCAGGAAGAAGAGGCACAGAGGCCATCTCTCCAGCTTGCTGGCCTGGAGGCTGGGGCGAGGTCTGTGCTCTGTAAAGACACGGAGATGAGCAGCTACGGGAATTGGATGGCGAGAGAGAGAGAGAGAGAGAGAGAGAGAGAGAGAGAGAGAGAGAGGGGGAGAGAGAGAGAGAGAGATAAAGTCTAACCCTGGCTACCTGATCTTGGGGGTTCCTGAGTGACATCAGTAGGAATACCTTGTGTTGGAACCTGTGGTGCTGGTGTTGAAAGGCACAAGCAGCACTCCTGAGAGGGATCTAGTCAGGGGCCACTCCCATGTGTGAACTTGACCAAAGAGAGCAAGAACGGGGAGGAGCCGGCTTTGATGGACTGTGTTACCAGTCTGTGTGTGTGTATAATCATATGATATATATATATATATATGTATATATATATATACATATATATATGATGTGATATATTATATATTAATATTATATAATATATGTATGAGTTTGTATGGAGTATATATGTATATACATACACATGTATGCAAACACACACACACACACACACACACACACACGTATACATGGTCTTAATACGTAACTCAGCCTGGCCTGGCTTCTCTGCCATCTTGGTGGCCTTGGATTTAGGCTCCCCATGCTTCAGTTTCCTGGGTGCTGGGATCACAGCCATGTGACACCACACTGTTTTTTATTCTATAAATCTTCCTCCTTCTGAACTACTCAGCTTAGGCTTGGCATGTGATGTGGGAGCAGAGTGGAGGAGCTCAGCCTCTAGTGCTGTTATTACAAAAGGAACATGTCAGGAAGCCCTTGAGTGGGGATATGTGTGGGGTACACAGAAGTTGCACCTCGATTGCGAGCTGTAGGGCTGGTGGCAGGCCGCTGAGTGAGAAGTATGGCTTTTATAATAAGCCACTAAGATGTGGAGACTGTTGCTTAATCCTGTATCATCAGCGGTGTCACTAATAGCAATTTAAGTGGGGGCTGAAGAAAAAGAATCCTTTAAGATAACAGGAAGGACAGAGGGAAGAGGGGGAAACCAGGAAAGGTGGGGGGAGGGAGCTTGGTGTTAGGGTGAAGGGCAAGTTCTGGAGTTTTATTTTTTATTTTTTATTTATTTATTTATTTATTTTTGGATTTTTCAAGACAGGGTTTCTCT
>NC_034595.1:57744053-57747465 GCF_900095145.1 Mus pahari
GAACTCAGAAATCCACCTGCCTCTGCCTCCCGAGTGCTGGGATTAAAGGCGTGCGCCACCACGCCCGGCCCCAGTTCTGGAGTTTTAGAACCTTGAGCTCAGACCCAGAGAGGCACTATATCTGCATATACAGAAGCGGAGTATGGTGGTTTGTGTCTGTAATCCCAGCATTCAGAGGCTGAGGCACTAGCATTGTCCAGCTTGGGTGATGCACTGAGTTCCAGGCCAGTCTGGGCTACAGAGTGAAGACAAGAGTCATTAGCTATACCAAATGAGGGGCTTGCTTAGCTGTTCCCCAGGGCTTGATCTACATTCCAGATACTGGTGACTCTCTAGACTGCTTCATGGGCCTCCGGACTCATCTTCTGCCTCCTTCTGCCTGCCTCCATCTCCTCTGGACCTTTAATGAACTTTCTAAACTCAGCCTCCCCAGGATTGATGTTGTAGCCTGCCTCTGAGACTGTGCCCTTCCTGGATTCCCTGAACAGTAAGTGCTATGGGCACCAGAGTCCTTGGTGCTCCTTCCCCGACTGACAGGCTCAGGAAATGCTCCCCGATCTCTAACCCTAGCCCCAGGGCCTCTTCCATCCTGTGGGTGCACCAGGGCTCCCTAACTGCCTGCATACTTTTCTCTTTCCCCTGGCCCCTGACTCTTTCCCCACAGAGGATCCTTGGTAAAACCATCAGGGCTTCCGCAGGACAAAACCAAACTTCTTATAGCATGACATCCTAGGCCCTAAATGTCCAGTGGGTGCATGCACAAATTCATGGAGTCCTTTCTGTCCCACTCTATCCCATCCTTCCCTTACACGGACCAGGGGGCCTCTCTGTGCCTCTCCTGACCCACTCCTGATTAGTTTAACCATGATTCTAGATCTTGCATCTTAGGTAGCCCCTATGAGCTTCATGATGTCCCCTAGCAAGAAATTCTTGTAGCCCTTGTCTCGGCTCAGGTTTTAATTTCCCTGAATTAAAAAAAAAAAAAAAAAAGTGAGCTGAGTGTGGTAGTATATACCTTTAATCCCAGCACTCAGGAGGCAGAGGCAGGGGGATCTCTGTGAGTTCAAGGTCAGCATGGTCTGTAGAATGAGTTTCAGGACAGCCAGGGCCACACAGAGAAAGCCTGTCTCAACAACAACAACAACCACCACCACCAACTCCCCACCCCCAAACCAAACCAAACCAACCAACAAAAAAATGTGGTAAGGTCTAGAGAGATGGCTCAGAATTTAAGGGCTCTGGCTGCTCTTCCAGAGGACCCAGGTTCAATTCCCACCACCTACATGGCAGCTCACAACTGTCTGTAATTTTAGTTCCAGGGGAAAGGACACTCTCATACAGACATGCGTGCAGGCAAAACACCAATGTACATAAAGTAAAATAAATAAACCATTAAAAAAGGGTTTAAAAAAAATGTGGTAAAATCCACATTCCAAGAAAGGAACTGACTTAACTATTCTAAGTCCAGAGTTGGTAGTTCAGAGTCCTCCAGTCCTCCACGTGGTTGGGCAGCTTCGCGTGTCCATCTCCAGAGTCTCTCCATCTTTGTACTTACTTACTGACCAGCTACAAAGTCCCTGTTCCCTACATCCCTCCTGAGTGACTCCTTACTCCAGTGGCCTCGCACAGCGTTTGTTCCTTATTAGCATTTTGTTAGTTAACAGACCTAAGTCACTTGTGCTGAAGTATGCAAGTATGCATAAGAAAATCTCTCTCTCTCTCTCTCTCTCTCTCTTTCTCTCCTCTCTTTCTGTCTTTCTCTAGCCAGGGATGGTTTTGAACTCCTACCTCCCCAGTGTTGGGATTATCAGTGTTTACCTCTATACTCAGCTCTTTTTGAAAATGTTTAATTTTTTTCCTTTCTTGCTTTTGAATACCGCATCCCTTCCTGTAGCTCATGATCTTCCTGCTTCAGCCTTCTGATTATAGGGCTATGTCACCATGCCCTCTCAGATTCTCCTTCCCTTTCCTCTTCCTCTATGATCCCGCCTCCATTCCCTTCCTTTTTAAGGCTGAATACTACTCTATAATGTGTACCACTGTATTCACCCATTCATAGGTGGGCATGTGGGTCTTCTTTCTTTCTTTCTTTCTTTCTTTCTTTCTTTCTTTCTTTCTTTCTTTCTTTCTTTCTCTCTTTTTCTCTCTTTCTTTTTTTTTCTTTTAAAAAAAGATTTATTTATTTAATGTGAGTACACTGTTGCACCCTTCAGACACACCAGAAAAGGGCACTGTATCCCATTACACATGGTTTCAAGCCACCATGTGGTTGCTGGGAATTGAACTCAGGACCCTAGAAGAGCAGTCAGTGCTCTTAAAGGCTGAGCCATCTCTCCAGCCCCATGTGGGTCATTTTCATCCTCTGCCCTCACGGCAGTGTTACTGTGGACACTGACTGATGTGCAGCTGGGCTCCTGCTTTTTTGTACTCAGAAATGACGGATCTCGAGGTAACTGTCCGTAATGTTCTTTGCAGAGGTCGTCACATTGTCCACCAACAGTACAGACGGATTCCTACGTCTCTATATCCTCAACACTCCTCACTTCCTGTTTCCTGTGTGTGGTCTTGCTTTTTGGTAACCTCACCCTGCTGGGTATGACCCCAGTCTTTGCTCAGTTGCCTGCTTCCTGCACTGTTACCTGGCAGCGCCCCCTTAGGCAACTCCTGTCTTGTGTTATGTGCAATCTCTGACATGATAGCAAGCAAGACGCAGAACACAGGAGCCTTCTGCTGCTGCCGAGGTAAGGGCCAGCTATCAACAATTCTCCCTGCTGCAAACTCCCCTCTCAACCCTCTCACCCACGCCCCCATAGTTTCTTCCTTCCATCCTTTAGAACCCAGAGTTAAGGTCACCTCCTGGAGAAGCCCTCCTTCCCCACTGGCCTTCGTCCACCCAATCAGTCTGCTGTTGTTTGCTCTTGTCGGGGCTGTCTGTCCCTCTCTTTTTTGATTGCTCCTAGCACTTGGCACAGTCTGTAATGACTTAAGGACCTGCGTGCCTGCTGAATTAACCTTGTCTTCTCTGCTGGTCTCTTAGCTCCACACAGAAGGGTCCTTGAGACATCATCTTGCTCTCACTATTGTACACGCATTGCTGGCCAGTGCCCCGCCAAGGCCAGGTGTTCAGAATCCCCTTGCTAAATGAATCGTTCAGCTTTAAGATAAAGCCCCGCCCCCTGGAGTGCCCCGACCCTAATGAGGGAGGGAGGTGGGAAAATAAACAAACAAACAAACAACAAACAAATACTCTGTCAAGTGGTGATGGTTGCTATGGAGAAAAGCAGACTGGAAGTGGCCAGGTGTCTTTCTCTGGGCTCCTTAGGAAGGGAGTAGGGCTGCTGACCTAGAGGAAGTAAGGGGCTGCCGGTGTGTGTGTGTGTGTGTGTGTGTGTGTGTGTGTGTGTGTGTGTGT
>NC_034595.1:57747515-57913059 GCF_900095145.1 Mus pahari
TTTTTTTTTTGGTTTTTTTTTTTTGAGACAGGGTTTCTCTGTGTAGCTCTGGCTATCCTGGACCAGAATAGACCAGGCTGGCCCCAAACTCAGAAATCTGCCTGCCTCTGCCTCCCAAGTGCTGGGATTACAGGCGTGTGCCACCCCTGCCTGGCTGAGGGCACAACTATTAAGAGATCGGAGATGCCACAGAAGGCCAAATGGAATGGGAACCACTGCAGTCAGTGACCACTTCTGACCATTTGGACATGGCCTTCTGATAGTTACCTTTACTCAGGGAGCACATTGTAGGTGCTTTCTAGCTCAAACTAGACCCATCCTATACATTTCCTAAAATGTGTCTTACTACAACATCGAATTATGATGTCTACTGAGAGGCATTCCAAAGCATGTTTGACTTTAAACTCCAATCCACTTTTTTTCTTCTTTAGTAAAACCTGTTTGCTGACATCCTGCCTCTGCCTCCCTAATGCTGGGATTTAAAGGTCTGTGCCACTACCTTTGGAATATATATATATATATATATATATATATATATATATATATATAATTTTTTATTTTTTTGAGACATATTTTCTCTGTATAGCCATGGCTGTCCTGGAACTCACTTTGTAGACCAGGCTGGCCTCAAACTCATCTGCCTGCCTCTGCCTCCCAAGAGCTGGGATTATAGGTGTGTGCCACCACCGCCCGGCTATAATTTTTTTTTAAACATGGTTTTATGTAGCACAGTGAACCTGAAACCTAGCCAAGGTTGGCTTTTAACTCCTGAACCTTTCTGCCTTTACTCTCCAGTGTGCTGTTAGGATCGTGACCGTCTCTCGGCTTCAGACCACACCAGGCCAAACATTTCCACAGAGGGGCAAGGCGGTGGCAGAAAGAGAAGGGGGAGAGAGGGAGAGGGAGAGAGGGAGAGGGGGAGAGGGAAAGATGGGGAGAGGGCGAGAGGGGGAGGGAGGGAGAGAAGGAGAGGGGCCTTTATATATGGGTGATGATGTAATACAGGTAAAAGTGGGAGGTGAGCCAAGTGGATTCTGGGAATATGGTGGCTGTTGCCTTGGCAACAAGTGTTCCGGTCCTGCCTATGTGATGTCATAGGTTTCAGAGGTCCTGATACCAACAGCTGGAATTACAGGCATGCACCACAATGCCTAGCTAGTGACCATCTCTTTAAAAAAGATTTTTCCTGAGACATGGTTTCTTTGTGTAGTTCTGGCTGTCTTAGAACTCACTCTGTAGACCAGGCTGGCCTCAAGCTTAGAGATCTGCCTGGCTCTGCTTCCAGACTATTGGGATTAAAGACATGCACCAGTACCACCTGGCCAAAAGTATGCGTTTTTGTTATTTAAAAATTATATGTATATGTCTGTCTGTGTGCTGTTGGGCCCCCTGGAGCTGGGGTTCCAGGTGGCTGAGAGCGGTCCTAATGGGGCACCAGGAACTGAATGCCAACTTTCTTTAGCCACAGCAACTACTCTTTCTTACTTGCCCTCTCTCCAGCCCCAATGGTCATCTTTTTTTTGTTTGTTTGTTTCAGTTTGCAGAAACTTCTCCAATCCTGACCTCTTCTTGGCTCCCTATCCATCCAGTTGCCGGATAGCCAGGAATGTGACTCCCTATCTTTTCCCTAATTCTGCCTTCAAGCCGGGACAGTAACACCCTCACTACCCAGATAGGACACGCTCCTCACGGGCTACCTCTTGCCCAAAGGCTTCCAGCAAAGCAACGAAGGCTTGGAAACCAGGTCTTCGGACACTGGAATTTGCACCCTTCCCAGGGAGCCCCTAATGCCCTCAGGGGAAATTCCTGCCCAAACCCGGGCTGACTCGGGGCTGGCCAAGGCTTCCTGCAGAGCTGGTGGAGGTTTTGATGGAAGAATCTCTGTAGGATTCCCTGGACTGTGCTGGGGGCAGGAGGGGGAAGGGCTGGATGCTAAGCTTCTGTCCCAACAGGCTCAGAGGGGAGGAGGGTTAGCCTCCAGCAGCTGTGAGGAACGCCACCCCACCACCAAGAGAGCTGAGAACCAGCCAGAGGAAACCAGATGCCCTGGCGTCCTTGGCGAGCACAGCTTCCTTGGGTTGAGCTCACTGGCTTCGGGTCTCTCTCAACTGCTACCTTCCCAAGGCCTGACCCTCTCCAACCCTCTCCAGTTTGTGGGAGAGGCAGAAGCGGGCTAGTTCTCCATCTGTCCCGATCCTTGTTTCTTTTAGCATCGTCGCTGGATGTGGCAGTCCCCAGTGGAATGGCAAGCTCCCTAACCCCGAGAAGTGGAGTCATGTTTCTACGAGTGTGTGTGTGTGTGTGTGTGTGTGTGTGTGTGTGCTTAGTGAACCACACTCAAGTAAGGTGCAGCCTGGTGCCTGGCACTCGGATCTTGTCAGCTGGGGGCATACCTTACTGCAGCCTGGAAGCTTCGGGTGGGTGCACAGGAAGTCCCTCAGTAGGGGATTCGACCGTCCAGCTGGAGTTAGGAAGTCGTGTGTCACAGGAAGAGGCTCCCAGCAGAGGGTTTTACAACAGTGGAAGCCTCATAGGATAAGTGGTTACGTTTGTTTGGGTTACTACTCTGTGCTTGGGTAGTGTATGCTACATAGTAGGTGTTTAATAAACAGGTTCTGAAACAAAAGGATTGGGAGAGAAGTTGAAAGAAATGGCTTGGTCACTCTGGGTTGTGACAGTATAGTACTTCCAGGTGGAAGAGGCTGTGGTGGGTGGGGCTTAGCAGAGGGCGTGGCCTGATCTAATCCTATTGTGGGTGGTGTTAGTTTCTTATCTCTTCACCCAGCCCAGAGCTACTTCAGGCCTGGGGTGGTTTTTTTTTTTTTTTTCCTCCCCCGGGTCCCCTGGTGTCCCGTTGGGTCCGAATACACACGGGTATGGAACCTGTACTGGGTTCAGGAGATACCCAGATGATAAAAATGTAGGTCTTACCTTTCTGTCTGGTGGGGGAGACAGACAGTAAACAAGTGGCTTACACAATGGGCTGGATAGAGTGGGACTTCTTTGTAGGTTCAGTTGAACAAATGAGATCCTAGCCGCCAGGATCGGAGCAGGCACTTTTGGAAGGAGTTATCTGTGGAGGAGTGTTAGGTTTTGAAGATACTTGAGAGAAGGGGCTTGGGATGAGGGGCATTCCAAGAAGAGGTGTCAGCTCAAAAATGTGCTCTAAGGGAGGCAGGGGAACCTAGTGGGAAAAGATAAGTTAGGGGCAGAAAGGCCACCTATGGGTGTTTGGGCCTGCTTATGATCTGACTAAGACTCTGGATAACTGCCAGCTGCAGCATGCTAGCTGGGGCTGGAGAAAGGTTTGTCTTCTAGGGAACCCTTTAGCCGGCTCCCCACTGCCAAGAGCTAAGACACCTCCCTCCGCTCTCTCTGCCTCGGTTCTCTCACTGTTTCCTTCAGCTCCACCAAGGACCCACCAACCCACTCGGAGCCTCACTTTGTCAAGCCTCCACAAAGGGCAGACCACAGAGATTCCGAACAAACAGCCCCCCCTCTTCCTCTCACACATGCCCAGGAAGGAGGGGCCAGTCCGTTTGCAAAGGAGACAAGGCAAGAGGAATAGTAGCCTGCTGGAACGTCGGACCATCCAGAGATTTGAAAAGACCCCTCCCCCAGACCTTTGCCAGCTGACTGGCGAGGATGAGCAAGGGGCTCCGAGGTGGTTCAGCCCTTGGGCTGCTAGGCATGGCCAACCAGAGTGGGTGCTTCGGCAGTGGGCCCCCGAAGGGCAGTGCCTTCCCTCCCCCCAAGACCCAACTGGTCCTCATCATCTGCGGGACCTGCAGACACCAATGAGTCAGTGTGTTGACAAGCCATCTCTGACCATTCCTAGCCCATCAAAAATGGAAGGAAGTCCAGAGGAAGGGTATGAGCAGACTGATTTAATTAGCGCGGGCTCTAAAGGTACCTTAAGTTGGCCCTATTAAATTAAACTGCCTAGGGGAAAAATAACTGTAATTATTTCCTTCTCTCTCCTACCATTGTATTTCAACTTGCAACCTCCACGTTTCTCCCCTTTCTTGACAAGACAACCTTTAAACTAGGGGCTGGCACAGGCACCCCCAAACTAGGTCTCAGTGTTTCCCTTTTCTGCCCTTCTGTCTGAGCTCTGGTTCCTAGCAGAGAGCAGAGTGCAGAGGGGGTCCACGGTGCTTGGCTGTATTCTAATTTAGGGAGGCTGTTACAAGTGTAGAACATTATTCCAAAAATGCACCCGGAGTCTCCTTCCTGAACCAGTGCAGATCCGTTTGCCGTGGAGCATTTCTTTTAAAAAACCCCTTTTCTCTCTTGTGCAGAGCAAAATAAGCAAACTTTAATGGTAGGGAATTATTGTTTATTTTGTTGAAATCTAGTTCTGAGTTTTCCTACTTAAAACGTGTTTTCCCCAGGACACTGACCTATCCTTTAATTGTTTGGTGTGAGGCATGTTAGGGGGAGGGGCGTTACTTGTTTATTGGAACAGCGCAGTTAAAAAAAAAAAAAATCAACCTAGGCTAACAGTTTCAAGGCTCCCCTAAAGATGTATCCAAACAGGCAGCCAATCAGCGCTTACACAGCTTTTCTGCTTGACTCTTTTAAAGAGACAGTGCCGACACTGTTTTATCACATTTAAAGAGAACCGCGCTCTAAAAACAGTATGAGAATGGGGGAGCCATCCCTTATCTCACCAGTTTTTGATTTGGAGACGCCAATGAGAATACACTGCAGGTTTTTGGGGTCCTCGAGTGGACTGAAAGGAGTCGTGAGCAAAAAGCTTGGTCACTCTGCCAACCCCCCATTTCCCATTGTACACCTGGGTCATTGACAATGGAAGCTTCCCCTCCCCCCACGCCCGACTCTGGTCCCCTACTCTCCGATTTAGCTCCATTTATTTGAAGTTTGAGATTTCTGCGGCGCGCATTCCGAGTCGCCAGGCGTCCAGGTGACGTCCCTCATCCAAACGGAACCCTTTCCCGTGGAAAGGCGAGAGGCTAAACTTGCCAGGGCTAGCAAACCTCAGAAATGTGAGAGAAATCACTCTCTTTCCTTCTAGTCCACGACCCCCTTTCCCCTCCTACAGCTTGCCTGGAGCACGCCAAGGGCCATTTTCGCGCGGCTCCACTTTGGGGTTTCCCAAAGTATTTTAACGATCTAGTAAAGAAGCAGCCGCGCGCTTTGGCGCCAGCTTCGGCCGCCCAGCTCCGCGTGCAGCCCTGGCCCGGGCTCGGGAGGCAGGGCTGGGCACAGGCGGCCCGGGGTGGGGCGGAGAGGGGAGCAGGGCCGGCCGGGGTCCTGGCCCGCAGAGGGTACGATCAGCGCGGGGAGGCGGGGGGCGCTGGGGGATAGGCCGACGCGGAAAGGGGCGCGCCGGGCCAGCCGGGGTCCGCGCCTGCTGTCGCAGCGCCCAGTCCCCGCCGCGCCGGCCGGGTGCTCCAGTCCACGCCCGAGCCCCTCGAGTCGCCGCCCCACCCCAGCGCCAAGGCTCGCCCCCCGCTCCCCCGGCCGGGGCACGAGCGGGCAGCGGCTCGCGGAGGAGGCGCAGCGGGACTGGCGCGGCCGCGCTGACAGGCGTCCCTCTCGGCCTCCGGGCCCGCCCCCGCGCGCCGATTGGCCGCCGCGGCCGTCCGTCGCGGGGCGTGGACGCCCGCCGCGCTCCTGCCGGGGCAGCCACGTTCGGTTGAGCTCCAAGTAGACCAGCGGCGGCGGCGGCAGCGGCAGCGGTGCTGAAGGCGCAGAGGGCGGCGCAGGCGGAGCCGGGCGGCGGGCGCGCGGGCCGCGAGCAAGCGAGCTGCAGGCTTCGGGCGGGCGGCGGCGCAGCTCAGGCCGAGCCGGCGCGGGAGGAGTTCCAGGGCGATGGGGCCGCGGCCGGGGCTGACGCTTTGACAGCTGGAAAGAGCGCGGAGCCAGCGCCTGGGAGGGAGGGAGCGCGGCGAGCGGAGTGCGAGCGAGCGGGCGAGCGCCGGGAGGGGGCCGGGAGCAGGGCAGCTCGGGAGACCGGACGGTAGCGGCGGCGGCGGCGGGCTCGGCGCCCTCTTCTCTGCAAGCCATGTTTGCCAAAGGCAAAGGCTCGGCGGTGCCCTCGGACGGGCAGGCTCGGGAAAAGTAAGCCTCTCGCGAGTGGGGTCGCGCCGCGGGTGGCGGGAGGCAGGTGGGCGCGGGGGTCGCGCCGCCTTGTGCCCCTGGGGCCCGGGTCTCTGCCCCGCGGCGGCGGCGGCGGCGTGGAGAGCCCATTGTTGGGCGCCGGCGGAGGCTGGGGCACCCTGAAGGGGCGGCAGGGCAGTGGTGGGTGAGGGTAGTTGGTAGGCGCGCGGCAGAGCGGGCGCGGGGGTCCGCGACGAGGGTGGACGAGGTCCCACTTGGAGCGGGTGCGTTCGGCCCGCTGGGCGCGGGGGCCTCACTTTGCCCACCTAGTGCGGGCAGGGGGCGCGTGGCTTTCTGCAGCCCCGAAGGCTCCTTTTGTCCGCCCGCGGCGTGAGGAGTGCGTGCCGGGGGCTTTGTTCGCCCGGGAGCGCTCTCCCTACCCAGCCAGCGGCCTCTCCGTCTGCCCGGTGCGCTCCGGGGCGTCCGGGCTGGGCTGGGCTGGCGGCGCCGGCCTGGCCCCAGGCTTGGGGGACAGTTGTTTGAGGGGGAGATGCTGAGGGCGGCGCTTTGCTGCCCTCTCCAGAGCGCGCCAAGTACCCGGACTGGGACCGAGTCCGTCCGGACCCCAAAGCTGGGCTAAAGCAGCGAGCTGAAGTGGGCTTGGAAAAGGAGGGTGGCTCCGGGCTCTTGTAAGCGACTTGCGAGTTTGCGAGACCTAGGTGGGTTTAGTCCCAGTGCCACTTGGAAGTTCAAGTTTGGGGACCGTTTTTCAGCTCCCGCGGCTTGGTGCAGCTTGTCTGTGGTACCCACCCACTGGCTGTTCTGTCTGGGTGATAGGTACTCACCTCTTGTCGTGGCCACAATGGGATGGCACAGACCGGGCTCAACAGTCACTGGCAGGGTCCAGAGTGAGCCTTAATGTGATCTGACACTCTCTCTCTCTCTCTCTCTCTCTCTCTCTCTCTCTCTCTCTCTCTCTCTCTCTCTCTCTTCCCCCTCACTTTCCAGGTTAGCTTTATACGTCTACGAATATTTACTGCATGTAGGAGCACAGAAATCTGCACAGACCTTCTTATCAGAGGTGAGTGGGCCGCCTTCTCCTTCCCCAGCATCCAGTTTCTTGACACCCCCTCCTCCCCACTATTCTTAGAGCCTTTGTTTTCAGGAGCAGCCACTGTGGCCACCATTTTGAATTTTTATCACCTTTTGGCATTTATTGTTAGTTGGTCTTCACAGCCTTTTGGCTGGGGAAGGTCCTGCGCCCCCCTCCTTTCTGCTCCTCTAAGCTGCCTCCGCTCCCTCTTTTCTAGATTCGATGGGAAAAAAACATCACACTGGGTGAACCGCCTGGGTTCCTGCACTCGTGGTGGTGGTAAGTTTGTGTGATAGTTTTGTGTGTGTGTTGTTTTGAGGTCCGGGTCCAAGTGAACAAAGGCAGGGGTCCAGAGCAGGCCCTCTGCCTTTAGCCTCTGCCTCCCAAGGAGCAGGCACCTCTAGGTGATCTGACTAGGCTTGGCAAGGGAGAATGGGCAGAAGAGGCTGCTTGCTGCCTCAAGTTTTTGCTGGCATTTCTCCGCCTGTGGGGAACTGACTGAATTTTGCTATGCTTTTCCATCTCACTCGGGGCACCAAGCAGGGGGCTTAGAGAGAGCTTTCGGAAGGGTTTTTGTCAATCCTGCATGCTGCTTTAATTAGAGGAGTGGGGGCAGGGCGGGTGGAGGGGACACCAGGTCCTTTCTGCAACTGGCCTGTCCCTTATGTTTGCGTCCATAAACGCCAAACCTCTTAAGAGGTCTCCACTGGGCCTTTTCCAGGGACCCTGAGAAAAGCAAGAAGGGCCGCACTTCCTGTAGCCACACTGAGGCAGACTGACTGGGCCTTCCTTTCCTCTGCCTCCCCCCCCCCCAGCACCCCTGCAACCACAAAGCCTTATTTTACCGAGAACCTTAACCAGCCAGAGGTGGCCTGGCAGGATGCCTGCAGCTTGTTCAGGACTGACTCTCCTTATCTTTGACCCTCTCTCCAGGCCTGAGCAGCCTGTGGTCTCTTCTGCAGGCAGGAGGGAAGCACAGGGTCAGAGCCGCAAGCAAGTTGTCTTGAGTGCGTGACCTGGCTGTCCTGCGCGACTGATAGGTGGACTCTTTCACATCCTCTTGAGAAGGAGAGAGGAGGACGGGTGGCTTTTGATTCGTTGGTGGAGTTGAGTCAAGTGTTGTGCGAGTTGGGATGTTAGCACTACCTGACTGCCAGCTCAGGTTACTGTTTCAAGGCCCTTTGAACGGAGGGAGGATGATGTGTCTGTTCTAACTTGTGCAGAGAAAATGAGTTTTTAATGGCTTTTGCCAACCTCCCAACTGCCCGGTTGGAGGAGGCGGGTGGTGTGGCGCAAGGATTCCACCTGCGGGAGTGGGTGATAGGTTGGCTGTTGGAGGTGAGCGAGCGTGTTGATGGGGTTGGTGGATCTCAGTGCTGTGGGTCTTAAAGAAACTTGGGCTTGCGGGTAAACGTTATTTTGAGGGTGCTGGGAATTAGGGTGTCTTGAAGTCTTTGCTGTGTGGGCTTTCCAGGAAGCAGGCTTGGAAGGGGGGAAGAGTGGTCCCCTGCCTCCATCTGCAGTGTGTAGAGACCTGGTTTTCCTGTGCCTCCTGGAGTCTCTTGCGGTTTCAGCCCTTGTTCCAGGAGTGGCAGGTTGGCTGTAGGGGCTCAGGTTGCGGTGGCTGCCAGGGCTTATGGTCTGGTTTGTAGGGTGTTTACTCCATGGCTGTTTTGGGGGGCTGAGGGTGGGTTTTGTTCTAGGCACTCCTTGAGGGTGGTGCTTTCCAGTGACAGTGAGCTTGCTGGGATGGGCCAGCGGCATCGGACCACAAGTCAGATCAGATCTCAGTCTCAGTGTGCCCTTCAAGCCGGGTCTGGCTGGGCCTTGGTTCTGGTGTGGGCCTTTGTAAGGTCCTGTGTGTGTGTGGCACTCTCCTAGTGGAGATGGCTCTTGTTTCTGTTCTTGTGACTGGAGTGTTGGAGCAATCACAGAGAATCACAGAGGGTCTTGAGTGCTGGGCCCTGGACTCTGCTCGCCCTGCTCACCCTGCCCACTTACTCTGTACTGGATGGGTGCTGTCTGAGGAGGCCCTTCTGCTTAGTGACAGGGTAAGGTTGTCACAGCTCCTTCCTCTTTGGCTCACAGACAGATGGGGGTGCAGGCTAAAGGATTAAGAACTTATAAGGCCTCCTTCGTTACTGGAGTCTCCCAGATTGAGCTGCAGATGAATCATAGTTGTGTCCTGACTTTTGATAACTTAACCTTTTTACACACTACGCTGCGGCGGTTTTAGTTTGGGGTGGTTAGAGGGACAGAGCCCCGAGATGGGTAGAAGCTCATCCACGTTCGTCTGTGGACAAAGCACGGGTGGGCCGTGCTGACCTTTGCGAGCTCTAGTGTCTACTAACCACAAATAGTGTCACTGATGGGAGATACCCAGTACAGGGGAGTTGCTTACATGGCAACTGGTACAGATGTCTGGCTCGCCAGGAGCGGTTACGTCCAGTTAACTTATGGGCTGAGTTTGTCCAGTGCTGTGAGGTAGGATGGAGCTTTTGGGAGAGCTGGTGCTGTACCATGCGTCCTGCGCTCCCGGTTGTGTACACAGTAATAATTAGTAACCTGATCTTACTTTGTTTTTTTCTATTTGCAGTGTATTTTGGGACCTTTACTGTGCAGCTCCTGAAAGGAGAGACACTTGTGAACATTCAAGTGAAGCAAAAGCCTTTCATGACTACGTGAGTAACAAATTTTTAATCCTGGCAATAATTATAGGGTTGGATGGCTCTAACTTCTTTAGTATCAAAAGCAAGTGCACAGCCAATTGGCAGTGGTCTTTATTTTCTCCTCGCCTTCCTTCCCGGGCTCCTGCCCACCTGCCTCTGCTGCCTGCCTCCTGAGACCCTCCTTCCCGGGTGTTTTAAGTTGAGGGACAGTATTTTATCACTTTGCAGTTACATGAAAGAGGCAGGTACCTGTCTGGAGGGGGTTTGAAGACTCAGAATCGTGTGTGTGTGTGTGTGTGTGTGTGTGTGTGTGTGTGTGTGTGTTAAGAGCTAGCTGCGAGGGTGTTGGTTGGTGTTGGCTGAAGAAAAAAGTGACCACAACCAAAAAGAAAGTAAAGGCGAAACCTGTGTTTTAGACTAGAGGGGCGCTGAGCAACAGTGCGGAGTTGGCTTAGCTCTGTTTTCCAGAGCGCAGCCTTTCATGTGTACATGCCACACACACAGTGTGGGGTGTATGTGTGCATACAGTGTGGGGAGCTTATGTGCACATGCAATATGGGGCGTATGTGTGTATACAGCGTGGGGTCCTTATGTCACATACTGTGGGGTGTATATGTGCACAATATGTCACACACAGTGTGGGGTATATGTGTGCATACAGTGTGGGGTGCTTATGTGCACACATAGTGTGGGGTATATATGTCACACAGTGTAGGGTGTATGGGGTCACAATGTGGGGTGTATATGTTACACACAGTATGGGGTGTTTATGTGTACATACAGTCTGGGGTTTATGGGGTCACAAGTGTGGGGGGTTCATACAGCTCTTCTCAGGTGATGCATACTGTAAGGTGAAGCTCACTCAAAGTGTCCTTTGTCGGAACACTCTATGTTTAACTATATTTATTTATATTGTGTGCATGTGTACATTTGAGTTGGGTATATGTGTGACGTGTAGCATGAGGGTGGAGGTCAGAGGACAACTTGGGACTCAGTTGTGTCTTCCTCCTATGTGTGTCCTGGGGCTCAAACCCAGGTTAGGGTTAGGTTTGGTGGCAGGCATTGTTACTGGCTCACCAGTCTCGCCAGCCTACTAGGGATTGAGGGGGACAAGGGTGGGACACAGATAACCGCTATAGCTCAGGTTGGCTTAGAATTCAGTATGTAGATCAGGTTGACCTTGAATTTTTAGCCATCCTACCTCAACCTCCTAAGGGCTGAGTTTGTAGTTACCATGGCCAGCTCAGAATTTTCTTTCGAGTATAGCTAAATTTTACTGGGCAGTAGAGCCTTCTATCATATTGCTGACTACCCACCTGGATACATTTAAGGTCCATGATGTCATTACAAGGAAAGTATCTGTGTGGCAATGCTGGTGTGTGTGTGTGTGTGTGTGTGTGTGTGTGTGTGTGTGTATTTGGTTTTTTGAGACAGGGTTTCTCTGTGTAGCCTTGGGTGTTCTAGAACTCACTCTGTAGACCAGGCTGGCCTCGAACTCAAAAATTTGCCTGCCTCTGCCTCCCAAGTGCTGGGATTAAAGGTGTGCCCCATTACGCCCAGCTGTTGTATTTTTTTTTTTTTTTTAAAGATTTATTTATTTATTATATGTAAGTACACTGTAGTTGTCTTCAGACGCACCAGAAGAGGGCATCAGATCTCGTTACGATGGTTGTGAGCCACCATGTGGTTGCTGGGATTTGAACTCAGGACCTTCAGGGTTGTATATTTTTAAATGCACACTGAACCTACCTGGGGTTCGGGTGACCAGACTTTATGATTTGATGAAACAGGAGGTTGAGATCTGTCAGGGCAGTGGCGTGAGGAAAGGGAAGTATCTAGACGTTTTCCACTACTTCTGGGTTTTGCTTTCAGTAGGCACTGCAAGTGATTGTGTTCAGACATCTGTGGCCTCAGTGTCTACAGACACACAGTAGGTTTGGACTTGTGTGGTAGGAACAGTCCTCCCATTCTATATGTAGGAGCTGATGATCAGCGTCAGGTCCCACCTTCTTGGTCAGGTGGTTTGCCTCCTTTGCATGCTGAGTTTGAACCTGGCCTAGGAGACCGAATCCCACCTTTGAGTTTCATAGGGGATCAGGTTCAGTGAGGTGGGTGTTGCCATGGTGAAATGGCTGCTGTAACAGGAGTTAGAGTAAGACTGAGATCACTGGCTTCCCAAGGTTAGTGTGATGGGATTTCGTATTGCCCTTGGTGTAGATGCTCAGGCTGGTGTCAATTCTTGTGTCCTCACCAGGGTTGAGAAAAAGAAGCTGGGAGTGGTACTTCTAACCTGGTGGGCTTTTAGTTGTAAAAGGTACTAAAAGGGACAGGTAACTGCTGTCCTTCTTGTGATGGGGTTCTGGGAAGGTAAGTGGTGGTGATGACTGAGGGGCCGGGCTTCTGAACTGGAGCTCCCCAGAAGCTGAGTGTGTGATGGCCAGGTGAAGAAGTCTGTGAACTTCCCCTTCCCCTTACTACCTAGCAAGGTATTGCCCCCCACCTGTCACCCCTTTTAAAATGACTGCAACTAGCCAAGCCTACCTTGCTAGTCTTTGACTCCATTGCAGATGGTTTCATTTTAGAGAGGAAGGTAGGATGGGAGTGTCTGTTTCAAAAATCCCCTGCCCCTGTGCTAGGAATCAAACTCAGGGCCCGACGAGTGGCAGACCCTACCTTCTAATTGCTTAGACCAGTCTTTGATAGACATTTATGTTCTTTCACAGGAACTCACATATGCTAATTTTTTTAAAAGTTAGCATGTTTACTTACTCATTTATTTACTTGCTTAGAGAAGAGTCTCACTGTATCTCTGACTACCCCGGAATTCACTAGACCAGGCTGGCCCCTGCCTCCTGAGTGCTGGGATTAAAGGCGTGTACCACAACACTCGGCGATTTATTTATTATATGCATGCATGCCTGTGAGAGCTAATGTACACCATGCCCATAAAGGTGCCATAAGGATCAGAGGGCATACAGATGGTTGTGCATTTCCTGAGGTGGGTGCTTGGAACTGAACTCGGGTCTTCTACAAAGCAGTCAGTGCTCGTAACTGCTGAGCTGGCCTTCCTGCCTGCAGGCGGTGACTTGTAGCTTGGTTGGTGCTCTAGTAGGTAGCATCGAGATTTTCTCTGGCCGTTTGTGGTTCGGTCTTGCATCTTGAAGCAAGATGGCAGTGGTAGAAATGTATGTTAGTTTGCAGTCTGTGACTTGCTAAGGAATGGCAGTTGAACCTTGCAGATTGCTGAGGTTGGCATGACATTTACAAGATGCTGCTAAGAGATGAGGTCATACTAGCTGGGGGGCCCATGATTCATAGGTTTGCAGCTCAAGGCCTTTTTCCCTTAAATTGGGATCAATCTGATGTGTCTTGTGACCTAAGTCAGGTCACAAGGGAAAAGGAATGATGTGATTGAGTGGAGACTCCTCCCCTCCCCTCCCCTCCCCTGTCCCCTCCCCCCTCCCCTCTCCCTCTCCCTCTCCCTCTCCCTCTCCCTTCTCCCTTCTCCCTTCTCCCTTCTCCCTTCTCCCTTCTCCCTTCTCCCTTCTCCCTTCTTTCTCCCTCTCCCTCTCCCTCTCCCTCTCCCTCTCTCCCTGTTGTCTTTGAGACAGGGTCTCACTATGTAGGAGTGTCTACTCTAGAATTTGTCATATAGACCAGTTGGCCTTGAACTCAGAGATCTGCCTGCCTCTGCCTCCTGAGTGCTAGGATTAAAAATATGCTATTGCAAGGCCCTGGGATTTTCCCTACACTGTAAAAAAGGGGGCGGGGGGTCGGGGAGAGACACAGAGAGACACAGAGAGACAGACTAAAGAAAATTGTGCTGTTCTGTTTTTCCTTTTCATTTCTTCATCTAGTTTCTCTATTCCCATGTGTCTCACTGAGTTAGAATTTTTCCTGGGAAGATTCCAGTACCTTATATTTATTTTGTGTGTGTGATGTGTGAGAATGGGTAGTTGTATCACAGTATTTTTGGGGGGTTTCAGAGGGCGGCTTTCAGGGATCGGTTCTCATACCCTGAGTTCTAGAATTGAATCTACTGAACCATCTTGCTAACCGCCAAGTAGGTTCTCCCCTAAGCTAGAATGTATTTTTCTCTGTCTACTCTAATCCTTTCTGTCTAAGGCCTCTTTGGCAGATTCTTTGTATGTGGGAGAGACTGGCTCTCACTTGGTATAATTTTCAGTTCTTCTGCCTCAGCTTCCTGAGTAGCAGGGGTTATGGGCCTCAGCCATCGTGCCCAGGTCTCAAGGACACCTCTGATTGGTTTCTGCGTTTGGTGATTTCAGTGTCTGTACATGCCACCTGTGCATTGTGTCAACATTCTCCAGGTACCTGGCTCTGTGCTATTACTGCACTTGCTTAGTCACCCTGCCACTGACCCTGCTAGAGGAAGCAGGCACGCTGCTGGCTCCATCCTGTAGATGAAGAAACTGAGGCACAGGTTAATCACAGCAGGAGAGCTTGAATGTACACACAGCTCCCGGCTGACACCAGAGTCCATGCTTCTAACATCTGGCATAGGCACACAGCAGGCATCACTTGCTAGCATGATCCTGGCTAACTTTTTAGATTTGCCTTCTTGGCAGTAGCTCACTAACTTTTTACTGTGGCATAGGCTGGGAGCTGTTTATCTCTGTAGCTTACTTAAGGCATTCTACATACACAGTAAGCACACAGTGATGGGAGAAAGAAGAGAAATGAGGGGAGGAATGGGCTGATGTGTGGGGAGAGGGTCATCTGGAGTGGGACAGCTTTTAAGTTATTGGGAGATGTTCCTCAGATGCTAAGTCTTGTGGGTCATCTTGAGCAAGTGGCACCTTTAATGTCAGTTAGACATGGATGGTGTGAAGTGTTCACTGGCCTGGCTGCCTAGCCACCTAGCCAAGAAGAATCAACAGTTCTGACAATGTGGAAAGTGTTTGGGGTACCTCTTGGCAGGGAGGAGGCTCGCCAGTTCCAATAGAAGGTGTGGGTCCCTGGTTCTTGGCAGGTCATCTCCCTCCAAAATAGGAAGGGTCAGGTTGGGTGATCTTGGCCAGATCAAGGCCAGATGTCTGGATCCTGGAGTGAGCCAGGTGACTGAGCAGGGAGAGGGTTAAACTGTCCTTGATTTGCTGGGTTTTTATTTGAGTCATTGTCTATTTTCCGCCTCACACCTGGCGGCTTGGGTTTTCCTGGCTTATTTAGAAGCCTGAAAGCCCTGATGTTTGCCAAATGTCCACGGAGTGATAGTGGTTTTGTGTGTAGGGTGGACTTTTCTGAGAATGGGTTTGTTCTGAGTACCTGAGGCCACAGGAGGAGTGACTGGGTCCCTGTGTGATTTCTTTGCTGTTCTCCCCAGGCTTAGCAGTGCCTCTTAAGAGAGAAGAGGAAAGCCCATAAGACCCCACGGGGGCTCCCTCTGGGTTTTCTCTGACAGTGATCTGTTATTGTCCTCTATAGATGGACATTCCCGGGTGTTTGTGGGTGTCCCATTCCCTGCATGGGGCTGTAGGATGGCTCCGTGGACAGAGAGAAGCGTTTTTGGTGCCTTTGCCTCTGGTGGTCCTCTTCCTCCTGTGGTAGCTGGTGTATTTTCTGTTTAGTAGCAAGAAAAGAGCAAAGTAGGTCAGCCCTATAGTGGCCTTAGGTGCTGGGGAATGGCACATCTTCAGAGGTCCTAGTGTGGTTAGGCTTCGTGGCTGCCTTGTTGGTTGGGTTTTTTTTTTTTNGTTTTTTCGAGACAGGGCTTCTCTGTATAGCCCTGACTGTCCTGGAACTCACTCTGTAGACCAGGCTGGCCTCGAACTCAGAAATCTGCCTGCCTCTGCCTCCCAAGTGCTGGGATTAAAGGTGTGCACCACTGTTGGTTGGGTTTTATTACTAAGTCTCACTTCGGTTGCTAGTCTAGGAGGTGGTAGAGCTGAGGCCAAAGCTTACCGTCTTATGTTCTACCTGACAGTGTTTACTGTGCTCACCAGGTACAGGCTCCCTGAAAAGTGGGACATGTTGCACTTGGCCAGAGTGTGCCCAGTACCCAGTTTGTGGCCATATGCATTCCCTGAAGAAATAACAGAATCAAACTAAAGCCCCTATAAGGAGAAGTGCCTATCACAGGCTGGGTGAGACCTGACCTATGGAAGGGAGTCTATTGTGGTGACGTAGCTCTTTGCTTTTGCCATAAGTAAAGTGAGAAAAGCCACCGACTTTTCTTTCTAGAAAATTTCAAGTCCTCACAAAGGAGACTTTGTTTATGATTTTAGGAGGTTCATGGATTATTGCTCCAAAAAAGCCTAGGTTCCTATTTCCCATAGTGAAGAATTTGGGTAATATAGTAGCCTTGTGTTCCTGTGACCGTCGCCGGATTGCCTTTGTCTCAGTTTCTCTGTTCTGAAGACCTGGGCCCCTTTCAGTGCGTGCCCAGCCCCCTTCTTGTGGAGAGGTAAGGTTAGCAGGGGGAAGTGCCTGAGTTGTGGGTGTGGACAGCAGCTGGGGTATTTGTGGCCCTGTGGCAGGGGTCCAGTGTCCTTGGTGGGTTTGAAATAGCAAAGTGATATTTGAGAGGGCTCTCCTTGGATATGCTGAGCTGAGGTTCCTGCTGGGCAGGGAATGTCCGTGCCTGCCAGAGCCCCCTAGGAAGAGGGGGATGAGAGGGTGGCAGTGGGTGTTGCAGCTGGGCTCTAAGGAGCGGGAGGAGTGCTGCCTCTGTGATAAGCCAGCCTGGCTGACTGGCAGAGGTCCTGGCAAGTTCAAGGCTTGTCTTTGGCTTTGACCCTTGGCACCCTTGTGTGGCAGATTAAAAACAACAGAATATACACAGTTGTGCCCCCCCCCCCAGCTTATACTTTGTATTGAGTCCCTTCCTTGGGCTCCCACCCTGTCTTCTGGAGTTCCTCTTGCCCCCAGAGGCTGCCAGACTCCTCTGTTAGTTAATTAAACATTAAATGAGGAGCTGGAATTGCATTTTGCCAGAACCCAGGCAGTGTGGCCACCTTAATGGGTTTCAAGTGGCTACAAGACCCCAAATTGCAAATCCTTGCCCTTTATTTAAGTCAGGAGGTGGAACGGGGGAGGGGGACGACGACAGTGGGGACCCAAACAAAGTTTTTGGCAGTGGTCACTTCATTTGAACTCCCAGACCAGCAGTGTGCAGCAGCCTTTTGCATAATGCCATCTTTGTTAGCTAAGCATTTGCAAACTTGGACTGAGAGTTAGCTCTGTGCCAGCCAACACTTGGAGGGAGCTGGGAGACACCCAGTTCTATGTCCCTTAGGTCAGCTCTGTTTTGTAAGGGAGGAGGACTCTCTAGTGAGTACTGTGTCACTGGACCCTTGTCTCCCGAGTGTGTATTTAGTCCGTAAGAGGAGTCTGTGTCTCTGTCTCTCTCTGTCTCTCTCTCTGTCTCTCTCTCTGTCTCTCTCTCTGTCTCTCTCTCTGTCTCTCTCTCTGTCTCTGTCTCTGTCTCTGTCTCNTCTCTCTCTGTCTCTCTCTCTGTCTCTCTCTCTGTCTCTGTCTCTGTCTCTGTCTCTCTCTCTCTCTCTCTCTCTCTCTCTCTGTCTCTCTGTCTCTCTCTCTCTCTCTCTCTCCCCGTGTGTGTGTGTGTGTGTGTGTGTGTGTGTGTGTGTGTGGTGATGGGTAGGTGGTGTGTGTATGTGCTTGAGGCTTGTCAGCTAAGAGAGCAGAAATGTTACACTAGCTGTAGCCTTTGTAGTAGTGTCTGAGGGTTTAGCAAGATTAATCTCTTTTAGCTTGGTAGTAATTCTGACCACAGCAAAGTGCATTAGGCGTGTCACATAGACTTCTTTAATACACGTTGTTGGGAGCTTACAGCAGGTAGACAGTCATGGTGGTTTGTTTTTGATTTGTCAGGGTTTGACGAGATGAGTCGGAGGGATGGATCTTCCCACAGCATATACACCTTTCTTTTCCTGGGCTCACAGCCTCCGGATTTGGATGAGTTTGAGCTCTGGCTTAGACTGGCCCCTGACTTCATGTGCACGGTTGCTGTTTCCTGTCTAGATGTCCTTTGGGTTCATCTCTCCCCCATCTGTAGGCTAGGGAAGGGTAATTCCTGCAGGGCTGTGGGGTGAAGGTGTATATGGATAAGGTGGGATGTCTCCAGCCAGTGATTGGTGAGTTTGTTGTCCTGGTGTTTGCTCAGAAAACTCTTACTGTACTGTCTCCAGGGAGAACAGGTTGACCCTTATGGAAGAATCCTGAATACTTGACCTATTTAAGTAATGCCCTTCCTGCCAGGGCTCCTCTGTGTGTCCCAGGTTCCTTCCCTCCCAGCTGTCTTGTCTCATTCCCTGCACTCTCATGAGGGGGCAGAGCTGGTGGTCCTTCTATACGACAACTGGCAGTGATAAAGACTCCCCTGAGATGTCCTTGCCTCTTATCTGTGTTGGACAGTGTCCTGGACCACGCCTGCTTGATCAGCTACAGAGCCCAATGGGGAGACCAAGGGGCTTGTGGGTGGCACTGGCAAGGATCTTGATCTGAATTTTAGTCTCATGCCTGTGTTAGCTTTGTGGTTCTCACAGTAAAACATGGACAAGGCCTGTTCTCCCTTTCTCCCCTGTCAGAAGAAAGGCAGGAAAGCTGTCCCTGGAGGTGTTGGTGCCATGTGAATGTGCATAGGGATGAATAGATTGGAAGTCCTAGATCCTGTGCCATTCTCTTTTAAAGCTCATCTGATTTTCTGCTTCTGTGAGGAGTCTCAGAAGGGGCCAGCAAGCTGGGAAGGGAGACACTGAGGAAGCTGGGTTGGTCTCTTTGTACTTCTGGGGTAAACCCCTGTGTGACCATGAACCAGGAACACATGACACTGTCCACAATTGGCAGACACCTGCCCACCTGCCCTGCTTGCTGAAGAGCTGGAGGTAGCTTCAGTGTGATCAGTGTTTACAAAGGGTTGTGTGCAATCTCCTGTTCATGTCAGTAGGGACATCAGGGCTGCAGATGGTGGAACTGGGTGTCACTAGTCAGAAGCAAGTAAAACAGACAAAGGAAGGCCAGAGAACAAAGATGTAGCGACTTGTCATATCATCTCCAGCTGGTCTCAGATCTGCACAGGCAAGCAGGAGCCAAGACTTGCTGGCTGCGTGGACCACGAGCACCTTCGTTAGCCTGTGTGCCTCAGTTTCCTCCGTTGGTAAAGAAGAGATGAAACCCATACCTCTCAGGGTGGAGTAAATGTCTGTGCATGAGTGCACACACACTCACACTCACACTCACACTCACTCACACTCACACTCACTCACTCACACACTCTGCACGCACAGTAATTGCATACTCATGCCAGGCACATTGTAAGTTCTGCATATATGTCTGCTCTTGATGTTCCTGACTCTGGGAAGTCCTGCTTTCTGGCAGATGGTGCTCAGATATGGGAAGCAGAAGGGTCTTAGTGTGGGGATGGATTCCAGTGAGGCTTGCCCTTTGTTTCCTTGCTCACCTGTTGATTGCTATAGAGTCCCTGGGGTCCAGGCAGTTGCAAGAGATGGGGTAAAGGCCTCCATGCACAGGTTCCATATTAGTGTGTTGCTTGCCTGGTGGCAAGCCCACATTTGTACCCACTTCCTCTGCTGCTCTAGGAGCCTGGAACATGCTCTTCCCAGCCTGCCTCTGGCTCTTCCCTGTGGTCCTGCTCCGAGCCACAACACCGGGAAGTCTCCTGATAGCCAGTGCCGCTTTCGAGTGTAGCAGCCTCCCACGGCCTGCCAGGAGCACCCATTTCTTCTCCTCCTTCCAGGAAGTTGGAGATACTCTGACTCATTTGTAACCTGTGGCCTAGAAGGAGAATTAATCTGAGTCAAGGTGGCCTTTCTTTCCTTCCTTCTCTAGACCCTTGAGGGACAAAACTTCATTTTTGCCTCCTCTGCCACCCTGATCCTGGGGCTGATTGTAGCATCTTGAATAAACCTGTGGTCAGTGAGCAAGACTCTGTGCCTTGAGAGATGGGGAGGATTTGATCTTTGCCCGGGACTAAGTGTGTTAAAGACATTTTAATGAAGAATGACAAGTGGCAGGAGGTGGCAAAGCATTGTTTCATAGATGGAGCTATGACCCATTAGTGGATCTTGAATCAACTTAGTGGATCATGGCTGGCAATTACAAAAAAAGAAGCAACTGTTGGATCATAGAGTAAACATGAGAGCCTCTGTCAGTGACTTCTGAGTGTACACAAGTGTGTGTGTGTGCTGTCTTAACCGTGGAGCGCTGTCTCACTGCAGGTCTCAGCCTGAAGTTCTACAACTACTGGCCCAGCGAGAGCCATTCCTTCAGGTTGGGTGATTTGGGTCAAGTGATGGGCAGTGACTGAGCCTGTGTCCAGATCTGTAATAAGGAAACAGCGCCAACTCCAGAGGGCTGAGGGGAGTTGCTCCCATCAGGTCTGGGGTACCTGGGTCCTTTGATTCTGCAGCTTGTTGTTGTAGTCTAAGGATGTTAAATGTACAAGCAGCACTCTGCATGCTTGCTTGCTGCATGCTGAATAAGCATGTCTCCCACTTGGAGGGATAGGGTGTGGGCAGGTCTGGGAGGGAGGAGGCAGTGGTCTTACTTCTCAGAGGCAGAGTGCAAATGGCTTCTTCTAATTTTTTTTTTTTTTTAAGAATTATTTATTTAGTTTGTGCATGAGTAGTGTTGTCGTCTTCAGACACACCAAAAGAGGGCATCAGATCCCATTGCCAGATGGCTGTGAGCCACCATGTGGTTGCTGGGAATTGAACTCAGGACCTTTAGAAGAGCCGTTGGTGCTCTTAACCACTGAGCCATCTCTCCAGCCCCGCATATGGCTTCTTAAGCAAGCCTCATGAGAGTGGCCTGTGGCTGGCCATAGACAGCTACCCCTGCTCGTTCTTAGGTGGTAGGTTAGGCGCATCCCTTTCTCAAAGAGGATTGGCTGAGCAGTGTCCAGGTTGTGGCTGTTGGAAGACTTAGGGTGCCTCCTATGACCCAGGTTGGCCCAGCCTCCCAACTCCCCACCCCCACTGGTGACTGCAGGCGTGTCCCCCTCTTTGTGTTTTAGGGGAGCACTGATAGTTTGTCTGTTTCCCACTTCTCTGCCTCTTGAGTCCCTGGAGCCCGAGTTTTCCTCTCATCTTCTTTCTCAGTCACAGAAGGCTACTTGAGATGGGGGCTCTGCAGTACATTGGACCGCAGAGTGGTTGCTTGATAGGCAGGCTGTCCTCGGTGTTGGAAACTTAATGCACTGTTGTGAGCAGTGCATGGGCTTGGACTAAGGTAGATTCCTCCTCATGACCTGGGGGGCTCATGTGTGACTTCTGAGCTGTTGCTTGCTCTTCAGTAGGAGGCTGACAGTGAGGGAAGTCAGGGCAGGCTTTTTCTCTATCCCTAGCTTTTTGAGTCACTGTAATGGCCTACCCCTTTCCTCTTTTATATTTATTTTTTGGGACAAGGTCTTGAGGCTGGCATTAAACTTACTATGTAGCAGAGGCTGGCCTTGGACGCTACATTTTTGCTCAGGTTAGCACCCCAAGTCCTACCTCTGCTGGCTTCGGGGTCTCTGAGAATTCTGTTTCACATTTGAATCAACCGTCAGAGGATGGAACAATATTTAAGAAGGAACTACAGAGTTTTCAGATGGGGAAACTGAGGCTCAGAGCCGGGTGGTAACCGTGCTGGTTTGTGACTATCCAGTCCCAGATGCCTGTGGCAGTGGACACTGGCTCTAGACACGGTACCTACGAGTCTGGCTAGTGTGCCATCCTTCAGGAATCTGGCAGCTTTCTTTCTGTAATGCCTGTGGCTTTGGCTGCCCAGCCTGTGCTGAGGGGGCAGATGCCCATGGGCAGGCCTGGTGTCAGGCGTGTGCGGGTGGCTGGTCTTCTCTCCCTGTCTTTTAGAAGGTGTCCAGTAGAAAATGGGATCCTCTCTCTGGAGGCCTTTCTTTTTGGCAGTGCTGCCTGCCAGCTCCCGCTCTGCCTGCCTGCCTGCCTGCTGCTTGGGTTACATGAGGTGGTGCTGGCTGAAGCTCTGGGCACAGGTTCTGCTGAGGGTCTGCAAGCCATGAGCTACTTTGAAAGGGATTTTACAACATGACAGGGAATTTCAGCCACCATGTTATATCTGAATTGGCCAATTGATGGCTTCAGCAGAGCATTTCGGCAACTGGGAAGCCAATACAATTTGAGTTAGTTGTGATGGCTGCCACTTTAAATACCATGGTCAGTGAGCTAATGTGTGGAATAGGGAATTGCAGAAAACTTGATCACCAGTGTGCTCAGGTCGATTCTGACCCCAAGCTACAGAAAATGAACTTAAATCTAGTTGACTGTCGCCACATACTTTCTTTGGCATTCTTTTGCTGGCAGCATGTTCGTCAAAGGGAACTCAGTGGAAATCACAGTGTTTGCCTCTGGCACCCCCTGATTTTAGAGAGAGACAATCCTCTGTGGGTGCTGAAGCCCTAGGCAAGGCCAGATGGCGGTTTTGTGGTGAGGGACAAATTACTAAATGATGGCGTTATGGCTTGCTAATACTCCCCTATTTAATGAAGGATACATGTGTTTACTGAGCACTTACTATGGGTTACGGACCATATGGTAGTGGTGGTGATGGTGGTGGTGGTGATGGTGGTTAGTCTCAGGTAGTCTTTTTTGGCCTATACTTACTGTGTAGACTGGGCTGGCCTTGAACTCAAGAGTTCAGTCTGCCTGTGCTTCTTCATGTACCACCATACCCAGCTTAAAAAGTATTCACATTCCATTCTCTTCTGAGAATGTAAGACATGGGTTCTTACTTTATGAACAGAGAGCTAATAATAGCAAGCAGTTATTGAGTACTAACTGTATGCCTTATACTATTTTCAGTTAGGTTTGTCTCCTGTCTTTCAGTGATCCTGTGGGTGGATTATTTTGTTTTCATTCTTATTTTGTACGTGAGGAAATGCAAGTATTTGGAGTGACTCAGTAATGTCAAAAATAGCCTCAAACTTAAGTTCTCTGTCTCTCTGTCTCTCTCTCTCTGTCTCTCTCTCTGTCTCTGTCTCTCTCTCTCTCTCTGTCTCTCTCTGTCTCTGTCTCTCTGTCTCTCTCTCTCTGTCTCTGTCTCTCTCTCTCTCTCTCTGTCTCTCTGTCTCTCTCTCTCTGAGAATTTCATGTATCCTTGGTTGGTCTTGACCTTGGCAGTGTATTTGAAGGTGACCTTGAACTACTAATCCTCCTGCCTGCACCTCCTGAGTGCTAGGGTTCCAGGCATGCCCTGTACCTGGATTCTGAAGTGTAGAGGATCAAACCTAGGGCTTTGTGCACGTGAGGCAAACACTCCACTGACAGAACCATTACCAGTTCCCGGTTTCTGTTTTTCCTAAAGCACTCTCTGTTACCGTGCACTGCTGCCTTCCTAAGGATTAGCACAAGTGTGTCTGATGGCATACTTCTGTGCTCCTAGCATTCACGGTGCTCAGATGGGTAGATTTCTGAGAGTGTGGGACTGATTGGCCTAATAGTAAGTTCTAGGCCATCCTGGCTACAAGGTAACACCCTATCTCAAAGGACCAAAACAACTCCCACAAGCAAGCAAGCAAGCAAACAAACAAACAACCCCCCCAAAACAACAACAACAATAACAACCCTACCAAACCACACTGGGCTTAGGGAGAGTCCTGAGAGCCTTGGACAGGCCCAGGTCCTTCCTGATGGCCTAGGTTTCCTGACTAGGTTTGGGACTCCCTGTGGGAAGAGGGACTGGATGGTTTTTAAAAGCCTCATCTAAGAAGAAAATGCCTGACGCACTTTCAGGAAGGGTTTTCTTTCTTAAATTTTTTTTTTTTTAAAGATTTATTTATTATATGTAAGTACACTGTAGCTGTCTTCAGATACTCCAGAAGAGGGAGTCAGATCTTGTTAAGGATGGTTGTGAGCCACCATGTGGTTGCTGGAATTTGAAGTCTGTACCTTTGGAAGAGCAGTTGGGTGCTCTTACCAGCTGAGCCATCTCACCAGCCCAGGAAGGGTTTTCTTAATGCTTCAGTTGAGCTTAGCCATTAATGGCTGAAGCATCTCTCTAGCCCACAGAAGGTCCTGTCTCTCCCTGCAGGGCCCCCTTCCTTGTTCCTTGACGCTTGTGGACTATTTTATTCATGAGGACATTGCTCATATCAAGTCATTATTAATTAATTGTTAATGTGGTGTCAGGGCTCGAACTCAGGGCCTTGAATAAGCTAAGCAAGTTCTATAACTATTCTCAACCCAGAGGCACTATTAATTTGACTTGCCTGAGTTTTTTGAGACAGAATCTTTCTATGTAGCCCAAGATGGCCTGCTTGCACATCCTGGAGTACAGGCGTGTACCTTCCACTCCCAGCTACAGTCACCATTGGTTTTAATGAAGCAGTATGAAATAAAATGTAGACGCTGGTTGGGCCTTCTTTGTAGGTCCAGGGAGCCAGCCAGCTTGAGTCATAGGCGGGCACAGTTGTAGTGAGCAGAAAACAGTCCCAGCAAAAGGCAGACCTGAGTCTTGTTGAGCTTAGATTAGTAGTGACGCCTCAAGCGTTCCCAGCGAGTGTCCTGTTGGAATCATTAGGCTGAGGACCTTGCCGCTGCCGCTGCTGGGTGTTCCCCACTGACCAACAGTGTTGGCGGCACTGTCACCTTAGTCCTGGCTTGGGCAAGTCAGAATGCAGAATTGTCTCTGACAGGATCACCTGACTGATCCTCTGAGCCAGAGAGCTCAGGGTGCTGAACGAGGGCTGTGCAGGCAGAGGGCTGTCTGTGTGCACACGGAGAGCTAGAGGGCGAGGGCCTATGCTCCTTGCAGATCTGAGCTGTTTCCTCCCAGAGCAACTGACTCTGGACAGCAGAGTCCCAGATCATCTTTCCTGACAGACCTTCCTTCATAGAGGTTGTCAGTGGCTCACTGTCTTCCAGGCTGTGGTTTCCAGAGAATGAGGCTAGTGAGGGATATAGGGCAGTCTCTGAAATAATGGCGACCGGTATATACTGAACTGACACTTACACAGGACTAGTACTCTGTGTGTGTGTGTGTGTGTGTGTGTGTGTGTGTGTGTGATATTTAATTCCCTTAACACTCTCCACGCTGGGGGCTGTTGTGATCCCATTTCTTGGATGATGGAAATCAAGCATCAAAGAAGAGAAGCCCATGGTTGTGGCGTGACTGAGTGAAGGAGTCAGGACTTGCTCTCAGGGCTCCAGCCTTTGAGCCACTGCTGTATTGACAAGCTACGGGATGGCTTGGGAGATGGGTCCTTGGGGAGAACTTTTCTTGGAAAAAACTGGGACATTTCATTACACAAACGTGTAAATGAGTGTCTCGAAAAAATGTCAGTGACAGTTTGCATCCCAGTGAGATGAATGCAGATAAACCTATTTTGACTGTTAACTTATTTTGTTGCTTAAAAGCCAGTGACACGTAGCATTGAATTTATTTTTCTTCACGATGTTAAGTGTTTGCCACTTTTTGAATGACGCGTGTGAATTTGGAAATTGTCTTTTTTGGAAGTGGAGGCTGCTTCATGCACTTAGGGTTGGCCTTTCTTTGAAGGACCTTGAGTTAGGTTGGTTGGATGCAGGCGTAACTGGGGCGGGGCTGAGGAGCTGTGTGGGTACCTGTGCCTGAAGATAGAGCCAGGACTTGTCACTCTGAAGTTGGGGTCATGATGGAGAGCCCATCGCAGGAGTCTTTGTGACGGAAAGCCTAAATATTTATTCTGTTCTGTCCCTAATGAAAACAAATTGTCAACAGTTGTTCAGTAACTGACTAAATTAAAATCTGTAATTAGTCAATTAGATTAAAGAGTTGGCACAACCTGATTGTATCATGCTGCTTAGGTTATTAAGAGAAAGGGTGTGATTTTTAATTACTGAATGCTAATTTTGACAGTTTCAAATAGAAACAGACGTGGTTTCCCCCCTTTTCCTAATTCTCAATGGTTTGGAAAGTGAAGGCACTCAATGTTTAAATTATGTTTTTTTGAAGGCAAATAATCCAAGGTGGTCTTCTGTAGGGTGGCAGGGATTTAGGTGGAGAGCCCATGTTGGATCTCTTTAAGGGTTGCTTGGAAATCCATCCTTTCTTGAAGGAGGTGTGGTGCTTCTGCTGTGAGAGTCTGGGTCTTAGTTGGAAGTGATTGGTCTGTAAGTTCCCTTTTGGGGTTTCTCCAGTGTTGTACCTTGTGCACACATGGGGGAGGGAACAGTTTTTCATTTGTTCCTCTCTCCACAGGGTCTTACTGTATAATACTGGCTGGCCTCACCTCAGACTTGATATGTAGATCAGGCTGTCATCAAACCTACTGAGATCTGCCTTTTTCTGCCTCAAGGGCTGGGACTAAAGGTGTTGTGCCCCAGTGCCTGACCAGCTCTCTCATGTTTTAGAAAAAGATTTATTTTTATTTTATGTGTAATGTATTTTACATATAAATGATTTACCTATATACATGCCCATGTACCATGTGCATGCCTGGTGTCCAGGAAGGCCAAGAGAGAATGTCAGCTTCTCTGGAACTGGAGTTACAGACAGTTGGGAGTCTCCATGTGTGCTGGGAGTTCAGTCTGGATCCTCTGGAAGAGCAGCCATTGCTCTTGACCTCTGAGCAGTCTCTTCAGCCTGGAGCTCTCTTATTTTTGAGACAGGTTCTTGCTAAGTAGCCTAGGCTTTCCTCAAATGCATGGTTCTCCTGCCATAGCCCCCACGTTCTGGGATGCAAGATGTGTACACAACCATACTGTGCTGTTCGGAGGTTTTTTTCTGTTCTATAGCTTAACAGACTGAGTCCAGCAGGGAAGCTACATGAGCAAATCATTGGGGAGACGGGCATGGTGGAGATGGCAGTTTGTGCTTACAGGGGCGAAGATTTGTATAGTGTTCCTGTCTGCTGGTACTGAGTGTTCGATGACCCTGCTCTTCTCTATGGGAAGTTCTGGGTGGAACTCAACTTTTGCTTTTTGGCTTTGGGAAGTCGAGAGCTGAGGAGTTGAGGCGCCGGGTATTGGGGCCTAGGATGAGGTAGGGCAGGTGCTATCAGGAAGGAACAGCCTCTCGCTTGGGAGGAAGGTGGATCAGAAAGCAGGTGCAGATTATGGGATTAGAATCTAGAAAATCAAGCCAGAGAATATAGGGAGAATGTAGTGAGACTCTGTTCTCAGTGTCTGGGGGATGCTGAGCCAGTCCCTAGGACATAGGGGATAAGGCAATCTGAGCTCCTGGACCCTAGCACACCTCCCTGTCCCGCTGGCTCTGCTCCTGTGGATTCATGCTTGGGGGCTGAGCTCCCGTGGAGTGCTTCAAGCCTTCTAAGAGAGGTTCAAGTGGGATGGTACCTCAGTCATGCTGCTGCCTTAAGGCCTGGTGGGAGTGAGTGGCTGAGACCTGTTTCAGCCTGCAGCTTATTGGTCTTTTTTTTTTTTTTTTTTTTTTTTTTTTTTTTAAGACAGGGTTTCTCTGTGTAGCCCTGGCTGTCCTGGAACTCACTCTGTAGACCAGGCTGGCCTCAAACTCAGAAATNCACCTGCCTCTGCCTCCCGAGTGCTGGGATTAAAGGTGTACACCACCACGCCCGGCTGGCCTTTTGGTCTTGAAGGCTGCATTGGCCTCCTGTGCCGCTGGTACCATACTGATACAAACCACACCAAGGGCCAGGGCTTGGAGTGGTTTTCTTGTGGCCATGTTTTCATTATGTTTTTATTTAGTAGTGTGTGTGGAAGTTGGAGCGCACGTTTGGGAAATAGGGTCTCTCCATCCACATTCACTTTTCCTGCAGATCGTACTTAGGGCTCCAGGTGTACGGAGCTAACACCTTTACCTGCTGAGCCATTTTGCCAGCTGTCATGATGGGTTTTGAAGTGCCAGTCAGAACATCCCTTAGCTTTTAGGAGTTCACAGTTACAAGTTCTTGGTGCTCTAGAAGGTATTCGTGGCTGATGGACAAGGGGTGCTTGGGAACTAAGGTGGGTGAAGAGGGGGCTTCTGAAGGGACACAGCCTGGCTCCACCCCCGCCAGCACCTCTGCTCACTGTTTGCTCTGGTTTCTACCTGTGTTCTCTTCTCTAATGTGGGGTCACTGTTGGCAGTGGTTACTTGGGAGAAGGAGTGAGAGAACCAGAGATGTGTCGGACCTATTTCTAGAGTCAGAATCAGAGCTGAGGGAGGCGTTGTTCTAGGAAGAGTTCTTTTCTGCTGGGTAGAGCTTTTGTAGAGCGGTTAGGAGTGGGGTGAGAGGATTGTGTTCTCACTTAGGGCTCCTCTTTCAAGCCCAGGCTTCACAGGTCAGGTTAAATGCCCCATAATAGGTGGTTTGTGTGTTCCAGTGCACATGTTGGGAGGGGTTGGCAGAAGAGAGGAAGTGACAGTGTTGGGGTGACAGTGTTGGAGACATCAGGTCTCACATCAGGTGGATTTGTGGCCCTGTGTAAACAGGGAAGCTTGGGCCTTTTCTCCTCAAGTCTGTGCTTGGTAGGGAGAGTGGGGACAGCCATAGGAGCCAAGTCCCTTCAGGTCAGAAGCAGCTGTATGTCCCTAGAACATCTGTGTAGTAGAATTAAGGGGTGGGGACCTCACGCTGCCTCCCTGGGCCAGGGCTCTGGTGGGTCAGTTACATGGATGGTTAAGCAAGGTCTCTGCACTGGGATGACTTCCTCCTTCCTTCCTGGCTGGAGTTGGCTCTTTTCTTTCAGTCAGGAAACAAGGTCTCCCCTGTCCTTGCCCAACCTGCTCTGGAGACATGAACAGGCAGCTGAGCAGTGGCCAGGGAAGAGCTAGGAGGAGCTACACTGGAGGTCTGTGTGAACTGCTCAGGAAGCAGACACTTGCTCTGGGAAGACACCGTGGAAACAAAGGGAGACAGCAGGCTGAGGGAGGGACAGTGCACTTACCTGTTGGAAAAATAAAACTGAAGAGCAGAGATGTTTGTTTGTGTCGTTGGCTGGATGGACTTGAACTCTAGAGACTTAGAGCTGCCAGGCTGTAGGTAAGCATAAGGCAGGCCAGCCCCTCTCCTTGCGACCTTTGCACATGCTGTCCAAAGCTTGGACCGCTTCCTTTCATTCTTTTTCTGTCTGGAGGAGTCTGATTCTCTTTACATGTCTCAGTTTAGATGTCACTAAATTTACAGAACTTATTAAACTCCCCTCTGAGTTGCGGGGGACAGAGACTGCTGGTAGATACAGTAGTGTCCCTGAAAACTGGATCTGACGGACAGTGGATACCCAGCTCATTTTTGCTGAGGCCGCCTGCCTTCCGGGTGCAGCTGTGCGTAGTCTGTGTTGTATCTGTAGGCTTCCTGAGGGCCCGTAGCTTTCAGAGCCAAGCCAGGTTTGCCACAACCTCTGAGCCCTCGCTGTGGTGTTTGCCTTTCTTCTCTGAAGTAGGCCTTTGACATATCGACAGAGCTTTCCGCGCGAAGTGCCCTCAGAGCTGTGTGGTAAAAGGCTTGTTCTTCACTTGACCCAGCTCTCTCCTGAGACTCACGGCAGCCCCTCCTAGGTTTTGCTTGTTTAGGTGGACTGTAGTGTGGTGGGGACAGGGGTGTGACCTGAAATCCAGCACACTTTTCCCTTAGCCTGACTCTTAGTGGGTGCTGACCCGGCATGAAGGAAGGTGCTTTGGTTCTGATCATTCAACTCCCCCGAAGGTCTGTGTGGAAATACTGTATTATGTGGCTCTGTAAGTCACGGTTGTGGGTGATTTTTATCAGGCCTTTGAGTCTACAGTTGACCTTTGCTTTATCTGTAAAGACTCCTGTTTGCTTAGCCAAGGATAAGCAAGAAGATTCCAGAGTGGTTGGCCCCAACCTGGGCCCTGGGTCTTCGCATGCTGCTGGCATATTGTAAATGTCTTACCTGTTTTTCTGGGAGGGGTTAGCCACACCCTGTCGTAGAAAGAAGCTTATTTCTGAGCATCCCAGTCAGGCGTTCTCATTCCTTGAAATAAATGTTCTTTAAACAACCATTTCTTATTAAAATCTGTCCCAGTTCAGAACTTTTTATCCTGAGTCACACCTGCAGGCCATCCCAGATGTTTGTGTCTTTTGTGTATTTAGTTTGTCTAGTCTTTAATTCAAGTACCTGACGCCTCCCTGTGTGATCACACACTGGAGAGATGTTGCTGTGTTCTTTGCCCTCACTCTAGGGGCTTTTAGACCCTCCTTCCAGTGCTCAGGGCTTATGTGCCACCCCTCTGGGTCATTTGGTCATGTTTCCCAGAACAGCACAGGGTCGATCCCTTCCTGCTTTCCTGACTGCTGCACTTTCTAGGAGACCATCTCTCCCTCTGCCTGTCGGGACACCCGGGACACCCGGCTGTGCTGTGGCACTCTGCGGGGCTAGTTGCTCTCTGACTCCTGAGTGCTCACCTCTTCGCTGTCGTCCCAGTCCAAGTGCAAGCTGTGAGCTGAGCTGAGCTGATGAGCTGTTGGAGAGCCCAGAGAAAGTGGGGGTTGCTCTCAGAAAGACCTGTGTAGGGTGTGGTTAGAACAGCAAGCAGTTCTGTGTTATTCTAGGACTGATGAAAACAACAAAACCCACAAAAAACCCAAAAAACTCAAAACTGGCTTGTGGAAACTGATATCCCAGAGAGCCTAAGTAGAAAGGACGCAGAGGCCCTAAAGGGCTCACACCCTCTCACTTAGAGAAACCACAGTCTCCTGTGCCCTGTCAGCTCCCCATTCAGGCTGAGCATCGTTATCAGGCCCTGGGAGCCGCCCGCCTCTGAGGCATAGGTGCACCCCCTTTCCTGTGAGTCAGCAAGCTGTTCTGGAATATCCCTCCCCGTGAGTGAGGTGGGCAGGTGGGTGGCGCTGGGCCACCGCTCCCCAGGAAGCTGGTGGGCCGTCCAGTGCTGCCCTGAACACTTGAGATGCACAGATGGCTCCTTCCCCTTATGAATGTTCTTTGAAAGTGTTTTCAATGCCGAGCATGTGTCTTCATGGCACTCTTTTCATGCGGACAGAAGCTGTCACTGCATGCCTTGGAGAGGCTGGTTGGGATCCAGAACCCACTGTGGCCTGAGCCTCAGTGTCTGGTGGACCCTGTCCAGGTGGCATCAGGACTCAAGCATTGCGGACTGGGGTGAAGAGGAGTCCTGTGGAGGGGAGGGACAATCTAGGTGTGACTCTCTCAGCACCACAGACATCCTTCATTCCCTCTGAAACCAACTTGCCTGCTGCTCCAGGGGAGGGGCTCTTCTGATCTGAAGTGGAGACTGAGGCCAGCTGGACCCTGTGGGGGTGGAGGGGGTAGAGGCACCCCCCCTGACCAGAGAATCCCCTCCTGGGTTTTCAGGCTCTTTGTGCTAGTGAGCCCCCTCCCCTTCAAGCTTCCGCTGTCCCCTCTGTGGGACCAAGAGTGCTGCTTTCTTATTCCTCCATGTGAGTAGCTGCACTGGCACTCAGTAAGTCTCCTGTGTCAACACAGCTTGAGAGGGACGCGGCGGGCGCCGGCGGTGTGGGCTGTGCTGTGTGACACAGTGACACAGTGGAGGGGCTCAGGGCGAGTGAGGCAGAGAAAGTAGTGTTTACAGAGGTGGGTGGAAGACGGGGGGTGGCTTTCTGTGGGGGTCTCTGGGCTTTCCGTTTCTCTTGCTTGTGAGGACAGCCTGTCTCCCTTTCGGCATTGTCTTGGGAGTTGATGCCAGATTTTTGTTAATGCAGGATGTGATGTCTCGCCCTTATTAAGTAAAAACCAAACCAGAACCAAGACCAAAAACTGGAGAGCTACCACGGAGACATCCCAGACCTAGCCAGGCTGTCCGCGCTCACCCACACTTAGATTTTGTGGCAAAGGCCCATTGGGAACTGGTGTATCTTTATCTCAGCCTGTGCTGAAGCAGGCAGCAGGTTTCAGGACAGAAAGACAAAACAGTGGGCAGGTTAGAGTTCAGAGAGTGTCTGAGTGTGTGTGTGTGTGTGTGTGTGTGTGTGTGTGTGTGTGTGTGTGTGGTGTAGCTAGTGAACCCTCTACCCCTACAAGCCCCCCACCCCCACCCCCAGTCAGGACCTTTCTCTGTGCAGCAACTAACAAGTCTGTCACTGGTTGACTCTGAGGGCTTTCCTTTCAAATAAATAATTCTTTGTCTCTCTTCTGGGTGCCAGATTGAGCCTGGAGAGGCAGCTGTCAAAGGCAGCTAGCTGACTGACTGATGGAGCAAAAAAAGGTCTAAGAGATAGTTTCTGGCCTAGACTGGGAGGGCCGTGGGACGCCTGGGGCCACCCCTGACCGTGTGGGGTGTTTGCTTGTCCAGGGATGTGCTAGTGAAGTGCTAGGCTGAGGGACGAGTGTGTGAGGAGTTCCTTCCTCAGGAGAGAAAGCAGGCTCCTTTCCTGTCCCTTTGTCTCTTGTCCCCTTTGTCCCAGCCTTCCAGCTCTGTGGCCTGCCTCCCCTCCCCCTGCGGTTCCTCCCTTTGTGCCCAGCAGGCCACTCACCAGTGAAACTTAGCTGAGGCCTGCCTCCAGAGAAGCAGCGAGGCTGCTTTCAGCGTGAAGGGCTTGAAGTGAGCCCAGATTTCTCCCTAAGCCTCCAGAAGGTGGTAAAGGTTGGTTCTGACCGGTGCAGCCCCTTCAGAGGGAGCAGCATCGTTGGGGGTTGTGCAGCCCCACACCTGTAGCCAGCTTCACAACCCTCTCTTGGTTTACAGTGTGGCTCAGTCTTGCTCAGAGTGGTGCTGGGGTCCTTCTGGTCCTGAGGCCTTTGTGAAACACCACATAGTATGGACATGCTGAACTCTTACATCTGTCACATGAAGTTTTTTTTTTTTTTTTTTTTTTAATTTTACCTTTATGTTCGTGGTGTTTTGCCTGCATGTATGTGTGAGGGTGTCAGATCTTGGAGTTACAGATAATTGTGAGCTGCCATGTGAGTGCCGGGATTTGAATTTGGGTTCTTTGGAAGAGCAGTCAGCGCTCCCAATTTCTGAGATATCTCTCCAGCCCCTATTTTTAAAATTTTAAGACAGGCTTTCAAGGGCTAGCTTGAAACTCACTATGCAATAGAGGAGGACTTGAACTTCTGATTCTCCTGCCTCCACCTCCCAAGTGCTGGGATTACAACCCCCACCCCACCCCCAATGCCAGTTTGTATACTGTAGGCAGTGGAACCCAGGGCTTTAGCATGCTGACGCATGGGCACTTGGACCACATAGCCACAAGATAGTGCCTTAGTCATAAGCAAGGGCCAGTCTACATGCGCAGAAGTACAAACCTTCAAGGAGGAAAACAGAAGGTTGGGGAAAATGTATCAGAATGAAGTTGCTGAGAACATAGGGGGGCTGGCATTGGCTCTGGTCTTTATGCAGATTGAACTCTGGCGCTTCATTTCTAAAGCTCTAGGGACCTTAGCTTCTGAGTGTCCCATGAGCTGGCCCTGTGTTGCCCTGACAGCCTGGGCTTGTGAAGGACCACAGGGATAGAGCAGGGCTGTGCAGCGGCCAGCTAGGCGCAGCCATGGCCAATTGTTGTAGCTTCGCTGCCGTCTGCAGTGTCTCTCTGCTTACCGTGTTTAATTTATTAATTCAGCTGTGCATGCTCAGGTAATAAAGGGGACGACACACATGTTTAGAAGCACTGTAATTCACCCTCATGTGTTCTATCAGTTCCTACACACTGTCAGAAGCCACTCTTCTTCTCCATCAGCGCCCTGCCTGGGCTCTTGGGGCTTTCTTTTCACTTTTACGTGTGATTTGGTCTCTAGAAATTGTCTGCAGTCACAGAGACCCATTACTAACAGGAAAGCTGGCTTTGTAACAGGTGTCCATGACTGTTACCTCCGTCCCTTAGTCCTTGTTCTGACGTTGGGGAGTGGGCAGCACTGAGTGGCAGCTCCTTGCTTTCTGAGTGACCTTGATAATTCTCTGAGCATTGGCGTCTTCAGCCATTAGAAGCAAACGGCAGGCAGGGCTGAGCAGAGGGCCTCAGGGCTAGGTATGAAGAATTCAGCATGGTGCTCTGCATCCTTAAAAGTGCCCCCTGCATGCACCCTGGCAGACCGGGCTTGGCAGCACTGCTGCCCTTCTGGTTTACAGAGTTACCTTGTGGGCTTGTCATGCCAGGGGAAAGCCAGGAGGACCACAGTGGGTCCTGTTTGGGTTTTCCTGGAGAAAGGCCTGTGCTCTCAGTAGGCAAGTATCAGTAATGGGTTGAGGTGAGGCCCTTGGCCTGGGGCCGTTTATTGATTGCTTGCCTGTTAAATGTAGTGCCTGTGACCTGTCTGCTGGCCATCCTTCCCGGATTACTTTTTAAAATGCCCTTGGTTTGGGGACTTGTGCCTCGGAGGCAAGAGAAGATTTACTAATCTGTGGAAAGGACTCAGAGGCAACATTGAGGCTTTGTCTTTTGACAGTTTTATTTCAGAGCTAGCACTTATATTGCCAGGTTGTCATGGTCATCATGTGTTGGGTGCTGGGTGACAGGTCCTCACACTCAAGTCTTTGGTTGCGGTAGACTGTGGCTGAGGTGTGTGTCAGTGCCTAGGTTTGTGGGACAATTTGCATTGCCCTTTTAAATAAGTGCTGCTTTGAATACCCATCTTTGATATGCCCGTTGTGAGGGAGCTAGGATCCCCAATTTAGATGTCTGACATAACCTGAAAGCGAAAGGATTAAAAGTGTACCTCAGGAGACTAGCAGAGCCCAGTGGTTTACCTGGCTGAGTCTTCCATGTGGTTTGCAGGAATCCCAGGCTGAGCCCTCAGCTACTGGGGCGCCCTGAGAGAACATGAGCTGAGGCTCTCCACTGCCTTGCCTTCCCCTTCCTGTCTGTTCATCATGATCGCCCAGTCTTCTCTACTGCTGAGCCAGTGTGGGGGTCCTAGAGTGGGGTGAGGAAAACCAGGATCAGGAGATGAGGAAGGGGCTGAGGTGCTGGGCAGATTTCTTTTTGCAGGGCTGCTGTGTCTGGGTGGGGGTGGGGTGCGGATGATGAGATGGAGGGATAAGGGAGGGGAGGGATGTAGAGGGTCCAGGAGAGCAGGTGGGAGGAGGGTTCATTTGCATTATTGGGGGTGGGGCTTGGTTGGCAGGAACGTTCTTTCATTCCCTGTCCCCTTTCTGCCCCTCCTTCCTACTGTCTTCTGTCTACCACTCTGCCTCCCTCCTTCCCTCCCTTCCCCTCCCTTCCCCTCCCTCCCCTCTCTCCCCTCCCTCCCTCCCCTCCTGGCCTTGCTTTGCCTCCCTGCAGTCCCTGCATGCTGCTTGGCTCTTTGCCACTGATGCTGCCTGTTGTACTAGAGTGCAGAGGCCAGAGCTTTTCTTGCAGAGCCGGTACAGTTTTGTGTGCGAGCATCTCTTCTGTCTGGAAACTGGAGGCTCCGGGAGAGAGACTGGCAGATGCTCACTCCTGAGATGGTTTTCTGGAGCTCGTCTCCAGCTTAACACTTCCTTCAAAGCTACTAGCCAAGGGTAGCTGCTGGAAATGAAGTGACCAAGGCCATATGAGTTCATCTCAGAATGGGGGTGTGGCAGAGGGGGCCAGTGGACTGGCATGACAAGAACAGATCTTAAATAGTGCCGGCTGGTTGGCCTGCCGTATGTCTTCTGGGTATGTGTGTGTGCTGCACTCCAGGCAGGAGACAGCTCCCCCAAAGGGTTCTCTTCTACTTCTGGCCTGTTTTGGGCATTGCTGTGAGTACTTCTTGAGTCTGTCTGGTCCGGGCACAGGCAGGCAGACAGACCAGTAGAGAAAGTGGTGGACAGCATGTGGGGTAGGCTACTGGACTGGCAGCTGGGTTATGCTGCCACCAGCTACCTCTCCCCAGGACGGCTTTCATCCTTCCTGTCCCTAGTGTGTCTGACCTCCTGCATACCTGAATTACTTTTGTGCTTAGGCTGTTGTCTTCTCACAAAGGGACAGAATAAAGGAAGTGTTTTAAGGCCAGCCTGTGCATTATTGCCCAGTTTGCACCCTGCTTCCTGCAGCTGGATGGAGTGGGGTTGACACTTGAGACTTTTCATCCCCCATAAGTTTTTAGCACATGAGGGCAGGTGAGTGTGGCTCTCCTTTGTGTCTGCCCTGCCCCTGGGTGTGGAAGAAGGGGGCAGGGCAAGTGTGGTGCAGGCTTTCTTCGTTGGCTCACTTCTGAGTCTTGGCCTTCTTACCTATGAAATGGAGGCCATGGTGCTCACAGCACCATGATTGGTGGTGGTATCACTACACAGTGAGTGCTGTCAGTAGTCTCAGAAACCAGGCAGGAGACAGGCATCTTTTGTGCTTTGCTAAAGAGAATAATAATCAAGATGGGCCTTCCCATGTAGTGGCATATAGCCACATCTCAGAGCTGGTACTCCCTTGTGAGTGGCCGTGAGACTCAGGCCTCTTGTGTAGCTGCTTGCTCTGTCCCTATCCTGGACTCGGTCCTGATCCTCCAGGTCCACCAGCATTTTGCCAGTGTAGGTTGCCTCTTGTGTGTCTGCTCAGCTCTGACTTCTGTGGGAGCTCCTCAGTTCCATGGCCCTTGGTACCCTCTGTCAACTTTTCAGATGAACTTCTCACTGTGTATGAACACTGTGGGCAGCTTTGGAGCAGGATTGTCAGGCTGTGCCCTCAGCTTTAGACATCTGTGTGTGTGTGTGTGTGTGGGGGGGGGTGTTCCTGAGCTGGACATTGAGAGACCTTCCTGGTTTTCCACAGTCCTCTGCTGAGTCCTCCTAGCCTGCCCTCCCTGTCCCCCTCCAGAGGCTGGATTCGTTGCACTCCCCCTTTCAGACTGAGCCCTCTAACTAGAATCATGAAGGATGGTTCCATTCTCTGCAAACAAGGAAACTGAGTCCTGGGCAGGGAAGAAGTTAGTTACCTTGACTGATAGAAAAGGGCCCCAGAGGCTGTTCAAAATTTCCCCTCAGCCTCAGCAGCACACTGGTGAGGTCTCACCTTGCTCCCAAGGCTGTTGCCATTAGCAACCTACTTCCCCTGTTGGTTCTGGGGGCCCTTGAGGGGAAGAGGAGGTGGAGGTTTGAGTGCAGACTGGTGACACTGGGCAGGAGGACCAAGACACATAGAACTCTCTGTAAATAAAGCCTGTTGGTTTCTAGTAATTGTTCCCAGTCACAGGGATATGTGCCTGTATCTGGACTCCCCGAACCTCACATGACAGAAATGGAAGGAAAACAAAGGGGAAAAGGCAGTGTGTCTGCGGGAGACAGTCCGACTTGACTTCTTGTGTAGTTCTTTATTTGGTGAGTCAGTTTACCTATTTCTAAAGGGGTGGTAATAGACGAGGTGCCATAAGCTGTCCAGAGGTGCTCAGAGGTCTGATCCCCTTGAGGCCTCAGTCACTGTTAGTCAGGTTCTGTTCGAGTTTAGCGGGATACGGAGCTGAGGGGTGAAGTGAGATTGTGCTGAGTATTGTCTGCAGGTAGTGACGGTGCGCTATGGTCAGTGCTGGTGGGAACACAGGCAGAAGGTGAAAGTGAAGCCCTGAGTGGGGTGTCTTCCTGGCTGGGTGTGGCCAGTGTTGTAGCTGCTCCTGGTGAAGGATTGGGACCGAGCAGGGAGAAGAGAGCATTGGTGAGCCTTGGAGCTTTGCTAGTGGCTGGCCTTTAGAGGCTCCCGGCGGTGCTGTACGGCGCTGTATGTTTGAAGTGGTGAATTCATGGTAACTAACCTGCGAAGCGTTTGGTACCATAGAGAAGTGAAGTTATACTGGCTCTCACAGCCCAGTGGACCAGTGCTGGTTGTTGGGGGTAGAGTTGATGATCTCCTTTTTGCCTCAGGTTTCTTACCTGTGACGTGAATACGTGAACTACATGCCCATGTCTGTGAAACACAGTGCCGATCTTGAGTGTAGCCAGCTCTGTGGTATATGAGTGCTTTGGGTTGTGGGGTTCACCCCTACTTCTTTTTACCAGGTAGTGATTATATGTAGAAAGGTGTTGGTGCTTAAGGCAGCTACTCCCCTGACTGCGTTTTGCCTTACTTTTGGAAGCCGGGAGATTTTCAGACTTAGATCAGTGTGGGCAGATTGCCACCAGCACACAAGTGTGTGCCCAGAACCAGGAAGCAGGGCTTGTTTTCATTGTTGAGTCTTATCTTTCAGTATGAATACTTACTATTGAAGGTCCCTTCTTCAGCCATTGCCTTAGAATTGGAAGCAACTTAAAGGGGGAGAAATGCATCTGGACTTAGTGGTTGGCAGGCAAGATAAATCACCACTTGGGGCATGCCACAAACCAGAGGCTGCCCCACAGGTAAAAATTAGGGCCTAAAATAGCCCCAGGCCAGGCTAGTGAGAGCATCCTGAGATAGCCTTCCAAGCCTGTGAGGTGAGGGGTGAGATTGGGACCGAGTTGGTGCCGTCTGCATTCGCTGCTGCTTCTGCTGTTCTCCTTGATATGCTACTGTGCTGACGTCCCTGGAGCCTAGGCTTAGCTCTGAACAGAGCCTTGCAGCTTGGAGAATATAAACGGTGGCCTAATGAGGTGATGGAGAAGATCACCTGCAGACCCTTGGCCAGCTGGCATGCCCCCTGTGGGTGCTATCCTTGGCAGCAGTGACATCAACCTTCTCCCTGTCCCCCCAATACCCAGAACAAGTAAGCGGGTGGCCATATCATGTCACTTAGGAAGCCTGTTTGGCAGTATTTGAGAGTTCAGGTGTCAGGGTTATGTTGTGTATGACATTGTGCTGAGAAAGATCAGAAAGAACTACTGAAGACATGAGATATTCACTTTTCTCCCTAATGACGGGACAGGAAACCCAAGTTCTTGTCTCATTCAGTGTCATGGGAGCTGAGGGCCGCTCAACCCCACATTTGACTAATTCTTGGGTGATCTGGAAGCCTCTCTTGGCTTATGTCATGCCTCAGGGCCACTTTTGTGGAAAAGGACTATAATCCTTAGATATAATAACCCCTGTGCCAGGCACTTTATACAATGGTCTCCTCTATACATGCTCATTGGCACTGCCCTCCAGCAGTCCCCGGGCAGTGATAGACAAGCCTTACTACCTTGTTTTGTTGATGAAAAGGCAAATGGCTTTAGTGACTTTCCAAAGTCACATGTCTGTGTACATTTATGGTGAAACTCAGAGTAAAATCCAATCTGAAGGCTAGTCAAGGTGTACAGGGCAGATGGTGAATGCTTGGCACACTCTGGAGCACCCCCTGGCTGGAGCCAGATGCTGTGAGCTGATCTCAGGAACTCTTCCTGCCAACCTTGGGTTCAGAAATTTTCAGTATTTCATTCAGTCATTATCATTCAAGCAACAAGCCTTTTCAACATGGGCCCACTGTCATGGATGTCCCATGCTGGACTGGAAGATGACTAGGGGTGTGTACCCCCTTTTCCACTTGTTTGGATTTCTAGGTAAGAGAAAGTTGGCTGTTGCTTAGAATGGAATCTATTTGGAAGACCCGTACCTGCCTGGCAGAGACAGTCTTACCAACTTCCAGGAAGGCCCCGGAGTCTCTCAGAAGGCTGCGTGGTGTTTGAGGAAAGGAGGGCAGTTTGATTTGGATTGCCAGATGGTGGTCCAGAGGGCACGGGAGGAGGCTGGGTAGGATGGGGGAAGGGCAGGAGCACCAAGATGTGCTTGAACTGTGCTAGTTGAAAGAAGTGAACATGATACAGCCTCCTGACACCTTGAGCTCCACTTTGCAAATGGGTTTCCCTCGGGATGTCCCAAGAATGGCTCTTTATACTTTATGTGACCCTTAGGGTGGGGGGTGCTCAAGAAGGTTGGGGTGAAGAAACTGGTAAATGTTGTTGTTCTGGGGAATCCCACCTGCTTCTGAGAACGTGGTCCAGCTCAGTGCATCTCCATGCATCAGGTTTGATGCCGTCATTGAAGTTGGACCTTGAGTTGCACGCCTGTCCCTTTGTCCTCATCTTTCCTCCATGCAGACGCAGGGGCATCTGCTGTGCTCACCTAACTCATGCCTGTTCTTTTTTGATCATATAACCTTTCAAAAATCAGCTAGTTTCTTGCTGTCAGCCTACTCGTTAGTTTTCTTGACCTTGGATTTCAAGGTGCTTTTCATCTGTTCACCTGGCTGCCTGTCCCTCTCATTCATAAAGTCATGGTCATCTGACTTCGTGCTTATAGGACGTCCTCTCTAGTCATTCCTGCATTGACCCAAGGAGCTGCTGGCAGAAGTTCAGCTGCCCTGAATTTGAGAACTGTTGGACTTGAAATACAGATGTAAGGACAGTCCACTGTAACAGCAAGGAAGGACCCTATAGGTGTGGGCTTTAGTCATGCTGTTCCCTTTGTAGCAGAGCCTTTTCTTTAAACCTCGTCTTACAGGGAAGCCCAAATAATAAAGTAAAATGGACTGCTGTGAGTTAGGGCAATCAGGGACTCCTGCCAGGAAGCTGCTCTTCTTCATGAGTCCCCTTGTGCACTTGTTTCTGGGAGGGTTCACCTTTGAGGGAGCACTGTTTTAAGAGTCCTCTGACTGGGCCAGGACTGTGACTCGGCGCTTGGGCACTTGCCTAGCATGTGCAAAGCTGGGTTCAGTCGTAAAAAAATAGCAACAAAGATATTCTTGATTTAGTCAAATCTCCAGTATGGGGATCCTGGCTAAGGAGGCAGTGGCTTATTGACCCAGGCCTTCTCTTCATACTGGGGTGCTTTTTGGACCCATTCCAGAGCTCTGAGAAATGGGGGAAGTTTCTGTTCATTGGGATGTGCTGCAGAGCCCATTCGAGGGCTGGGATCAGGCCTGTTTGGACAATCAGCAAGGGGTCTCTAGCTTGCTAGATCGCAGACCTTCATGCTTGAGCACTCCTGAAACTTCCAGAATGTTCCACCGCCATCGTTCTTTTGATCTTCTGACTTGCTTCACTGGCCACCTGGTGGCGTCGAGGATGCCTAAGTGCTCCTATGTTAGATAGTGTTTCCCATAGTTTAGGGATTTCTGGTACCCTGCTGGCTGCACCACACAGCACAGTTCACCATTCTGTACCTGTTGTTTTCTGGTCTTCCAGTTGAGCTGCTTGGTACTTTGATTGTCTGCAAGTTTCTTATGTTGCAAGTAGCACGTAGGCATGGTGGTACTCTTAGATGTGGCACTGTTGGGTCTTGTACTTAGAAATCCAAGTCTGAGCTAGTTGAGTTCTTTGAGAGGACTAGAGTTCAGTTCTCAGCACTCATTGGGCAACTCAAAAGTGCTTGGAACTCTAGCTCCTGGGGATCTAGCCCTTTTGGCTGCACACACAAACACACATGCACAGTGCATGTCCGTTAGATCATCCTTACCATTGTTCCTGATGGAGCAGGAAGGGACAGGACCATCTGTAGAGGCAGCTTTGCCCCAGATAAAAATCAGTTCTGGAAAATCAGAAGAGAGGCCTTCTGCTGTTTAATGCGCGCCTTCTCTGGCTGGTCTGGCACCAGAGAGCTGGGCATTGCCCTGTGTTCCTCTGTACTCACTCCAGTAGCAGGCCCTGTGGGGACTTACTACATAATTGATTAGTATAGATGCTTTCCTTGGGTACATGCTTCGTAGCTGAGACTTGCTTATTTGAATGTATTTTGTGTTGATGGAGCCTTGTGAAATGGCACAGATTGGATTGTAGAGGCAGTTGGACATCAGGGACTTGGCTCACAAAGAGGTCTCTATCTCCACTGTCACTACCTGGGTATGGCTGACCTCTTTTATGATTGGTGTCTCAGAAGGAGGTGTAGGGGAAGGGTAGTTAGGGGCCAGAGGGGCTGCAAGATTTAGTCTCCTTTCTTCTGCCCGTGTTGATGGTTTTGGAGGAGGACTGACTTTGGGTATAGATAGTGTTTATCATCTGAAACTGAGTTGATCAGGTGGCAGAGGAGGGCAGTCCATTGCCAGCCTCTCAGAACCTTCCATGCTGTTTGACAGGATCCCTAGGAAAGCCTGTAGGGTGTAAATGGTGTCACGGAGCCCCTTTGGGCACAGAGTTGAGGAGTTAGAATAGTATCATGATAAGTGAACATTGTCTTTCTGCTGTCAAGGGAGGGGATGCACCTGAGACTGGGAGCAGCTTTGTCCCGATACAAAGCTGTTTCTTACCAAGGTGATGATGTCATGGCCCGGATGTGGAACAAATGAAGGGTTTGGAGAGAGTTGCCATGATCCTTTCCCGTGTTGCAGAGCGGTTTGGGCAGTGATGACATTAATACCTACAAACCCAGAATAAGCTGCAGGGGCCATCCGAGAGGTGATTGCTGCACTTGGGGCTTCCAGGCTCTGGGAAGCAGATAATCCAAAGAGGTCAGAAGACTTTCTGGAGGAAGTGTCTTCCAAGGAGGGGTAGAGACCTTCATAGACTACTTCACAGTGTTCTGAGTGCTCTGTAATCAAACACATTTTATCTCACATCAGTGGCTCTGAAGTTGGAGTTGGGATTAGTGTCCCAGGTGAGGGAACAAGCAGAGTGGCCAGGTAATGTGCCCACAGTCACACAGCTATGATATGTCCCAGGCAGGGTTTGAATACAGACAGGCACTCCAGCCTATCAGATCTCATGGAAGACTGGGTGGGAGGAGTTACAGGAATCCCTGGGCAAGGAGAAGGCTAGAGGTGTCAGTGGTCTGAGAGATGCTAAGGTGTCCACCTTCCTGCTCTCCCATGGGCAGGTCATAAGCCAGTGTCCTGCGTTCAGTTCCCCACTGGGTGCTTTGCACTGCAGCCTGAAATGGTACCCTTACTGGTGTCTTGGTTACTGCTTTCTTGAGGTTGATCTAAGAAACCCTGGTGCATCTCCTTAGGAAACACACACTGACGAATCCATGGCATGCCTGAGCATGCCTTCACCTCTGCCCTCTGGTACCTGGGCAGCCCAGGCCTTTTGACATGGTGTGTGATGTCCTTACTTCATTGTGTGGCACAATGGAACCTCTGTAAACGTTCCAACTAATTAATTTTAACTTTGCAATGTTGCCTCATCTCCATACATTGTTTCTGTTGCCCGCTGTCTTCCTTGTGAGTGTAGAGGAATCTCTTTGGTGTCATTTATTGCTAGAATGTAGCAAACATCCGTCCCTCTTGCATATCTCCAGTCTGATTTTCTAACACTGTTTCCAGGCAAGAGCTGGGTGCTGCTTTTGGGAGAGGTCTTAATTACTGGAGGCTTTCAAGTTAGCACAACCCCCACCAGTTTGGACTCCTGAAGGGTAGGTTGTGTGAGGCCTGAAAAATGATGTTGCCAGCCACTGGTAAAGGCATGCTGCTTAGTCTTGTGTTGCCCGGCTCACCTTCAGTGCTGAGAAGGAAGTGATATGCCCGGGCAGGGAGGGGTGGGACTTGTAAGGAACAGGAATGTTTTCTGTGTGCAGAAAGGGTATTGGTAAAAATCAATTAGCCTGTGTTTTTTGAATATTAATTTGGGTAGACCATCATAGCTTTCCTCTCCTTTCCCCATTTTCCACATTTTTGATGTGAGCCTTGGACTAAGCATTATGCATGTGGGATTTATTGTCTGATTCTATGTCTTCTTGATGGGCTGTTATTTCGAGAACATCACCCCTTACTTTATTTAATAGCATATAGGATTTGAAGGCAGCTGGGGCCTTACCCTTTAGCAGGGTGCCCCCTCTGCTTTGGGCCTCAGTTTTTCCATCTGTGAAGTGGAGGTGCTGAACTCTAGTCGTCCTTATTCTTTGAAATGCCTCAGTTTGCATGTGGCCTTTGTACTAGTGTGCTCGACTGTAGAGCGTGGGCCATGAGACTGTTACCAGGGGCAGTGCAGTCTTGTAGTTCAGCCCTCTCACTGAAACAGAATCAGCCATAGACGATGCAGGCACAGTGCGTGTGTCTGTCTGTCCTGGGTCAAGCTTACTTACAAGCGCTGCCTTTAACCTGTGGGCCTTAGTTCGCAATCTCTAGCTCTAGAGTACCCTTACTCTCTGGCTGCTGCAGGAAAATGTTTTTCACACTGCTGCTGGCTGTGCCCATGGTCAGCCTGTGTGGCAGAATTCCTATTTGAAGTAGGGCAGCACCTGAACCGTGACCTCTCCCGAGGCCCCACCTTGTCATGAGTCTGCACCACACCCGTAAATTTCTTCTGGCAGCTGGAAGGTGTCTTGTCCAGCACTCCTCAGGGAGCAGGTGTGCTACTCTAGTGCAAGTCACCCAGCTCCTAGAATGCTGTCACATTTGGGAAATCCCATTTGGAGTCTGGGTAAAATACTCCCTGCAGTGGGAGTGAATCTCCCTGCAGTGCACATCTAAGTGGGAGAAGGGAGGCAGGCCACGGTGACTTCAGGGATTTTGTCTCCTGTTTGTATTCTGTTAAGTGACTGTGGCCCAGAGGATGGTTTCAGGGATAACAGTGTTGCATTCCTGTGTCCTCTCTTATGACACCCCTCTTCTTGTTTTTTATGATGATGTTTGGTTGAGGGCCAGAAAAGAAAGACCAGTGTGGCTATCTTTTTTTTGGGGTGGTGGTGGTGGTGGTGGTTCGAGATAGGGTTTCTTTGTATAGCCCTGGGTGTCCTGGAACTCACTCTGTAGACCAGGCTGGCCTTGAACTCAGAAATCCACCTGCCTCTGCCTCCCGAGTGCTGGGATTAAAGGTGTGTGCCACCACGCCTGGGTTGTATTTCTTTTCTTTTCTTTTCTTTTCTTTTCTTTTCTTTTCTTTTCTTTTCTTTTCTTTTCTTTTCTTATTTATTTATTTATTTATTTCCTTACTATATGTAAGTACACTGTAGCTGTCTTCAGACACCCCAGAAGAGGGCATCAGATCTTATTATGGATGGCTGTGAGCCACCATGTGGTTGCTAGAATTTGAACTCAGTGCTCTCAACCGCTGAGCCATCTCTCCAGCCCAGCATTTTTCTTTTTCTTAAATTTATTTTTCATTTCATGTGCATTGGTGTTTTGCCTGCATGTATGTCTGTGTGAGGGTGTTAGAGCCTCTGGAACTGGAATCATAGACAGTTGGGAGCTGCTGTGTGGGTGCTGAGTTCTAAACCCAGGTCCTTTGGAAGAGCAGCCAGTGCTCTGAACTGCTGAGCGTCTCTCCCGACCCTCCTTTTGCTTTTTGTAACTTTGCCCACTGTGGCATCAGATGGTTTATTTGGTACTGCTGCTCTCACTTCTTTGAACTGGGCTGCTTTCTACCAGGTGGAGACATGTTGGTTACTCACAGGCTGCAGGCTGTGTGGTTTTCTCCTTCTGAGCTGCTGGCAGGCAAGAGAAAGCTTTTTCCTATTTCTCAGATTGGTAAGTAAGGCACTTTGCAATTCTAGATAGAAAGTGTACATGCCGTTCATGCAGACTGACGTGTGCCTCACAGATAATGCCTGACCTGGAGTGGGCCTTGAAGGTCTGGTGCCTCCTTCCCCAGACCCTACAGACACAGTGAAGACTGAAGGTGGTACAGGCCTCTTTGTCCAGGGCATCGTCTGGGCAGGCCATCCATTGGCTTTCAGACCGTTCATTTTCTCCTCTGCCCCCTTCCATTTTGTCGTGGCCCTGAGGGAAACCGCAGCTTTATAAACACAGTGGGGAGGCTCTTCTGGGGGAGAACTGAGGGGATAGACCATTGAAGCAAGACGAGCCCCTAGGGCAGCCTGCATGTGGTTCAGCTGCTCAGACAAATGTTTGGACAGCTTAAGAAGATAAACTAAAACTTAAGCAAATAAAGCCAGCTACCTGGTTATAAAGAAAAAGTCAGGTAGGCCTTCTGTTTCCTGAGGTTTTTAAGCTTTGGAGCTCACAGGGTGAGGAATCTCCCGGCCTTCCTTAGAGCTTCCCTCCCTGGGCTGCAGTTCTATACCTGTGTAAGGACACCTGAAGGAGCTGATGCGGGGTGCAGGCTTCTGCCTTCTGGGGTAGCCTTTTCAAGAGACTGGTTTGAGCTCATACTCCCTTCTCCCCTCATTCACTGTCTATTCGTTCACAGGTTAAGCCCAGGGAGTCTCTACTCTGCTAGACCACTTCCCAGATGAAGAGAATATAGTTGTGGAGGAAGTGACCCAGGGACGCTTGCTCTGTTCCACAGCATCAGAGTAGTGCTATGAAGGAGGCCATGTTGTTTTTTTTGAAACAGTTTCTCTATGCAGCACAGGCTGACCTTGAACTTGCACAGATGCACCCCATTGCAGTGTGCTAACGGGTACTCTGATTGGTGCCAGGACTGTCAGTGCTGGCAGCCGCTGCCCATGAGCTCTGGGTGTGGGGTGAGGAAATGAATGTGTGGTGGGCAGGGGAGGGAGGCCTCTCTCTGGATACAGTGAGGGTGTGTTTACTTGTGGTTCCTGTCTTGTCCTTACCAAGGAGGCAGAGGCAGAGGTAGGGCTGAAGACAGTCCAGATGCGGATACCAGGCCAGGAAGGAGAAGGTGTGTGTCGGGTAGGAGATCTCTGCTAGGTCTTCGACCTCTTTCCCTCGTCCGTCCTGAAGGGATACCCAGCTCTCTGTCTGCTTCCCTCGTTACTGAGGCAGTGAGATTGGAGTGCTGAGGTAGGAAGGTGAGGGTCTTTCCTGGCAGGCAGTTGGGGGAGATGGCTTTTACCTGTGGATGGTAATGTCGTTGTTGCCTGCTGCCGGCATGGTAGGACTGGAGCCCAAAATATCTGTAGTGTTTTGAAAGGCCACTTGTCTTGATTTTGGTCACTGCTGCTCAGAGGTGCACTGTTGCCACACACCACTGATTACAGTTTCACTAGTTTAGCAGGGCCTCCAAGAGTGAGGAGAGCGGCCTCACTCCGTGAGAAAAGGCTCTGCACCTCCTCTTTAAGCCACTTAGTCCCAACCCAAAGGTTCTTCCTAAATCCCTCTGCATAGGAGGGGTGGGTGTGGAGAAGTGCAGTGTTTCTCTGCTTGCCCCACACCTTAGTGACTGACATCTCCCCTCAGCCTCATTTTGTCACCTGTATGGTTCAGTTGTCTAGCCCTTTCCCCTCCTCATTCAAACCCCTCTGTTCGGCTTCCTGAGAATGGTAAAATCCTTGTGAGTTGTTCTAGCAAAATCTACACCTTTGCATTGCAATGGTGTTTGGAGTGTGAATTTTTATGTAATGTTATTTTGTGAAGTGGTCTTGATCGTCATTTGTCCCTAATTGGCACGTGTCACTGAGCACCGCAGTGAGACCTCTTGTGAGTTTCACAGTTAGCACTTCTTCCCACCAGTGCTTTATGGTAGGGTTTACATTCATCCTGTCAAAGTAGCTGAGGCATGGCCCCCATTTCGCAGATGAGGAAGTTGAGGCTGAAAGATAGTAGTAGTGCAGTGACTTCCCCAAGACCACTAGACTTTTTATAAAATAGCTCCACACTGCCTCCTAGCTTCGTCCTTGTGGAAACACCTAGACTTGGGCAGTCTCGTGTAGGTTAGAGCCGTTCCCAGGCTGGCTTTGCATGATTACCCTGAGTTTTATGGTGTTATTGCTTTATAGCTGAGGAAAGATGGTCTCAAGGGACAAGTGACTTGGCCAGGGTCATACAGTGAATTTATTGGCAGAATTCATTTCAGGATATCTGTTGAGCAGTGGTGTCTAGCTATCTGTATCTATATCAGTCTCATGGGCTAGGGAGAACATGGTGGACAGAACATAAACACCTCTAATTTTGTGGGCTCAAGTTGAAATTTCTATAGTACCACGCTTTAACTTTCCTCACTAAGCTTCTACATAGCTTGCATTTTGCTATGATTTGAACACTACAAAGGAAATTTAGTGTAGTATTTTGAGTTAAATGCAGAGTGATAGATAAATTAGTTTGGGGTAAAGAAGTTACAAAATTGAGTCTAAAATTGAGACTGAGTTTAGAGAGGTTACTCAGAATGGCTAAAAGAGCTTGGAGGACCCAACTTTGAGTCTCCAGCACCCACATAAAAAGCCAGGCATGACTGCATATGCCTGCAACCCCAGCATTGGGAGGCGGAGACAGGGATTCCAGGAGTTTACTGACAAACTAGCCAGTGAGCTCAGGTTAAGTGTGAGATGCTGTCTCAAGGTGAAAGATGGAGAGGGCCAGCGTATCAAAGTTTGTTACAGGAAGCCGTGCAGCGCTTTCCCCCAGCTTCTGCATTTGTATGACGGCCATGTGTACACATATACAAACACATATCCCACGGGGGTTTCTGATGGTCCAGTCTGGCCTTGAACTCTTGACCCTGGAACTTCTAAGTGCTGTGATTACTTGTGTTTGCCATACTGCCTTGCCCCATTCTTTGTTCAACTGTTGTTTGAGCATGTGGTGGTCATGCTTTGGTTGAGAGAATTCGCAAACCTGAAGGGATAGCAGCTCCCTTGAGTTACGGTGACAGCCAGGAGCAGTGGGAAGCTCCGATTTACTCCTTTGTGGTTGCTCTGATTTGAGTGTCCCCCTCGGCTGCTTGGTCAGAGTTATCTAATCCTAAGACACTGATTTCTTAGCCTGCTAGGCTGGGTGACACTGCCAGGAAACACCAATATGGCAGCAAGACCTTGCAAAGCTGCAGTGACAGCCTGCCGCTTTTCCTTTGCAGTCAGCTCTGAGGCTCTACAGGACAGAAGTACCCTAAACATTGGAGTTCCTGCACAATGGAGCCTTTCTTACTAACCCAGCAGCTCAGTCACCACCTGCAGCTTTTGCCACAAAAGAGTGACCTCTGCAGCATGGAATAAGGGGGTGGGGCTTGACCAAGGATGCCAGAGAGGCCTGGTGTTTATAAAAAGCCCTCTGAGGTCACTGAGAGGCAGGCAAAATCCTTTCCATGCCCCTCCTTAGGAATCCTGGCTTTTTTTTTTCTTTTTTCTTTTTTTCTTTTAAGAGAAGAAAGACTATTTTAAAACATGAAATGCTTGAACATTCTCCTTTATATTTCCTCATCTGCATATTATCAGTTGATCACCTTTAAAGTCCCTTCTGAGTTGGAGAGTTTGTCTCTGGCTTTGATTCCCACTACAGTCCCTGCTTTGTTTGTCCCCCTTGGAAGGGTGGACAGCAGCCTGACTGAGGTATTTCCACCTTCAAGTGGACAGAGTGCTCTCTATAATCCCAACTCACACAAGTTTCTGCTCTTGCCACAGAAGGCCTTCTTCCACGCTCACCAGTGGGTTCCCATCCCAGACAGCCCGAGTTTTGCTTCGGATGGACTCTTGCTGGTTTTTGCTTTGTCTGTGTTCTTCTGAAAATATAGTTTCCAAAACTGACCTCTAGCGCCCACTCTCTGGCCTGGTGCCCTTGAAGTGTCTGCAGTTGGCACGAGGGAGGAGGACAGTGGAGCGGAAGATGCTTCATCAGGAGCTGGCAGTGATCAGCTTTGCTCTGTGGTAGGTATTAACTGTGTTCCCAGGCCTGTTTCCTGCTCCCAAATGCCAACATCCCTGCCTCTTAAGTGAGGTTTAACTTAATCCCCAACCTTACCTAAATGTTACTTCTATTATTATTCAGAGCTGTGGGCAGAATTTCCCTGCTGCTCTGAGGCTGACAGTGTCTGTCTGCGGGAATCCAGGTGGGGATGCAGCAGCAGGCTGCCTGCTCTTTTTGCCTCTGCCTGCAGCCCTCCAGGCAGCAGCCATCCAACGAGAGCTAGCTCCAGGCTGCTAGGGATCTGGTTCACTAGTGTGTCTTTAGAGGTTAGACTGGACAAACCCTTCATTCACCAGCAGGAGAAATGGAGGCCTAGCATGGGGGTAGACCTTTCTCCCTTTTCCTGCCTCAGAGTTAGTAACCAGACTTCTTGTGCCAGAGCTCTCTCTGCCTTAGAGAGAGGCCATAGTCTCTGAGAAGTGCTCTGCATAGAAGCTCCAAAACTGCCATGACTGCCTGGGCCAGGGGGGCACCCTAGAGCTCAAGGCCACTGTATCCAGATGCTAAGGGTCCATCAGCAAGGCAGAGATGGAGCCAGATGTCAGGGTCTGCCCAGTAAGGAGCTCCCTAGGGGTAGAGAGGTGATGAGTCTTCATTCCTGTGTTTGCAGTATCTGGCATATAGTAAGTGCTCATCGAGGATTTGGTCAGTGAGCCAAAGGATTTGGATAGTGAGACCTAGCAGTGGATAAGCTTGGTGGTAACCCACCCATTTGGTAGGCTAAAAGGAAACAAAACAACTCTTTTTTTTTTTTTTTTCTTTTAAATCTGAAAGGCATTCTTAGAGCTCCTCCCTAAGGACCAAGCATCCCCATTCCTGGATGGCATACTCTCGGTTTTGCCAAGGGGAGTCCTTCCTCGAAAGCTGCCTCTTGGTGTCCGAAGCCTGAGATTCCTGTTAATATGCTCCCTTCCTATCCCAGGGAGGGAGGGAGGGAGGGAGGGAGGGAGGGAGGGGCATAGCCTTCCTTCTCCCTTCCCCTCACCCCCTCGCCTCATTTTAAGTTCCTTCTGAATTTGATGGAATGATCCTCAGGGAAGGGCTAGGTGATGGTGGACCTTAACCTCCCATCCCTTGTCCAGGCGCTGTGCCTGCAAGGAGCACGTTAGCATCTTAATTCACTGGACTGGGTTTTGTCCCTGGTGTCCATCTGTATGGGACCCAGAGGCTGGTGAGGGTTGCTTAGCATCCTGGCCCTGAACCTTTCCTCAAGAGAGAAGTGAACTTGCTGAAGCAGAGCCCACCCCCACGGTTAAGTTGAGTCCCTTGCTTTCTGAGTATGGTGTAGATGTGCACCAGCACAGTGCTCGCACTGTCAGCACAGTGTGCCAGGCACAGAGAAGACTCAGGCAGGTCTCTCTCAGATTCAGACTCAAACTGTGGTCCTGGGTTGCCAGCCACTTTCCTTGATCCCTCTGCGTTTTGTTCCTTATTCTCTTTTCTGGTCTCTCTCTTACTGGGAGCTCAGTTCTTTCTCCTTCCTAGGGACCATTTGGTCCACTGACTCAGCCACAGGCCTGACTGCATCCTTGGAGTGATAGAACGAGGCTATGGGACTTCTCCCTTCACATAGGAGGGGCTGAGGAAAGTCCTTGGCAGTTGGCTGGTTGGAGACCTGTGAACAAGTTGTGGATGTGGGGAGAGGAAGGCTGCCCCCATGTGGAGGAGGGTGTGGCTGGGTGCTGGGCTTGGGGGAGGATGCTGAGGATGACTTGCAGAAGTCAGGGAATGCAGGAGGAGAGGCATGCGGCTATGGCAATACCACAGCACGGCCTCACGTTGGAATGGGCGTCACTATGCCCAGGCTCTGCCTGTGGGGTGGGAGCGCCTGCAAGGAGACTGGGGGCTTGTTTGGCAGCCGGTGCCTATCAGACAACTGGAAAGTGCCAGTGCTTGCGGGCCATCTGTCCCCTGCGCCTAACTCCCAGCCACCTTCTGCTTATCACAGAAGGGCCCTGCAGTTCCACAGCACAAGGGCGAGGCGCCTGCTGGGAGGGGCAGACAGCTTTCCATTTTGCTTTTGTTTAGTTCCATCCTCCTTGTAGCTCCTGGTGCTTTGGTGTTGCCAGGTGTGTGGAAAGTTTGCAGGCTGCTGTCAGCCAGTCTTTTGGTGGAGAGCTGGTGGGAGAAAAGGTGGGTGTGTAAGTGGCCTGCTCACTCTCACTGTTTGTTTGCCCAACTGTGGACTCTGGTCCTTGCCTGGCTGCCTGCCGTCTTCCCATTCTCTGCTTTCACTGTAGGAGTATAGCCAAAGCAGCCCGGCACTTGGGATTTGGGTTGTGCTGTGCACCACCCCTCTTCCAGCTACTTAACGGGTTAAAAATTATGGGGAAGTTCAGTCGACACTTGCAAGATATGGTTGCCGTAGCAACAGGCCTTCTAATCTGGTAGGTGACCCGAGAGACTGGAGAAGATGTAGGGGTTGGTTTGGCATTTCATCATTCCATGAGGCTGCCTCTCCAGCTGGTTTCTTTGCTGAGCTAAAGCTTGCTGTTCCTGCCGCCAGAATTGCTGGCACATTCCAAAACAACAGTTCGGGTGGCGTGAGCTGTGTTCATGGGGGTTGGCCAGACTCTGTGGAAGAGAAGGGGCTCAGGGGAGGAGAGCCTTTGTGTGGGACAGCCCTCCCTACAAAGAGATGGCCTGGGCAGTGGGCGTGTCTGGCTCACTTCCTTATCCATTAGCCCCTTGGAACAGCACATCTAGTAAATAGATTTGTTTTTCAGCGTGTTTGTCTGTGCTGGTATGTATACATGTGTGTACATGTATGGAGATCAGGGGACAGCCTTGAGTTGTCATCTTCAGACCTGTTAATTCCCTACTTGAGTCAGGGTCTCTCGTTGGCCCATTTGGCTCACCAGTTCATCCCTTGGGGGCTCATCAGTTAGGGTCAGCTGACTGGCCAGCAGTCCTCAGGGACTCCTGTCTCTGCCTCTCTAGAATTGGGATCACATGTGAACATCACCAGGCCAACACTTTCAAATGAATTGAGGCTCAAACTTGGGGTGCTTATGTTTACTGACTGAGATATCTCCCTAGATCCTGAATCCCATTTTATGTTTTTCTTTTGTAATTGCCCTGAGAGGGACTAGCTCTTTAAGGAAACTTGAAAGGTCTTCCTCTAGTTTGCCAAGAATCTTCCTTAAATTTGGGGGCTTGTTTTGAGATGGAGGCCCCATTTGTCATGTTTGTGTTCTGGCCTCATCTTCTTATGTCACCTCTAGATGGATTTTGTCCAGACATTTGGTTCACTTGGGCCTGTGAGGTTCCCCATGTCTGCCAGGTGCCTGGTCCAGTAGTGCCAGACAGAGTGCCTGGTTTCTACCATTCTCTCAGACGTCATCTGTAGCATGTTGCAGGCACCACAGAGAGGAGGCAGTCCTGGCCTGAGCCTCCCAGTTCGTGCACGGAGAGCCTAGGGAGCAAGGACAGAAGAAGGAGGGAGCTGCACACGCCACTCCACCTCGTGCTTTAGGGCTGTGTCGGGGAGGCCATTCATGGCGCCCAGTGTGTCTCACGTTGTGTGGAGTTAGTGGGTGTTGTGTTCTGTGGTGGGGACATCTTATTCAAGTTATGTGGGTCTTGAGTGTTTTCCTTGTTAATCATTCTCTGGTCTGCAGAAGGGGAAATGGCAGAGGAGTTACCTGTGTTGATTATTTTGGAGCTGCTAAGATAGTAGCTTTTAAATCTTACAGTTCTTTCTTTTCTTTCTTTTTTCTTTTTGTTTTTTGAGGAGACAGGGTTTCTCTGTGTAGCCCTGGCTGTCCTGGAACTCACTCTGTAGACCAGGCTGGCCTCGAACTCAGAAATCCACCTGTCTCTGTCTCCCAAGTGCTGGGATTAAAGGTGTACTAAAGATAGCCACCACTGCCCAGCTATCTTGCAGCTCTTAAATTTGTGTTGGTCACAGCATTAAGGACAGTGCTGTTATGGAAGACTCAGATGGTCAGGAAACTGGGGGAGAACTGGACCCAGAAGTGACCAGTCACCATACTGTCTTCATCATGAGACTTAAGATAGAATGGAGGTGAGGGTAAGGGAGAAAAGGTTTTGAGACGAGATAGAACCTGACAGGAAGTGAGAAGATCCAGAAAGACTGTGTCTGACAGGAAGCGAGGTGACCCAGGGAAGACGTTGTCTGACAGGAAGTGAGGTGACTCAGGGAGACCGTGTCTGACAAAGGTTCTGCACAGATAGTTTGTGGAGACTAGTGTGGCTCTGTTCTAGTGTCATTTGAAGAAGCCATCTCCTCTCTAGGTCAGGAAGTCTGGCCCCTTTGGCCAGCTAGTTTCTCTGTAGAAGTGGAACTGTATCCCATCCCACACATCCTCGGGGTTATGTGCTGGCTCTGCCATGATGGTGTTTACTCCTTTGTGTGCCCCGAGTTCTGCCGAGCCCAGGACTGTGCAGACTAAGGTGCCTCATGAGAAAACTTGTCCTTTTGTACTGTGAGAGCCTGTTGCTTAGTTGGGGACCACATTGCCCTCCGGGCTCTCCAGACCCATCTGGGAGGTGAACTTATCCCATGGCTAGTAGGGTAGGTAGTAAGTAGAGGAATGTGCTGAGCCAGAACCTTCCAAAGCACCGTTACACCCATGTGAACATTCACTAGGACTTTGCCACAATTGGGTGTGTACACAGCACACTGTCCCAAGAGGGCTCTCAAGAGGGCCTAGTCAGGTTTCTGTGTCTTCCTCTGAGAATGCCTACAGTTTCTTTCTGTCAGCTTGCACTGTCCTAGACCCATCTTCTTGTAAACATTCCACATTTTAAGAGGAACGTGAAACGAGGAAAGATTGGTTTGCCCTGTGAGTAGCTGAGTAGCCCAGGCTGGACTTAAAGTTACAGTCTCACTTGTGTGCTCAGGATTGCAAGCACATGGGACCAATGCCTAGCTAACATTGTTTTTAAAGTTAATCTCTACTTAGATTATTACAGTGTTGCTCTTGTGGTCTGTTACTGAGCGTCAGCTGTTCCTAGGTGTGACCTTTCTGAGTAGGGCCCTCTGACAGCCAGTCTAGTGTTTGCGTGGAGTCTCACTCAGCTATTACACTGATGTGGGCCACTGTTGCTTTGTTGCCCTCAGGAGAACTGAAGGAATGCTACACACTCATTAGAGGAGCAGGGAGAGGGTGGGAGGGTGGCCCAGTGGTGCAGTACTATCTGATGTGATGTGCATGAGGGTGACGACTTCCAACCTTAGCACTACAAGTCACAGGAAGAAGTCATCTGTCAGTCCAGGACCAAGGCTCGATTTGTGCAGACAGATTCTTGAGTATGTTCCTCCTTTCAATGTTTTCCATGGGGCTCTATTCAGAATGTTCCCATGATTATACATAATCTCCAGTTGGAGATAGCGCAGCAGATAAGAGCACACAGTGCTCTTGCAGAGGACCTGAATTTGGTATTCAGCACCATATCAGGTAGGTCACAGCAGCCTGTAACTCAACTTCAGGGGATCCTGTGTTGCTGACCTCTGTGAGTGTGATCACGGCACACCCCGGCCTCCACACACTGAAAGTAAAACAAATATTTAACAACAGATAAACGTGCAGCACCTGAGAAGTCATGGAGGTTCGGTTTCTGTGTCTAGACTGAGGTTTTTCCTTGGAGGGTGACTTTTGGAAAGTCTCTGTGTGGGGTGCTTTTTGCTGATCCCAGGCTCTGCTGGAAGAATTCTTGCAGCCCGGCACCCTGGACCCGGGCCTCCAGATTTGAACAAGACCCTTTGTGTCCAAGGAGTTGGTGATTGGAGTGCTAATGAATCAATTAGAAAATTACTTGCTGCTGAGATCCTTAGCCAAACTGGGGCTGCTGGAGAGAGCCTGAGAAGCCATCTGAAGGCCAGACATGGATAAATCTTTCTTGGCCATGGCCCTCGTAAATCCCACCACAGCCTTTCTTGGGCCTGTTAATCACTTGAGCAAAGCAGGCCTTCTTCTGCTTTGTCAGGCTGCCTTGTGTCTGGCACAGGTTTCTAGTGCGTCTCCATTTGTCCCAGCCTTGGGGAGGAAGGCCGTATCGGTTCGGTTCTGAATAACAGCCTTGGTGTGGAATCAGCCAGAAGCACTCTTGTGTCTGTCTGTCTGTCTGTCTGTCTGTCTGTCTGTCTGTCTCTCTCTCTCTCTCTCTCTCTCTCTCTCTCTCTCTCTCTCTCTCTCTCTGGTTTTTCGAGACAGGGTTTCTCTGTGTAGCCCTGGCTGTCCTGGAACTCACTCTGTAGACCAGGCTGGCCTCGAACTCAGAAATCCGCCTGCCTCTGCCTCCCAAGTGCTGGGATTAAAGGCGTGCGCCACCACGCCCGGCACCTTGTGTCCTTTTCTTTGTCCCTACAGCAGCAGCAGGGAGATGTATATCTTTACGAGAGGCAGCAAGTGGACTCAGAAAGTGTATGCAACCTATACTCAGCAGCAGGTCATCTCTTTAAGGCAGAATTGGAGCCTACAGACTTGTCAAACAGCCCTGAGTCGTAGGCCTTTCTGTTTAGAGGATCTTTGCAGTCCCAGGTTGGGAGTTGCAAGTGAGGAATAGCCTGGTGAGGTGGGGGTGGTAAAGGTGATTTTGGTTAAATATCTGGGGCTGCGGTTTGGTGCAGTTTAACTTGGGCCAGGCGGTTGGAATGACAGCCAGTAGCTGAAGCTCCAGCACTTAGTGTGACTCATTGCAGGGCACCAGCTGGGTGCTTGAGCTTCAAGTGGGATGGGAAGGGTGAAAAGACTGAGATTGTTATAAATCTCAACTGAGGTCAGGCCAGCTTTGGAAAAGGCAGTTGCAAAAGTAATGGTTTTGGTGTGTTTCTCTGGCTGTTCCACACCAGTTTGCTGTGTTGTGGTTTCCCTGCCCACAGGGCTCTGAAATATGTTTAACTGAGGACTTTACCAGTTCTTGCCTGGAAAAGCCAGCGTGCTTGTCTGAGGCTGGGCCTGAGGCAGCTGTTTGCTGGCTCTCCGTTAATTTGGATTCGTGGGGTTTTGGGAGGGTGGACTGGGATTCTTGACTTCCTGGCTTTTTCACCCTCTCTGGGGCCAAGGTTGCTTGTTTTAAGACCTCAGGTTCTATTAATCAATCAATGAATTAATTATTATTATTTTAAAAAGGGTCTCTGTTGCTCTAGAATTCATTATTTAGCCCAGGTTGCCCTTGTACTTGTGGTAGTCTTGTTTTGTTTTGTTTTGTTTTGTTTTTGTTTTTGTTTGAGACTGGGTTTCTCTGTATAGCCCTGGCTGTCCTGGAACTCACTCTGTAGACCAGGCTGGCCTCCAACTCAGAAATCCGCCTGCCTCTGCCTCCCAAGTGCTGGGATTAAAGGCATGCGCCACCACGGCCAGCTTGTGGTAGTCTTCTGTTGGGATTATCGGCATGAGCCACCATGCCTTGCTAGATTTTGCACTTTTGTTCCCAGGATGGTCTGGGTGTCTGATAGATTCTGTTTTTTTGCATGCTCAGCTGTAGAGACCTTGGAGACCTGAAAAGACTTGTGTGATTGCTGGGGCACCCTGGTGTTATACTTAGAACTTTGAGTGTGGCAGAGGTCAGAGAATGGGGGCACAGGTGACTGTAAGCCAGCACAGGTAGGATAGAGTGTGCAATCTCCAGCCATCCGTCTGTCCAGCCAGCTACTTGGACTGCCCATATTGACTTGACCCTATCACGTTCCAGTATTGGAAGTGCAAAATAAATAAAGCCTAGCTCCTGGATGGAAGCAGGCTGTCTGTCTTTCTCCCCGTGGAAGCCCAAAGTACAACAGCTGTGTGGGTAGGCAGCACCAGGTGATCTCTTGTGTGGCAGGCTGTTGTAGGGAGGCTCCAGTAACTTATAGTAAGGCATAGGAGTCATATATATGTGGTCGGCTGTGTCTCCTTGCCCTTCAAGTTCCTTTTTGGACCTTCTCCATGTGTTTCTGTCGACTTTACCAATTACCACTTACCTACCCACCCTTTCTACATTCTCTGTGTTTTTGACAGTAGAGTTGTTTTAGATTCTGCTTGGCTATTTTCAGCTGGCAGGCTAGGGGCCAGAGTACTACCTGGCAATGTTGACTTTTTTGTTGTGCTCTGAATTGTGCTTGGTCTCTCTCTGGCCTGTCCCGGGAGGTCCCGGTGAACCGTCAAGGTTGGCAGCACAGTGGTAGCTCCATCATTTTGGGTCTTGTAGTTTTGAAGTGGGAAGAGTGCAGAGGAAGAGAGCAGTTGATGAGCAGTTGGTGAAAGAGTTGTGAGATAGAGTTCTACATATTTCCAAAATTGTTCTAACAAAGAACCATAAATGAGTGAAGACTGGAAGTCCAAGATCAAGGATCAGTAGGGCCATGCACTCTCGAAAGGTTTAGGGAGTCAGTTCATGAATTTCTCTTCTGGTGGTGTTGGCAGTCTTTGGCATTCTTTGACCCATGTCACTCCAGTCTCTGCCTCTCATGAATTGGCATTCTCCCCGTGTCTGTGTCCATATTTTCTCATTGGAATAGGGCCCATTCACATCCAATATGACCTCATGCTAGCTTGGTTACACTGCAAAGGACTTATCTATGGACAGGTTCATGTTCATTGGTACCTGGATGTGGGGAGACCATGGACATGTTGTTTGTTTGTTTGTTTGTTTTTTGTGAGGTGTGGAGGGACTCGAGAACACAAGCCAACCTTCCCAGAGGTCTGTAACCTCAGAGGAGTGTTTAAATTACTGTCATAAGGGACCTTAAAGTTTGTACTTGCCACAGTCACAGTCTGGTCTCAGCCAGCAATAGGAGTGAGACATCACCTGGCTTTGTGAGTGAGAGGTTATTTCTAGAGATTTTTAAAGAAAGCATAAAGGGAATGCTTGTGCATGTACTGGGGGATGGCCTTAGAAAGCAGGCTCGTTTGCCTTTCGTCCCTGTTAATGTTGAGACTCCTTGGCTCCCTTTTCTTCTTAAAGAAGGGTGATGGGGAAGGTAGAGGGTTGCCTGGGTCTTCCCTATAGGGAGGCAGAAAGACTGTGTGGTCTGTCCCAGGCAGCTTTTGGAGCTGGTACCTTTTATTGGAAGGGCAAATACTGTACAGTGTCAATACAGATGTGTTTTTGCTGTGGAAAACCATGGAAAGCGGGATGTGTGTTAGTGTATAGTGGCTGGGGCCAGCCAGCTTTCTTCTCTCATGTAAGTTTCCCTTCGCACAGAACCCAGATGGAACTTCTTAGAGGCTTGCAGGCTGTCTGTCCCAGAAGAGCACGCTCAGGTGACAGGAGTGGAGGAGAGGCATTTGTAGCTTTTCAGTTGGTGAAACCAACATAGTGTAAGTAGGAAATCTGGGTTATAACCATCCTCAGCACATTACAGCTAAACCACACATGCCAAATGAACTTTCCCACCAGGTGCCTGTAAACTTGAGAGCCTTGTCTGCAGGCGGCAGGGCTTAGGCAGCGAGGAACCTTGTTCCCTCTCTCGGTTATTCATCATGTCTCTGCTCTTGCAAAACAGGAGAAGAAAATGGTATCGTCTTTGTGCTTTCTTTCCTTTACAAGACCATCCCGAGTTTGGGAGGAGGAGTCCACCCCAGTTGGTGTCACTGGCCAGAGCATGTCTTTATGATTGTAATAAAGCAACTCCTGAAGGATCCAGGAAGTCTCTTGAGTGTACTTGACTCTCTGCCTTTCTGGGAGTGGCGTCTGTCACATTTTGGACAGAAGCATTGTTACCTCAAGAGTGACAGGTGCAGTCCGTCCTCGGTCTTAGAGTTTGCTGCCCATTCCCATAATATGTGTGGGTGTATGTTCTTTGTAAATGAAGATAGATGATAAAGTAACCGCTGCAGCTCAGGCCTTCACAACCAACGATGTGGTTCATACCACGTCCTTCCATAGGATCCAATCAGATGTGCTGCTCAGCCACTGGGCCTCTTTTTTTTTGTTTTTGTTTTTTCCCACTTCCCCAGTCTCATTCCTTCCTTTCTAACCTTAGACTCTTTGCTGAGTTAGCCCACTTTGCTGAGCTTCATATCCAGAACTTTCTGTGAGACCTGCCCAGACATTTCACTCCCTCTTAAAGCCAGGTCTTGGTGATGAATGTGAGCAGCAGTGAGGATGAGAGCCCTAGAGTCTGGGCTTTATGTGGGAGGCTTTGAGGGGTGTGTGTGTCAGGCCAGTGGGTGGTAGGCTTCAGCTTCTGACCTCTATGTGTCCTTCCCTTGCCCCCTCCACACACTGCCCACTATTGGGTACAAATAACAGAACACCAGAGGTTTGGTTTGGAGACCAAGCCCTTCCCTAGGGGGCCTTCCAGAAGGAGATAACTCCCCAAACTACTGAACCTCCTTACCTGCGTGCGTGGCCTCCTACTCCAGAACTCTGCCATTCACCTTCTCCACTGTGGCCCAATGAGGGTTCTGCCATGAACCCCCACTTCATCCCCTACCCCCAAAAGAGAAAGAAGGAAAAAAAAAATCCACCATGACTTTTCTAGACCAGCAAATGAAGGCTTAGAAAAGGTGGTAATATGTCTGGCTGGAGCCAGGACTGGGACTAAGCAGTATGGCCGGCCTCGGAGTGGGTGGCAGATGCCGAGGATGAGCAGACGGTGCCTTTGCTCCAGCCTCGAACGTGTGGAGGGTTAGGACGACATTTCCTCCCCCAGGCTTGCACCTGCTCCTTGTCTCCTGAGGCAACTCCAAGCTGGTGGAGGAGAGTGGGGGTCCACCGCTCTGCAAAATGTGTGAAATCCTGTTCCTGAGCCGGCCAGGTTCTCTGAGTGTCCCGGCTGGCTCGTCTGCTAGTCACGAAACATGATCCATACACTGTATTTTAGGATTCCCCATCTGTCAGTGTCGGAGAGGTTGCCCCCTGAGGGGGGTGGGGAGCCCTCAACACTCCATGATGGGGTAAGGGTCTGTGGTTGGGGGCTCAGGCATACTGGAAAGTGGGAGGTAGAGGTCAGGTGTCCACATGCATACGAGTGCCACGTCACTTTCTCTATGTCTCTCCGTCTGTCAGATAAACTGCTCTGCAGGGCATGGGGAAGGGGTAGTCTTCATTTTCAACAGGTTCAAGGCTGTTCAAGGACTGAACAATCCTAGTTTAGGCTGTCTGGGATTCTCTGCTAGTTGTTGTGGGAGGGAGAGTGGCCTGGGAGCCACAGAAACAGGCAGGAGACCTCTTCAGGCCACTCAAGGGTGCTGTTTGCCCCAGTCCCCACCTGTCCCTCTATCCCTCTGGCCTCTGCTGGTGTCAGTGAGACAAGTGAAGGGCCATTGATCCACCCTCTCTTGGGGAGGCCACAGCACATGCAAGGCTTTCCTTTTAAAAATGGATTAACCTGACCAGAAGCAGGCCCCAGTTTAAAAATAAACAAAAGTAAGAGGCTAAACAGGTGGGTGTGGGAGGGGGCAGGGCTAGAGATGTGATGTGCTCACTCGGGAGGTCTCTTAGGTGCCTTCAAGCTTCACATGGGGTTCTAGGACCTCCTTCCCTACCCTTGGAGTTTCTTTTCCTTTGGCTTAATCTGTGCAGTGGAATCTCTTCAAACCCTAACCCACAGGGCCTCCTAGAGTGCAGTGACTGCTTGCCACGAAAGCCTGCCTTGTTAGCCCTGCTGGGCACACTGGCCACCCTCTCTGTCCCCCACTGTTTCTCAGGAGCCCTGCCTCCAGCCTTTGCACAGTTGTTGTTGTTGTGTTTTTTTTTTTTTTTTTTTTTTTTTTTTTTGAGACAAGGTTTCTCTGTGTAGCCCTGGCTGTCCTGGAACTCACTCTGTAGACCAGGCTGGCCTCAAACTCAGAAATCCACCTGCCTCTGCCTCCCAAGTGCCAGGATTAAAGGTGTGTGCCACCACTCTCGGCTAGGAACAGTTCTTAAGGAGCTGGCTTTCTTCTGGCTGGGTCATTCTTCCTTTTCTTGCCTGTAGTTTTCAGGACTAGCTTGGAGGCTAAACTCAGGGAAGACCCACCCTCCTGTCTTGTTGCTGCGAGACACCATGAGGGATGAGACGCCATGGCTTAGGGAGAGGGTGCATGTATCTGTCCTACACTTGCATAGCACTGTTTATCCACAGACGGAGTCAGGACAGGGACCTCAAGGCAGGAGCTGATGCAGAGACCATGGAGTGGTACTTGCAATTGCCCCTCATAGCCTCCTCAGCTGCTTTCTTAGAGAACCCAGCACCACCAACCCAGGGATGACACCATCTACAGTGGGCTGGGCCCTCCCCTATCAATCACTGATTAATAAAATGTTCTACAGGCAGATCTTATGGAGGCATTTTCTCAATTGAGGCTTCGTCCTTTCAGATAACTCTAGCTTATGTCAAGTTGACATAAAACTAGCCAGCACACCTCCCCTCAGAGTCAGGACATCATTATGGTCTGCAGGGATGGTAGCCAGGGTCTCCTTGTGGAGGGACCGACCCTGTAATTCACCATGGATGGTGCTCACCACCTCCCTTTTTTGAGACAAGAGCCTCAACTATATAGCCCTGGCCGTGCTGTAGACCAGGCTGGCTTCAAACTCATAGTGATCCTCTTGCCTCTGTCTCTCTACTAAAAAGTCTTTGGGACTTTGAAATTAAAGAACACCCCATGCCCAGTTCCCTGTTTCTTAAGGGTAGGCAGACAGTGAGGTTTCAGGAAGTAGACGGGGTTTTGCATCTCCTACATTAGCTGCTGCCTCACCTGAGTCTGCATCAGCTTGCTCCCTCTGGATGGAAAGGCACGAAGTCCAGAGGTTGGTAAGGACTTAGTCAAGAGCTCCGTATCTTTATCCAGACCTCTACTGTGGAGAAGTGATTTGTCAGGTGGGCCTTTGCCTTGGGGTCAGTCTCCTGTGTTGGCTCACACAACAGCCAAGAGACAGCTTGTTGCTTCTGTGCACCTTGGCCAAAGCAGTGGCTTCGGAGCTTAGCCTTTCTGATGCACAGGTTGGATCTGCCCTATCTCCCAGTGGGTGGGGCTAGTGTGACAGCCGCCGTCTCTCATGTGGCCTTGGAAGGCACTCAGCCCCCAGTCAGTCAGAAGAGTCCCGGGGACTGCATGAGTCTCTGCTGGCTCACCGTCCCCTCCGCCTGTATCTTTCCTCCCTGTCTCTGAAATCATGTTAGACCTTCCTCTTGTTCCCCCTTCCTCATCCTGCAGAGCCACAGGGGATTCTGGAAAGGTACTGAGAGTGATGAGGCACAGTCTCCACCTTTCTGAGAGTAGCATTCCGGTCATTTGTAGCTAAAAATAAAGCCTGCGCTGGCTTCTCCTTGCAGCAGATGGGTCTTCTTTTGGGGCTTTGAAGGAATCATGAGCCCCTCCTATCCTTCACAGGTGTGGAGAGTCTCCCTACTTTGGGGACACAATGGGCTTGATTTTGCTCACTGGCCTTGAGCCTCAGGCCTCTGAGGAAACTTCTGTAGCCTCAGAAGTGGCTTTGGAAAGTGGGTAGGTGGGTATGTGTTAAGATGGGACAGATACTCCGACCCTTTGCCAATATGACTGTAAAGGAGTAAGGCACCTTCAGAGGGCTTCCTCAGTGCTGCGTGTTGTCTCTTTGATACCTAGAATGCACGGAGGCAAGACAGAAGAAATGAGTTAATTTTGTAACTTCTGACTGAGGAGATGTTTTGTGCCAAGCCCTATGACAGGAACCTAAACACTGACTGAAAAGCAACATGGCCATGTTTCTTTCTTGGCTTGTTTTATTTTGTTTTTCCAAGATGGGGTTTCTCTGTGTAGCCCTAGCTGTCCTGTAACTCTTGTCTGTAGACCAGGCTGGCTTTGAACTTACAGAGATCCACCTGCCTCTGCTTCCCAAGTGCTGGGAGTAAAGGTGTGCCCCACCATCCAATGTTGCTAGACGGTAGCTGTCCTTAGTTCCCGGGGTGAGGTGGGGTGTGGTGTGGTGTGTGTGTGTGTGTGTGTGTGTGTGTGTGTGTAGAGAGAAGGAATAAATGCAATCTTTTCTCTTTTACTGAGTGTAGAGCTATGTATTAGACTGGGCTAATACTTTTTTTTTTTTTTTTTAAAATTAAGCGGGTGTGGTGGTGCACACCTTTATTTTATTTTATTTTTTTTAAATATCTATTTATTTATTATATGTAAGTACACTGTAGCTGTCTTCAGATACTCCAGAAGAGGGAGTCAGGTCTTGTTACAGGTGGTTGTGAGCCACCATGTGGTTGCTGGGATTTGAACTCTGGACCTTCAGAAGAGCAGTCGGGTGCTCTTACCCACTGAGCCATCTGACCAGCCCTGGGCTAATACTTTACTTGCATTTATTTTCTGGACTAAGCATTAGCGTTGGTCTGTTTACCCATTTTCTTCAAGTTGATGAAACTGGAGCCCCTGCCCCGTGTCTGCGCCCCCCCCCCCCCGCCAGATTACTAAACTTTCTTGTGACATGTCAAGGTCTAAGCAGTAGATTTCACTCTTCAAGCTGTTTAGAGCCACCTGTCTGTCCTTTGGCACTTTCTTTTGAGAATCTGCAATATACTTTCCATTTAATACATACAATAATAGTAGCCTGAAAGCTACTCCCCTATTTCTTTAAAACAAACAAACAAACAAACCAGATGGTGGCAAGTGAGTGTTAGCTGATATCTAGAGAGGCTAGCATGCTTTTAAAAGAATTAAAAAAAAAAAAAAGACCTTTGTGTGTATGAGGTGTATGTGTTCATGCGCTGTGGCATTCCTGTGGAAGTTGGACAGCCTTGGGTGTAGGTCCTTGCCTTCTATATTGTTTGAGATAGCGTCTTTTCTTCACTGCTGTGAAGCTAGGGTAGCTTCCAGGAACTCTCCTCTGCTTCTTGCTCTCAGCAGGAGGACCAGGACCTGAGGTGTGTGGCTCTTGTGTGGGTTCATTAGATCCTTAGGTTAGTGGAGCAGACATTTTACCTGCTGAGCCATCTCCTCTGCTCCTGTGTGCCTTTTACCCATTTTTAATAATAGTACAAAGTCTGGCTATGTCACCAAGGCTGGTATCCTATCCCTGGCTCACGCCGAGCTTTTGTCTCAGCCAACCTCTGAGGTAGCTGAGCCTGCAGGTATGCACCACCCTACCTAGCTGGAACCATGCTGTGTTCATCCAGAACCTGTGGGAGAGAAAGGCCAAGGACCCACTGGTTTTGTTTGATTGATTGATTGATTGATTGGTTGGTTGGTTGGTTGGTTGGTTGGTTGTTTTGCTTGAGACAGGGTTTTTCTGTATAGTCCTGGCTGTCATGGAACTCACTTTGTAGACCAGGCTGGCCTCGAGCTCAGAGTGCTGGGATTCAAGGCGTACACCATCATGCCTGGCTACATGTGTGCACTCTAATGTCAAGCGCCTTGTGAATGAATGGCACACAGGAAAGGAGTGCAGAGAGGACAAGTGTGTCATTTGGATCTCACGGATCCCATTTGGGGATTCCTCACACTGTTCTCATGATCTGATTACAGGTACCTGGGAAAATGATGGCAGTTGTAATGTGTAATTCCCACTGGCACACAGCAGCTGGTTTAGATGTAGGAGGCTAGGGCGTCCATGTGGGAACAAGCTGAGGCTTGTTAGGGGTGTCACTTTGTTCTGCCCTTTGTGTCACCAGGGAGAAGGGTGGGAGCAGAGAGCTACAGGAACTATTTTTACATTATTCACGTCATGTTCAGAATTACTAGATGTTTGTGGCTAGATCCCTGTTTGGCCTCAGTCTGTGAGAGCACCCTCGGCTGCCTGTACCCGCATGGAAACTTGAGCTCAACCCCTTGGGTATATGTGTTGTTCTGAAGGCAGAGGAACCTAAAGTGACCATGCAGTTACCCTGGGTCATTGGGAGTTGTCTTATTAGGGCTTCTATTTTCTATGGTTCTTCTGTATGCTGCTGGGGCTGGTGTGCCGGAGTGGGAGGCAGAGGCCGTGGGCTCACCCACAGACTTATTTATTCAACGCATAGTCTTTCAGTTTGAGACATATGTGGAATAAAATATTATCTCTCAACAATTTTATACAGTTGATCATGTACAAGCCAGGCATGTATGCTGGGCTTTGAGGGAAGGTCTGGTCTGTCGGAGTGACAGGAAGCCACAGCAAGGCAGAAGAAGGGTCCAAGTCGTTCGGAGTGGTCAGAGTCTGCTTCTCCTTCAGGAGGTGCAGAATGGCAGGAACTGGCTGAAAGACTTGAGGGTAGAGGCTTCGGTTGGGTTGTTGGCTACTAAGTGTCACCGTGTTCATACGTGCTGTTACGGGTGATGTCCTGGGAATTGAGTTTTTACTCTGTAAAGTTTGGGTGGTGGGGTGGTGGTAGCTCATGCTTGTGATTCCAGCCCTTGAAAGGCTGAGGCAGGAGGGAGGATCGCTGTGAGTTCTAGACTAGCCTTGGCTAGTTCAAAACCAGGCAAAGGTGTGGGTGTTGCTCTGATAGAGCACTTGTCTAGCCAAGTCTTGTTTCAGTCCCCTGCACTTGGTGAAAAAAGAAAAGAAAGACAAGAATGAAGCCAAAGCAGAAGGTTTGTACCAGTGCGACACTTGGAGCCTCAGTGGGCAAAGGTGGGGCAGTTCTGCCCTTGGACTTTGAGGCCTTTTTGTTGTTGTTGTTTATTTGTTTTGTTTTGTTTTTTTGAGACAGGGTTTCTCTGTACAGCCCTGGCTGTCCTGGAACTCACTCTGTAGACCAGCTTGTCCTCGAACTCAGAAATCTGCCTGCCTGTGCCTCCCAAGTGCTGGGATCAAAGGCATGCACCACAACCGCCCAGCCTTTGAGGCCATTTTACTTCATGGGTGGCCAGGTCAGAGTGGGTTGTTGAAGAGGAGGGGTCAAAAAACTCCCCCTCTCACTCAAATCCTGGGTTCTACTGGGTTCTAGTTCAGTTTGTATGAGTGTGTGTGTGTGTGTGTGCTTGCGTGCACAGACGCGTATCCCTGGCACAGCATTATTTGCAGTGAGTATTCCAAATGTCAAATTCCCCTTGACCTGAGCTGAGCAGATGAAACAGTGGAAGACGGCTCGAGAGGCCTTTTAGGATTTGAAAACTGGACTCTGTTGACTCTGAACTGGGCCATCTGCACAGGGGCAAGGGCGTCTGCTCGGCTCTAGGTTTCAGAGACTGCAGGCGCTCTGTCCACGCATCTCTCCACCCCCAACCCCAATGCATGGGCTAGCCGGTCTCTGAGTCTCTCAAGGGTAATGATGGGTTCCAGGGAGCTGCACCTCCTAGAGCTTCAGGAGTTGAGGTGGATCTCCAGGGTGTGTGTGTCTGCGTATCAGTGTACCCGCTGATTCTTATAAGTGCTTGTGCCTTTGCCAAGGACCCAGTAGGTAAAAGGAAAGAAGGTGGCCTTACTGTGTCCTAATCTGTAGAATGGGCCAAGAGAGACGTCAAAGTTAAAAGCACAGGAATCTTGGCTGAGAACTCCCAAGTGTCATTGCCAGAACCATAGAGGTGGCTCTGCTTGCTGTGGATGTGGTACTGAAGCTCAGAGAGGTGCGTGCGCAGGAAGTGGTGAGGTTGGAGTTTGAGCCCGCCTCCTTGGCCTTCAGCGCATAACTTCTCTCATGACATCACATTGACTTCCGCTCTCAGTCTTCTCTTCTTCATAGGCTGATCTCTTCTGCTCTTCTTCCGAGCACTTCCTCTTCCTGCCTGGAATCCCCAGGAGTCCCTCAGCGGGTGCTGCCTCATGCAGCCTTTGAGAAACAGGAAGAACAGAGGGTCTAAGCAAGAACTCAGCCCCTCACTATTTCTGTGATAACCCCCAGGGATAGTACTCTCCTAAAGGGACACACACACTCACACAGAGTCTCCTAAGGACAGACAGAAACATCTCTCTTGCTATGCTCCTCAAAAAGCGTTGATGGAGTTGATTTTTGGGGCTGTGGGAAAATGCTCTTTAGAAGGTGTGGAAATCCTCTGCCAGTAGTGGTCAAGTCCTAGGACACAGGATCAGGCTCAAGTCCTGAATTATCCTGCCTTCAGCAGTAAGGTGGACCACTGTGGCCCAGAGGCTAGAAGATTCATTCCTTCTGCCCTTTCTCTCTTATTTGCACACTTAAGCACAGTACCTCTCATTCCCTGGAAGCACCGTCCTCTTTAGAAGCATTACTGAGAAGCAGGAACTCTGAAGATTCACATGGGAGGAATGCTGTAGAGAGCATGAGGGCTTGGGGGCCTGGCAGCAGCCTGCTCACATGACTGTACTTCCAAAGTGAAGTGCCATCCCTCTTAATAGAGCTGCCTCTTGTGTCCCTGTGCTGAACGAATGGCAAAGCTAGCTGAGGCCCTGACCATGTGGCCATCATTGTGGCCCTGGGAGCTACTTCTGTAGCCCTGTCTCAGCCACTGCTGAGCAGGGTGAGTCGCTCATCAGCAGATCCTCCCGTTCTTAGTTCCAGGTTCAAATCGACAGGTGAAGTGTAATAGATGTAAATGGTTAAGTCCTGTGTGGGATTTAAAAAATTAAGATATTGTCGTAGGGCTGGTTTTAATAGTGAAATTCACCCGATAACTGGCTTTGTGTGCCAACAGTTGATCACCAGTAGAAGAACGTGACACAGGCTTGTACAATGCCACATCCGCTAGAACGATGGCTAGTAACTGTTAGCAGGCAGGTATTTTGCTTGCGTGACCTTGTGCCATCTTTGAGGTTAGTGTGTGACCCTCCTTTTTCAGAAGATGGTTTGGCTAGTATTATTCAGGGCAAAGCACAGGGCCAAACGAACCCAGGCTGACCAAGAACTTGCACTGCCTGGAACAAGCAGAGGGTTGGGTACTGGTGAAGATTCTGAATGAGAAATGCTGAAGGAAATGACGGCGCTTAGCCTTGAGGCAGCTTTGGTTGTGCTAGGCCCAGTTCCAAACAGTTTTCTGTGATGATTCTGCTATTGCACCTAATTTTTTCAGGCAGGGAAATTGAGGCATGAGGAGGCTAAGTTAAGCAATTTGTCCAAAATGAGACTGTTATATATAGCAGATCTGGGGCTCAAGGCCTTGCAGCTTTAAAGAGGACACAGCTGGCAAGCAGAGCTCTGACTGCACTCTTCTTCATGGTGGTGGCTATTCTGTTTGGACTCAGGGAAGAGCCACAGTCTGACTGTAGATGTGATAGGAAGAAGCGGGACACCAGATGGCCATGGAGCACGTCTTCCGTGTGTGGCAGTGAATTCCCTGTTGTCAGGTGACTGCCTACAACCAGACTTGCCCATGGAGGCAGGAAGTATGGAATATAAAGGTTTCCGTGACCTACTGTGTAGCTGGCTGGCTCCCAGTGCTTTGTTGAAGACCAGACCTCCATTACCTGCAGCTGGTAGCGTGTCCGCGGTAGTGGTCCCCATGGACCACTGCAGGGGAAGTGGCTGGCTGCCTACTGGGTCCAGCTTGGCCATATTAGGGAGTGCCGGCTGTCGGGCCCCCAGAAGGCTGACAATGGTGCCTGGGAACAGTGCTGTGTAGGAGGTGTGTGCTTGCTCGCCTCCTGACCTGAGTAACAGTTTAGGTTTCCTTTTGGTTCCCAGTGAACACTCAGCCTGACCTGAATGCATTTGACTCTCAGGCACTAGGGCTTTACTGTGGGACAGGTGAACAGTTACCTGAGCTAGGCTCTTCTTCCTTCGTCAGGGTGGAGGGGGAAGTCCTTGTCAGGGAGCCATGTGTGGAGGGGCAAGGAGGAGATGACGTATACCTCACTGGTAAGCCTGACAAAATTAGCCTCTGGTGACTCGAACTGTGGTGAGGATTTCCTGAGTGGCTCAGTTGTCTTACAGATAAGAAAAAGAGGCCCAGACTGGCAGCTTCACCTGGCCTGGGTGTCTTCTCCGGCCATTGGTGTCAGTCGAGTCTAGAGCTGATGAGTTCTTGTGGCCTCAGATCTTAGGCCTCTGTCACACTGGTGTGTCTCATTGCTGCCCTTGCTCTCCCTGCCAGGCTGATGGGAGCGGCTGTGACCGCCACTCTGGCTCTTCCCTGCTGCTCTCACCACTCTCCATGGCGGGGCTGATGATCTGCTTATATCAGCTGCTGTTTGCTTTGGAAGAGCTGGGACCCAGGAAAGGATCACAGGGTCATGTCTCAGTTCCCCGGCTCAGGAGCTGTGTGGTCTTGGGGAAGCTGAATAACCTTTCTGAGCCCTGATGATTGGTCGGTCATAGGGGTGGAGGTGGGTAAGGTGATACTGGTTTAACCCTCAGTAGCCTCCAGACCTTCAACTTTCATTTAAGTGTGCAAGTTCCGACTTAAGGCTTGAGGCTCTGAGTGAGTGCAGGTACCATGGAAAAGTCCCAGATGGGAGGTGCAGGGGATCCCACCATCCTTCACCATGTCTCTGCCACCTCTTTATCTGCCTTGGTGCTGTGGGCACAGTCATTGTTCTTTCTTGGTTGAGGTTGCCTGTGGGTGTATGAGTAGTCACGCTGCACCAGTCCATTGGCAAGGCCTTGGCCAGCCTGATGGCTGGGCACAGGCAAGTACCAGAAACCCTATGTCATTTGCTGATTGGATCCCATCCATCCTACTTTTAGGCCTGGGACTTTCCATTAGATCACAGGTACGGGGTGGAGGTAGCCACAGACCAGACTGGGAGTCACTGGCTTCTCAGGGTCTCCGTTGTGCTGTCACGAAGGCTGTTTACATGGTTGTCATTCTTTGTTTTTTGCCTTGGCTGAGAAGTTACATCCTGTTTTGTGTAGCCTGATCCCAACTATCTGAGCATGAAGGGTGAGCTTTTTTCTCTTTTTTTCTTAACATAGGGTATCCTAGGCTGGCCATATACATCTGGAAGTGATTGGATACCTGGTTTGAGCAGAATTCATGCATGCATGCCCACACTTTTACAATATAACATGGCTGTGTCTTTTTTTCTTTTTAAAGGAATTTATTTCATACATATAGGTATTTTGTCTGCATTTTAAGTCTGTACACCACATGTGTGCCTGGTGCCTACAGAGGCCAGAAGAGGGTGTGTCAGGTCCCCTGGGGGCTGGAGTTACAGATGGTTGTGAGCTTCCACGTGGCTTGCAGAATCTGGGCCCAGAAGAGCAGCCAGTATCTTTACCACTGAGCATCTCTCAAACCCTACCCCCTGCCCCATGTCTTTCTATATCAGGTATGTATGTAGTTCAATGTTGATGATGTCAACATGCAGATAGTATCAGGTTGGGACCTGGGCTTATACCACACACACTTGGATAAACATTGGGCTTAAAGTAAGGACATTTCCAAGGGTTTCCAGTTAAAAGCATTTGCCATGGTGGATGTTGGTGTCTAATAGTGTCTTCAGTGGTTATGATCACACATTTCCTCGCTGTTGCCAGGCACTGCCCACATGGCATTTTGGGAACTCTGTTCTGTTCCCTTGGAGAGATGGTCCCTGCTCTCACTCCCTGTGGGTGCCTGGGAGGGGCAGCTCCATTTCTAAGTGGCCTGTTCTGGCCATCAGTTGGACCCCTTTTGAGGCAGAGTGTCTCTGAGTTACCCAGAATGGCCATGAATTTGAGATCCTCCTGTATTAGAATGCTCCTGAGTGGCAGAATCACGGGGATGTGCCACTAAACCTGCCCCGAGGTCTCAGGGCTTTTCTCCAGCTGTAGGGTAAAAAGTGGTTGTGTTCCTCTGTCCTCTCCACCCCAGCCCTTGCAGCCTCACCTGGATTGGTGGAATGAGGGCGGCCACCCAGGGCCACCTCTTCTGTCCCCTAGTTTGGGGTGGGAATAGGGGGAAGTCTGTGGCAGAGAGGTGTGTGTACGTGTATTCACGCGTGCGCACCCCATTGTTATTTTATTTATTTATTTATTTATTTATTTATTTATTTATTTATTTATTTTTTGGTTTTTTCGAGACAGGGTTTCTCTGTATAGCCCTGACTGTCCTGGAACTCACTCTGTAGACCAGGCTGGCCTCGAACTCAGAAATCCGCCTGTCTCTGCCTCCCGAGTGCTGGGATTAAAGGCATGCGCCACCACGCCCGGCAGCGCCCCATTGTTATTGAGGCCACTGTCATCCCTTTGGTTCCTTGCTGCTAGGCAGAGTCTTGGGAAATATGGAAGGTTCCTGCCAAGGATCATGTATTTTGGGACAGTGACTGAGAGCTGGACCTCAGGAGTAGAAAACTGTCCTTCTTTGGTGTCCCTTGTGGAGACATCTCCTTGATTCTTGTTAGCCCCAGGTTGAGCCCAGGGGCCTGAGTAGGAGGCTGAGTTCCTGACAGTGGTCCATGCTGGGTGAGTGCCAGCCTCTGCCTCACCCTTAAGCACAGCTCACTGTGCTAGGCTGTCGAGTGGAGGAATCCTTGCTTTGAAGCAGGCGTGCTCCTTGAAGGAAGAAAGGGAGTGGGGTGATTCTGTCACCGATCTGACGTGCCTTAAAAATGCACCTTGATTTAGGATTTCAGCTTTTTTTTTTTTTTTTTTTTTCAGCATATTTTAAAATGTCAGAAAGATAAATATACAGCCTTCCTAATGTGTCTGCTTTGAACAGTGCTTTTAAAAAGGGTGTCGTCCATGCTCAGGGTCACATCCTCACCTCCTTTCCCAGGGCAGTATTTTTGGTAGGGAAGGGAGAACAGAGGCAGACAGCCTCCTTCCGAGTCCAGAAGACATGCGTGTTTGCCTAGTTCTGACTGGTAAGGCTGTGTAGTTTCTGGAATGCTTTTGGGAAGTCTGCTATTAGTCTTCCAAAGCAGGCACTGGCTTCTATTAACTTCTATCTAGATAAATACTCTCCTCACTTGGAGTAAAAACTCTTTAGACGGAGACTCAGAAGGAAGTTGCCAACCTATTCCACCTGTCCTGTCACTGACTGATGGCACTGATTGTCTGTGGCCTGTGATGAGGAAGAAGTTGGGGGTGGGGCGGGGCAGGGTGGGGCAGGGTGAAGCAAGGCTGTGTTGTTAAGAACTCAAAATGGCTTTTTCTGAGGTGGATGTTAGTTTGGCCTTGGTGAAGAAGCCACTGGAGGGTGAGTCAGACTGCATTGGTCCTGGGGTGGTGTGAAGCCCAGGCCTCTCACGTGCTAGACGAGTGTGCTGCATCCCCGGGCCCTTTTAATGTTTTCATTTTGAGATACGCCTCATTATCTAGGCTGGCCTTGAAGTCCCTGTGCAGCTCAAGCAGGTCTTGGGCTCCCTATCCACCTGCCTGACCCCAAGTAGCTTGGATCACAGGCCTAGTGCACCAGGCTTGGCTGTGGTGTCTTCATCTTGTCATTGTATAAGATTTTTGTAAATGTATCCTGGGAACCTAGCTGGTGATTTTCTTCCAAAGGAATTAGAGGAGCCTTTGGGGCTCTGTAAGAACTCAGCTCCACTGGCTGAGGAGAGAGTCTGGGAAGTTGAGCAGTGTCCTCCTTGAGGGCCAGCTGCAGGGAAGCTTCGGGTTTGAGAAGTAGCAATCGTGTGTCTGGCCTGAGCTCCTCCACAGGTGAGGAAGTGGAGGCCTGGAGAAGGTGTGAGTTGTCAGGGTTGCCCAGAAGATCATCGTGGGTCTAGGAGTTTCCCCAGGACAACCCAGTGTGTCTTCCACCTGCTGCTGTGTATGTGCTGGGCCGCCTGGGGGCTGTGCAGGTAATACAAAGCCCTGATCTTAGCATGTGAACAAGGCTCTGCCAGGCAGCCCAGGTCTGGTGTGGGCCACACTGGACCACTTGGTTCTAATCTGTGCTCACTGGAACACCCTCTTCTGTGTAATCTATTTGGGCATGGGTCAGGGGAAAGCCCCCATTTCTTCCATTCCCTCCAGTCACCCCTTCTCTTTCCCAACACCATTTTTGAGGATCATAGAATTTATCATGAGCCTTATTATAAGAGACTTTTTCATGTTTAAAAATAAATGCTAGCTTATAGGACTATATTTGGTATATGGAAGTTGTTTGCATGTAAATGTGCTTAAAGGACAACAGCTTTGCTTAAGATGGAGAAGGAGCCCTGACTAGAGGGTGCAGGAGTGGATGGGGAAGGGGTTCAGAGTCTGCCTGCTTGGGACAGTTTACTTGGAGCATTACTGGAGCCATGTTTTTTTCTTTAGAGACAATTGCAATACAGGGTAACTAGTGCTTAAAAATTCATAGAAAATGTTTCTTATCACAACGTCATAATTGTTGTGACTCAGAACAGTAAAATTGCTGTTCCACTCTGCCTGTCTGCCCTCACTTGAGTCCCCACAGCAGCTGCAAAGTCTTCAGAAATGAGAGAGAAGAAAAAAAAAAAAAAGAAGAAATCCAAGGCAGTGCCTTGTTTATGTTAACAGCTACATTTGACCTGACAATCCTGTCCCCTGAGCCTGGAGGTCAGCACATGACGGGTGATTGATGGCTGTCAGGAACAAGCCAGGTGGCAAATGGCAGTGGGGGAGGTGGACAGACTGTGTTGTGCTTTCAGGGGCTTAGCAGACCTCGAGCTTTGAAAGGAGCACAGGAAAACAAAAGCAGATGGCCCCTTCCCTTTTCTTTCTTTTCCCTTCACCCTCCCTTTTGTATTGCATGTTAGGAAGTGAGGGAGGGGACTCATACCATCAGAATCACCAAGAGTGTATCCTTTATGGTGTGACACTCATGAGATCCTAAATATGTTGGGCCTGAGACACTAACCGCCTACCCCTAGCACCCAGAGTCTTGACCTAGAAACCAGGAGGCTTTGCAGTTTCCTCAGGTTGCCTGTCCATGTTGGATTGCGCCCCCCCCCCCCTCCCCATCCCTGAGCTCTGTAGAGCTCTTCCCCACACTCTTGCCACCTTCTGGACTGAGTTACTCAGGATTATGTTTCCAACGGGCTTTTTGACTAATCCTTGTGTATTTTCTGTGATGGAAACAAATGGTATGAGACCGACAGGACTATTTACAGATGGGGAGACACGGAAATGATGGAAGAGCTTTGAATTTTAAACATTAGCTAATGAAATTACAGTTGAAGGCATTGGATGGAATACCGTGGTATTGCTGCGGAATGGAACTTCAGGAAGAGTGCAGCTCAGTAGGGGGACAGGCGGGCTGACAGACCTCTGTGGAGTCCCTTTCCAGTGTCTGTCTCTGAGAGGCAGGCAGGCAGGCAGAGCTCTGGCCTGGTTAAATAGATGGTCAGTGCTGGCTCTGAAGGGCACTACTGGATGCTCTGTCAAGGCTGGTTACTTTGGTATCTGTAGGGTTTCAGGTTAGCCAGGAAAAGGAGGCTTGCTTGGCCGAGAGCAAGCGTAGGGTTAGGAAGGTGTTCCGGGTAGCTGCTGGGCGAGGCTAGAATCTTTTTTTTTTTCCCGGGGAATGGGCTGCAGTTCGTCATTTCCTCTGCCTCTGCCTCCCCCGCACCGTGGAGCACAGTTGTGTAGAGATGGGACTGGCTGTTCATTCATCCGCTAATTGTTTTGATAAGAGACTCTAATTATCCACTGTGATCATCAGATTACTCTGGCTCCAGGAGGGAGACACTAGAGTTTGAGCTGCTGCCTTGCTGCCACCACCGTCCCTGGTCCCTGCCAAAAGGATCCTTTTCCTTGTGCCCAGTACTGACTGGAAAAGCATCCTAGGTTGTTGACGGAGAGTTCTACTTGCACCATCAACTCAAGAGCAGAACCTGCTGCCGTCAGGCAGGATCCTCCTTTTGATTATCTTTGTCTCTCTGTGTTAACTCCACAGAAGGTTCTAGGGAATCTCACCCTGTGGAGAGGAGCGTGTGGGAAACAGAGGGAAACACAGCAGTATCTAATGAACTGACGTCAGCATTGAGACAAATTTCACAGGCCTTTTTGAACTGTTTGATTTGATTAAGTTCTACTTCCATATGATTTTTTTTTTCATATAAAAGAGCAATAGGCAAAAACCAACCAGGAAGGCAGATTATTAATTAATCCAATAATTGGATCCCCCAGCAGAGGTAATGGGGAATGATGGCATTGTAATTGATCTGATACAGGTATTCACATGAGTGGGAGCTACAGCATAAGGAGTGTCTCATCTTGGGAGGAGGGATTGTGACCAGACATGTTAGACCTCTGATACCTTGGCCTTTGACAAGCCTTGGTGGGGTGAGTTTGACCTTTGCTGGTGGGGAATGTGCCCCCCCCCCCATCCATCTTCATCATTCAGGCAGTATCAGTGGAGCCCAGAGAAGCTGCTGAGAGAAGAAGTGGGCCTCTGAACAGCCATGTGGTTGGCATGGATCCTAGAGGAGGCACAGCCCTCATGGATGGGCTCTGACAGGGAGCAGTAGAGGTGGGCAGCAGTGTGATGGAAATGCCACAGGCACTGGGCAGTCTGTGCTGGAGTGGTCCCCATGCTAGTACAAGGCTCTGTTCCTACCCCTCTGACTGCTCCTTCCTCAGAAGACACACATGTCACAGGGGATACCAGTTTCCTTTCAATTCTTATTCCTTACGTTTCTTAAAATTGAGTCTCATTCTCCCACCAAAGTACACAGCCAGAGATACTTACTCCAGGGTTTTCTGTCCAGGGCCCCTGCTGCTTCCAGGTGTGCTTTCCCCCTGCAGAGCACAGCTATTGTCTTCACCTTTGGGGTTTATCTAGCTGGGGAAGTTTGGCCATACATCAGGCCTAGATAACCTGTTCTCCAGAAACAACCTCTTCTAGCAGACTTACTGATGTCTTGGACCTACCTGCTTCTCAGGAGCCATCATTCAGAACATTTCTGCAGGACACATCATATCCCATTAGGGCACTGCCATTAACCTGGTACTCCTACAGCCCGGAGTAGCTCTGGCTGGCCTTGAACTCACAGAGATCCACGATCTGCTTCTACCTCCTTGGTGCTGGGATTAAAGGTGTGCGCCATCATGTCCAGCCTACTAAATGACTTTGTTGTAAAGGGGGTTTGCCCACGACCTCAAAGGCTCAAAAGTCCATTTCTATTTCCGGGTCCCCTGACGTCAGCATTGCTGGGGCGGTCAAGGCCAACAGACCTGGTTTGAGAGGCCAGGGCTCTTGCTCACTGGCTCTGGGCAGCAGACTTCACCCCCTGGTTCTTGCCTTCTGCATCTGTACAGTTGGGATTTATTAAAATACATTCCCTAAGAATACTTGGATTAAATGAAATGATTTTGTAAAATGATCAGGGTAATCTGGTCATGCTGGCTGTCTCTAGATGTCATTTCATTAGTCTTACTTGAAGAGGTCACAAAAATCTTAAGTGTTGTACCACATTTAACACTGAGCTAAGAGGACACTAACCTGATGGGGGAGATACCTCATTTTGCTGATCCTCTGTCCTTCTGCAAACCCCAACAGTCTTTTCAGCCTCTCTTTAAGGGAGTAGAAGTTGAGTCACCTGTTCAGAGTCTGACAACAGTGCATGCCTTTAATCTCAGAACTCAGGAGACAGGGACAGGCAAATCTCTGAGTTCCAGGCCAGCCTGGGTTAGATGTCTCTAGACATGGACAGGGAAACAAGTCTGACAGCCTGTGTGGGGTTCAAAACAAAACAGCCACCAACCTCTGGACCCCAGGGACAGTTCTTCCCTGACTGGTTGGGGAAATTTAGCTGTTTTGAGAATCCAGATCAACTTTCAAGCCAAGCACCTCCCTCCCTGCTCTTTGCTTGCCTGTAGGCAGAGAGCATGGGAGCTGGGACAGGAGCTGCACTGCCTGCCTGTTGAGACAGGGTCTAGCTAGCAGGCCAGGGCAGAGGCTCTAGGGAGCAGGCTGCAGCAGAAGCGGGAACACCACCTTCCAGGGAAGATAGGGAGCCTCCTTCCGAAGCAGGACTCTGGCATCTTGTCTAGCTGGAGAAACTGGTTTCTAGGCTCCTAGGCCAACTTGCTGGAGGGGTCCTGGGACGGAGGCCAGGAACTGAGGCTTGGCCTGCCTGTTTGCTGAGCTGCTGACCCCCCCCCACCCCCCAGTACCTATTATCTCTGTATCTCTTGGTCTTTTACAAAGCTAATTAAACCCTCCAGCTACAGTTTTAGGGCCTAGAACTTTTTTTTTAAACGTTCCCATACTTTGTGGTATGCTGGAAGTTTGTCTTGCTTAGGACTGATCATTGGGTCCTTGAGCTGGGAAGGAAAGTGGAGGACCCTTTTCTGCTCACTGAAAATGGTCCTGGCGTGCCTGCCTATTCTGTCTTATGCTGGGGAGTCATGAAGATGCTGTTAATTATTTACCAGTATTGTTTCAGAAGGCAAGGATCGTGGCTTTTTATTTTACTCCTCTCTCTCAGAGAACTAGCAGAACAGAGGGTCTTATCCAGGTTAGTGTGGGTCGCACCCTAGGACGTCAAGTAGGATGTATATTGTTAGGTGGTGGCCATAGAAGGAATAAACTGTCTGGAGGCTCCTGCATGGGCTTTCTGGTGCCTCAGGAACAGCTGAGTTGTGTGCACAGAAGAGTGGTGAACCTTTGTCCTGGAAGTATCTGCTGGCCATGGCTTCACCTCTTAGCTTTCCCATGCAGGGTCATGGTGGGCCGCGGTGGTCTGTGGTTACCTCAGATCAGTGGGGTCCTGTAGTCCTTCTCTGCTATGTTTACTGCCACAAACTGCTGCTCTTTCCTGCATGGTCTGCCTGGCCCAGCCACAGGCAGACAAGAGGACTGGCAGAGACTGAAAACCAAGCCAGAATTTCCTTGTTCAGTGCTTGAAGTCAGAGCCATAGGGTCCTGTCCCCCATGTTCATTGCATGCTGAGACCTACTTATTTTCTAGTCTTGAATTGGAGTGGACAGGGTGGAGAGGGTGGAGTGTTATGTCTTTTATTTTTTCTAACCCCTTCTCAGTCTACTTCCTTCTGCAAGCCAGCAGTGCATAAAACATGGCCTTCCGTGTCCGTCTGCCTTTCCTGATTGGCTAAGGCCTCTCTGCCACTCCCTACTTAAGAGGGCTTGTTATCCATCTGACTCTGATGAACCAACCTCAGCTCTCTGTGTTCCTCATCCTGCCCTAAATTCTCAACAGCGCCTAGAAGATACCAAATCTGAGGGAGCAACACGCTGTGCTTGAAGGGCTTTCCTTCCTTCTGCAGTTAGTTAGCACACACCCTGTTGACTTGCATGTAGTCACCCCAGGCCAAACACCCCATCCCTTTGCTCTCTACTTGAGCAAACTGAAATCCAGGAAGGCGAAGAATTCCTGGACTTTGACCTGAGACCTACACCGCTGTTGGTGCAGGTTCATCGGGGTGAGACTTGGTGGGCAACTCCTGCAATGCCCACACTTTCGGGGTTACCATGGGTATGGGGCAGGGCGCCTAGGGCAGGCCAAGGGAAGTACACACAGCCTCTTGGATAGCCCCACCATTTTAAGATAGATAAGGTAGATAGATAGATAGATAGATTGGTTGATTGATTGATTGATTGATTGATTTTGCACACTAGAAGAGGGCATTGGATTCCCATTACTATGGTTGTGAGCCACCATGTGGTTGCTGGGAATTGAACTCAGGTTCTCTGGAAGAGCAGTCAGTGCTTTTAACCACTGAGCCATCTCTCCAGCCCATCAGTGGTCCCACTTCTGTCCCCAGTTTTCTTATGTAGAAGCTGGGATCTGCTGCCAAGTTGCCTTCTAAAGAGACCCGGCTGCTGCACCATGTCTGGCACCTGAGAACCCTCACTTCTGCAGGGTGAAACTCTCTGTGCCCTTTCCTGGAGCCTCTAAGGTCTGCATTGCCCAACCACCCCTGTCTCTCCAGCATGAACAGAAGGTCTCCTTGGAGTTTACTCAGTACATTACTGTGTCTTTGCATAGGAGCTTCCTTCCTTCTGCCTGGTGTAACCCTTGTTCCTTCTTTGAGTACAGGTTTCTCTTTATAGCTGGCTACCAGGGCATTTCCCTGGCAGATACCTCCTGTGTCCTCAAACAGAATAAACTGCTCACTCTTGTATCCCGCTCATCCCTTTCAGAGCCACTAGATAAGAGTTTGAAACCACTGTCTTCAGTCAGCATTGGTCCCTAGAATTCCACGCTGGCCCCCTGCCTCCTTCAAAGAGAAGAGGACAACAAAAGAACAATAAAAATACCGTGTGTTAGCTGGTTTATAAAAATACCACGTGTTAGCTGGTTTCCTCTTTTTTTTTTTTTTTTTAACAACCCAATAAATTGGTGCCAAACCAGCCTCTGGCCATTTTCCTGGAGGCCGTCATTGTCTTCTTGGAAACTGGCACGGCTGGAGGGTTGATCATTAACAGATTGGGGGTTGGGGACAGCCTGTAATACAGTGTAATACAGGTAGTGGGCCTGAGGGTGCACCCCAAGTGGGCTGTGTCAAGAACTTTCTCTTCCTTCAGGAGAGCCTCTTTCCTGTGGGTACTGCATTTGCATCTTTGCATGTTTTATCCAAGAGAGGAATTTACCTGGTCCTGGCCTCCATTCCCCTCCACCTAATAAAAGCAAATGCTCCTTGTCCACGTGTGCCATTAGTGTCAGGTGAAAGGGAACCCAGGGGGAGCAGCAGGTGCTGTTTGTAGTCCTATTCCTCCTGTGTGTGGGGGCGGTGCAGGGGGTGACCTACTGGACATGAACCCGGACCTGAGAGGTGGGCCCATCACTTAGGAGGGAGTGAGAATGGAACCGGTTATGGAGCCCTGCTTCTTCACCTGTCAATTTGGGGTGAGGAAACTGTTAGCATTCTATGTTCTGCCCCAGTTACCTGGCAACAGCCAGGTATGCCCCACCCCACAGTTACCTGGCCACAGCCAGGTGTGCCTGACTTACCTTAGAAGGGACTGCTTGCCCCCTCCTCGCTCACCTGCTTCTGCCCTCTCCCCATTCCCTCCCCATCTCCTTTACCCCCTCCACATATTCATGGCTGCTCGCTCTCTCTCTCTCTCTCTCTCTCTCTCTCTCTCTCTCTCTCTCTCTCCCCCCCCTGCCTTTACTACTCTGTTAACCCCCCCTCCCATGCCCTTAATAAACTCTATTCTATACTATTTGGTCTGTGGCTGTTCCCTCTGGGAAGGGATTCCTCAGCATGGGCCCACCAGGTACCCTCTTCTCCCATACCTGACTACACCTCAATAGAACATATCCCCCCTCTCTTTATCTTTTTATAAACACATCAGAAACAGTCCTTACTTCTCTGGGTTGCCACAGGGAATGGAACAAAGGTACCATCTTGCTGCCTGTTTGCTTGCTTCCTGGCCCTTCCCCTGCTGGGAGTGCTCTGCAGGAGTTGAGGTGGTGTTTCTAGGGTTCAACTGGCTCATACACAGAATAAGAACACTTACTCACTGTTGGGACAGAATGAATCATGGGGCCAACTGCCCGGTGCGCTGTCCTCCCCACCTTTCCATCAGCACAGTTGAAGGGGACTCTGTGTGTTTTGTTAGCAACAGTATATCAGGCAGCACATGGCACCCTGAGAGGTGTCACCACCTCCAGCCTGGCAAGAAGGCTGCGATGGCCCCTCTTCTGGCAGTCCTGCTCTGTCTGCACGCATGTGCTTCTTGTTGTGCATCCTGCCCTGGATGGCAGACTGGCAGATATGCTTGGAAAGCTCTCTCTCCCCAGCCTGCCACCCCACCCCCACCCCACCCCAACTTTGGGGGTGTGAAGATGAACTCTACTATAGCTTGGTGTTTTGGTGTCTGTGAGAAAAGCAGAATTGGCTCACGCTGCTTTCTCAGTTAAGGGGATTTAAGAAGAAGGAGAAAAAAATTAATCCTACCCTGGTGATCAATCTGACACCTTCCCTTTGAGCCCCAGATGGCTTGTTGGGGTAGAAAGTTGGCCATGGCTGCTGTAAGGGAAATGAATGGTGTGTCTCTGTACGTTGGAAATTGTGGCTCTCAGTTACGTGCACACATTTGTGCATATATGCGCACAAGTGTGTGCTTGAATGTGGTGTGAGTGTATATGTGCAGTGTCTATGTGGGGGGGGGTGTGGGGGGCATATTCCCAGAACTTTCCCAGTGGTAAGTGTCATCCTTGGAGGTGTCAGGTAACCCTCGCTGACTCATGTTCATTGGCCTTGGTTTGTGCCTCTCTCCTAGTTCACCTTCTGGAGGGGTCTGAGCTAGGTAGGTGGTTTGGAAGGTGGAGACACAGGCCTCACTGTTTGTCCCCCTTACAAACAAGGTCAGAGCTCAGGAAGTAGAAGCAAACTTTCTCCCTGTTCTTACTCTGCCATAGCCTTAGCCTTGACAAATGCTGTCCAAGTCTACACTTGTGGCTGCTGCCTTTTCTTTGAGTAAATGTGCTTCCAGCTATTCATAAATATATTTTAATGGCTACATAGGCTTTTATTGAAGCATTTCCTTATTGGCTAGTCCTTCCTGCCCTTCCCTATTATCCTGCACTCTACACAACACTGCAGTGAACACCTTTGCAGTTCATTCTCCATGGTTTCCTTGGGATAAATTCCCAGAAGTTACTGGATGAAGAAGGATGGGCTCATTTCAAGACCCTTGAATTATTTGTTATACAGACACGGGCAATACATAAATAACTTGCCCTAACTGTACTTTTACTGGGCGGTCTTTCTTTCTTTCTTTCTTTCTTTCTTTCTTTCTTTCTTTCTTTCTTTCTTTCTTTCTTCATTTTTAGAAGTTTCCATTGTAGATGAACAAATCATAGATAGCTGTTCATAGATATTGATGTAGCTCTAACTACCTATTTTACACACTACCCTCCCAGCATGGAGCCTGCTTGCACTGCACTTGGTACAGGTGAAGTGCAATAAGCTCTCCGTTATCCCATATTCCGAGAAGTAAGAAGGGAGTCCTAGGTGGGCCACTTGTGGCCTTGATCCAGTGCTGGATCAAGATGGCCGCCTGTGCTTTCTCTCCTAGAAGGCCAAAGGAAGTAAGCTGTGGCCTAGAGAGCCTGACTACCAAGAAATGAGGACCCCAGGGCTGGCTTTGTGCACCGAAGGCTCTACTATAAATCCTGATGCATCATTTTATTCAAGAGTATTTGTGGGGCCTCTTGGGCACTAGGCTCAGTGGGGACTGGAAGATGGAGAAGAGCCAGCAGTCACTCCAGGCAGACAGAATCACACACAGGGAATTTCTATATGACGTGACAGATGGCTGGATAGGGTGCCATGGATGATCAGGGCCAGAGTGACAAGCTCTGCCTTTCTTTTGTTCTTGAGATTTTAAACTCCTTTCCCCCATTCCTGCTTATTAAGGGTGGTTAGGCTCCTATTCCCTTCTTGGCCAGTACATAGGTAGCTTTTGACTGCATGGGCTTTACACACCAGATGGGGCAGCTTCCTCTATCCTGGTGTGAGACCCAGCTCTACAGACTTCAGAAACACCCTTTGACAAAGTAATTTTAAAGCAGAACCTAAAGGAATTTAAGTTCAGAATTCTTGTCTTGGCAACTGTAACTTCTCATCTAGTTAACTCCTGTACCTGAGCACTTACCATGTGTCAGGTGAGGGCCCAGCTTGACAACCATGTCTTTACACGTCACAGTGTGTGATGTAGAAGGGCTTTCTCCTTGTGGACCTGAGAGCTCAATGAAGTGGGTAGACCTCCTTCTTTCTGACTGTTGGTGATGCTTGTGCCCTGTGGTAGACCCTCAGAACTTTTCATTTTTCTCTCCCTCCTCGCCCTGCCAAGTAGTTCTCTGCCTGGAGACTAAGTCTAGGTCGGGAGCTGGCAAGGATGAGCCTCTGGTTCATAACAGACCTGGCTACTGGCTCCAGTTCAGTTCCTTGTTGCCTGTCTGCCTTGGCTCCCTCTGTCTCCCATCTCAGCCATTTGGTTGCCTCCTAGGTCTAAAAGTAAAGGCCCTCCCACTCCCTGCTCTGAAATTTTGGAAAGCTTAGCTCTCTGAACCTAAGCAGCGTCCACCCCAGACACGGGCACGGAAAGCTTGGCTCTCTGAACCTCAGCAGCGTCCACCCCAGACACGGGCAGGGGCGATATTTGCAGGGGAGGGATGCCTAAGACCTCATACTTTTTACACTTTCCATGCAAGACCTTGGACATTGACTCCAGGACACAGGCATACAGTTGATTGCTGTGTGTCCCTTGCTCCCTCCCGGGTTCTAGCTGCAGATCAGGAAGGACAGAGGCAGAAAGGCAGACAGGACCCTCAGCCTTTTAGAGGAACATCCTGGGGCTGTGCTCCCAGCTGCCTCCCATTGTGCTGGAGCCATACGCTACAGCCCCCTCCCCCAGATCTTCCTCTGGAGAATAAACCATCAGCAGGATTGATTACCCTGCAGGTCCCTAGGCAGCTGTCTCTGGCCTGCATCTGGAGCTGATTTCTGTGGCTTGTAGACCCATTGTCTTGGATGGCTCATTTCCACAAATCAGAGTTGGCTCGACTGCCCTAACCCTAGTGTGACCCCAAATGCATGTTTGTTCGTCCAGTGAACACTTCCTGCTTGAGGAGGGGAGAAAGGCTGAAGTGCACATGAGTGGCTCCATAGCCACCTCCCTGTTCTGATGCAGACAGGATGTTCCTTCCCATCCCAGCTCCTCCCTACCCTCCCACCTAGGCCTGCCTTTCTGAAGTAGATTCAAGGAGGATGCATATTTTCAGGAAGTTGGATCCATCACCTGGCACCAGAGGGGAGACTCATAGTCTAATAGCTCCCACAAGGTGCAGTGTTATAAGGCTCTGTGCCTCCCACAACAAGGTGGGAGCTACAGGCAGCCCCTGGCATGGGCAAGGAGGTTTGAACTCAGTCAAAGGCAGCAGCCTATTGGCGAAAGTTCCTAGCACAGGCAACTATGTGGGTCAGGGTCAGTGGGGCTTCCTTGCACACAGAAGGAGCCACTGAGATGCCTCACTATGCAGGGGTTAGGGGGACTGGACACATGCTCCATGTTAGCCCCTTTAGCCCCTGCTCTGGGCTGGGTGATTTCATGACCTTAAGTTTGTCCCTTCTTGTCACAGTTTTTGTTTGTTTGTATGGTTGGTTGGTTGTTGGTTGGGCTGGTAAGATACAAAGCTCTCAGGATCTACCTGTCCGCACTGTCCAGTGCTAGAGTAGGGCACAGGTGGCCATGCCCAGCTTTTTGTGTGTGTCTTTATGCTTACACAGCAAGTGCCCTTACGCACCAAGTTGCCTTACTGTTACGGCTTGTGTGCTGACAGGAATTTAGCTTGTCTTCTACTTGAAGACCTTAGAACTTGACTGCTATGTGGGGTCTTGGGTGCAGAAGGCCTGTTCCTTCAGTGCAGTGAGTGGCCTCTCTTTGCCTCTCTTCCCCATGGTGATCGAGGATAGAAGCCAGGATGGCTCAGACCCGTGGCTGGCTGACTCACTTCTGATTAGGGACCTGTGTGGCCAGTGGCTTCCTGCCATTGTTTCCCAAGCCCTTTGCAAGCTCCTCTGTCTTTACAAGCTCCACAACAGGTCCTGCGAGTTAGGGAGTCCAGAGAGCACACCAGCATCCAGGGTTCTTCAGGAGCTGCCTCGGGCGTTGTGGGCTCATCCTCTGGCTTTTGTTTAGGAAAAGAGAGCCCTTTCCGTGGGTATTTGAGTTGCCATGTGTCCCATGTAGCCTGGTCCTATCTCAGACTCTCGAGCTTGGTGGCTGCCCATGATCAGACCTTCACTTTGCTGCCCCCTTCTGGGACGACCAGCTCTCTACTCAGGGACTGCCTTTGCCTGATCTTCCTCACCCCAGGAAGCAGTATGTCCAGCTGCAGAATTCTTATTGCTTGAGAGCCCTGAGAAATGACAGTAGGGATATATCCCTTCTGCATACTCCTTCCAAGAATGAGGAAACATGGTGCTTCCTGTAGGTGCCATCACCCCCACCCCAGATCCAGACCCAAGGGCAGGCAGGCTTATCCTACCTATCCACCCAAACCTTTGTCCTTGGTGAGACCCATAAGCTGGCCTTTTAGAGCAGGTGGGTCATCAGCTTGTCATGTGGTGTAGGATACCACCTACAGTTAGTTGTTAAGTAGCTCAGCAGCAAAAACACAGGAGCCTATAAAATAGTGGAGGGAAAGAGGAAGGAGACAGGGAGTGAAAAGGCAGAGGCAGAACTGCAGACCTTCAGAGTCACCCCTTGTGAACCCGACCCAGCAGACCGGCTTCCCACCCGGCTTCTTCCCTCCTGTGGTCTGGATCCACCCGGCCTTGTAGATTGCGTCAGGGAGCCACTTACCCCCATTAAAACTGGGAGGGCCGGGGAGGGAGGAAATGGGCTAGGGTGTGTTGGGAGTGTTGTAGCTAATGCAGGGAGTGCTTTTTAAAAGGCAGGCAGGTAGAATTTTTTCTTTATAGATCAATTAAAAACCTTTCTTAAAATTAGCCTTTGGGAAGGTGTGTCAGTGGCTCTTGTTTTCTTATATCCCACACTCTGCACATCCTCCCTGACAGAAATCCTTTAAAAAATTTCTTTCAGAGGTGACCAGTGTTTTTAAATGCCAGGTAGTGACCAAGGGAGAGGGAGCTTTGACTAGGGTTAAAGTACTGTCCTGGGAGGGTGCGAAGACTCACTCAGGGCCATGTAGCTGGCTGGCAGCAGCAGGCACGAAGAGGAACATGTCACCAGAGCCAGGCAGATGGTGTTCACCTGCTCGGGACACACTCCCTGGTCCGGGGCCCTTGGCGTTGCTGAGATAATAACAGACAGCTGCCAGCCCTGGACCTAGATCTTCGGGCATTCAAAGGCGTACAAGGTGCTGGGAGAAGGAGCCTGCCCAGGGCCTCCCCACCCGCCAGGCCCTGCTTTTGTTTTAAGAGTTGTGAGCCCCTCCTTTCCCGCACCAACATGCGAGCAACAAGAGCGCTTTAATGGAGGATAGTTCTGTTTTGGAAACGACAAGAAAGCTCCTTGTCAAGTGTGACCTGCCCTTTCCTTTGTCTTGCCTCCCTTCTTTGTGCGTGTCTCCAATGGGTTTTGTTCCAAGGGGCAAAGGAGCTGGACATGGATTTGGTTGTTCCTGGGGTTTTTCTTTCTCTTTTCTTTTTTGGCAGCAGCTAAAGCTTTTGGTTATTTCTGAGTACAGGACAATTGGGGAGTTGGGGATTCAAGACCACTCCAGAGTCTTTGAGTTACTGAGTGGTGTCAGCAACAGCGAGTGGCAGAGAAGCCAACTTTCTGACTGCCTGGAGATCCCTCAGCTCATTGTATATGTGTGTAAAGGACAAAAAGTTTCTCATGGCCTTCAGTTCATAGGGGCATTTGCCCAGATATCCTCAGCAGGCCGAACTGGCTGTTTTAGCCAGCACTCTGCCCTCTAGCTGTGCTCAGAAGGGACTGGTATTGCCTGGTTACCGGGTTAGTCTCCTCCACTGCCAAATAGGTGTGTGCTGTGTGGGCACTGTGACCAGTGCTATTGGGTGGGGGGTGCTGGGGGGCAAAATTGGATGTTACTTCCCCCAGGGCAGGACTCAGGCCTGACTCCTTCAGGCTAAGACTCAGGGCAGCTTAGTAGAGGAGTGGTGTTAATAAGATTACAGAATCAGCTTGATCATCTTAAGTGCCCCAGCCAGAGTGCTCTGATTGTGTACCTGTGCCAGCACCTCTGAGGTGTCCTCGTTCTGTGTGTGCCCTAGGGCTTGTCACAAGAGCATTATAATTTAGTTGTGGTGATGGCTCAGTTTCATCTCTCTCACTAATTATCCCAAGCTAGTGATATTTGTCTTGCATGAACCTCCAGACAGAAATTGTCTTTTATTACACATTTTTAAAGACTAGGTTTTTTTTAAAGGTTTATTATTTTTATGAGCATTGGTGTTCTCTTCCTCCATGGCTGCGAGGGCGCAGAGCCTCAGGGACCAGAGCTACGGACCACTGCAAGCTGCCATGTGGGTGCGGTGGAGAGTTGAACTTGGGTTCTCTGGAAGAATAGCCAATGCTCTTAACCACACAGCCATCTCTCCAGCCCCAAAGAGAAGTCTTAAATGAGTATCTCTCAGACCAGCTCTCTAGGACCACATAGTAAGACCCTGTCTCCAAAATACACAATAAAACAAAACTGCAACTTAAACAAGTCTTTGACTTGCTAGAAATCAAAACCTCTGCTACCCTTCTTTTTACTTTTTAATTATTGATGGATGTCTCTGGTGAGACTCTTGACTTTTTTTTTTTTTTTTTTTTTTTGGATTGAGTTGAGCTTGAAAATGTCATCTAATGTATTTTTACAAATACAGGAAGAACGAGACAGACAGACAGACAGACAGACACACACACACAGCACACATGTGTGCAAGCCTGTACTCAGTATGATCTGATGACAGTCAGTAAGCCTAGGCTTCAGCTGGGGAGCAGCAGGAATGCTGTTTGATCTTTGCTTTTTGGAACCCCAGGGTTGAAGGTAAGGGTAGAAAAGATAGGCCCAGAATAGCAGCAGCAGTCCTCCAGACGTCAGGGCCCCAGCCCTAGCTCCTCCTGTAGCCTGCCTCCCCACTGACCTCTGGTGACCTAGGTAAGAGTAAAGATGGCTAGTTTTTGTGGGTTTGTGTTTTTTCTTTTGTTTTGTTCTGTTTTTAAACTTCTCTTTGTCGGGCTGGTTTCGAGTAATTCAGCACTTGCTACTTATGAACCTGGCGTCCTGGCCTGAAAGCCCTGCCCATTTGAAGTTGCAGCTTCCCGGTTCCAGGAGTGGATACATGCTCTTTGACACCAGCCAGCCCATGGCTTAAAGGGTCCACAGTGTGTGTCCTCACAATATTCCCATTCTTACTTGGCCAGTGTGTCGTGTCCACTGTCTGGGCAGCATACAAACACAACGTGCTTCTATAGGAACTACAGAAATGGGTGGATGGCTCGAGGAAAATACGAAATGGACCAGGCTGCGGAGAGTCTGGCTAGAAGGATGCAAGCGGGTGGTGACAGGTAGGAGGGGAACTCCATCAGTAAGTCTGGGAAAGGTTGCTGAGGAATTTATGTCATATTCCCCTGGGACATAGGGCAGCATATTCACACATAGGGAGGAGGATTGACTGTCAGTTCATGGGAAGCAGTTTGCAGGTAAGAGGGCTGGTAGGCAAAGAAGCAGATGAGGGTTCTAAAGTGAGGCCTTCCTTCCTGCTATGGTCGGTGTGTTCTTCTCAAGAGTATCTAGTCTCGGGTCCCTTGCTTCTGTTCTAAGAGCAGGTGTGGCCTGTGCAGGAAAGGAACTTTCTGCTCTCCTGATCTGCCTCCATCCAGAGATGGATCCAAACTCTGCTTTCCCCAACTGACATCTGAAAGCAGGAAATCTGAGCCCCTGGGATGTATCCTCCCTTGAGAAAGTGAAGAGGGACCAGTTACCTTGAGACAAAGACATCTCTCCTAGTCTCACTGGGGAAAGAAGGAGGGATCTTTCCTTCTCAGTCGAGAAATCATTTAAACCAGCCAAGGTGGTGCCTGGTCTCCATACTCAGGAGACTGAACTAGGGGAATCCCAGATTTGAGGCCAGTCTGGGCTACATAGTGAGATGTCTTAATGACAACAAACAGATGTAATAGCCTAGAAGGCCATGAGTTCGCTCCTTCATGGTGATGGTGGCACTGTTGTTTTCCTGGGTGTTGTGAATGTGATTTTCTGTGCTGTGTGAGACCTGCCTGCAGTGGCAGACCTGGGATGTTCTCTGATGACACCCACTGTCCAGCTTCTGGCCTTTCTTTTGATAGCCTTCCTGCCTCCTGGCAAGCATAGGGTGATACCTACCTGACTGTGGTGACTGAGGGAGCTTGGCCTGACTCTGTCCTCTTGCCACTTGCTCCTGACACTTGGAGCTGTTGCCTAGAATGACCTGCCCTTCTGGAGCCCCGCCTGTTCTCCCCTCTTTCACATACCCCCTCCCCCACCCCGCCAGGACATAATTGGCACTTAGAGCATGCCCAGCTTATGTTTCAAGTACTTGAATCTCTTGTAGCAAGGGATTCCAGGAAGCACCAGTAGGACAGTGAATAAAGAAACAGGATTTGCCTAGTGAGTGGCAGACCTGTTTGGCCTATGACTCTCTCTGCACTTTACCGTCTGTACTTCAGAGTGATCTAAGAGTTGAGTGAGAAGGTATTTGCAGAGAGAAACTGCACAGATTGGCATGTTAGGTATTGAGAAGTCCTGGTGAAAATACTGAGCCTAGGTCTTTGACGCCAGGACCTGTTCTGTACTCCTAGAGCTGGATACCTAAGTGGGTGCTGTCAAGGTTCCTGAGCAGTGACACTAGTGTGGCATAAGGGGCAGGCTGGCATAGGAACAGGCCACAGCAGGAACGTGGGAGAGGGAGAGCAGTAGCCAGGAGAGCCTCGTGGTAGAAGGCGTCCCCACCTAAGCTCATCTTGGGTGTCATGGCTCACAGAGCCCTCCTGGACAGCACCTCACCCTGTAGCTCCTGTTAGAGCTCTCTTTGTGATTAGTGTGGTGTACCTCACTCTTGCCTCCTAACTGTGTGGTACAGCGTGTGCCCTATTATATCAGGATATAATACTGTTAGCCTGGCAGCTACCGTGTTCACTAATTGTTTCGTGCATTTATTTTGTCTTCTCTGCTGCTCCTTTTGAGAAACAGGTACTGTTTTGTGACTCTGATCTCTGCCCAGGGCCCAGAGGCTAGGGTGTAGCTAGGCACCAAGGAGCCTGCTCTCAGGGCCCCAGTCCAAGTCCTGCGTCGGCGGTGGGTTTGCTCTGTGGCCTTTTGTTCTACACAAGCTTGGTCTGGGAGCCCCTTTCAGCTCTGTGGCTTTCTAGTGTAGTGACTGTGTCTGTTGCTTGGAGCCACCACCCCTTTGTCCGGCCAGCGTGGCTACTAAGGCTGACTATTAGAAGGCAGCAGTGACTAAGGCACATGGGATTTTTTTTTTTGCCTACAGGGTCTAAAAGAGTAGGAAATAGATATCGGAGACACAGCCTCCACTTTATGCTTAGTTGGGAGCCACATCTACTCAGTAGGTATTTGAATACATTTTGTTCAGCACCACCTATGCCAAACTCTGGGGTACCCCAGTGAGCAAAATGGAGGTTCCTTTGGTCCTGTCCTCACAGTCAAAGCTAGGAGTATGTTCTTACACACACTGTGCTTTGGGGAGAGCAGTAGGCACAAAAGATAGGCCTATTCCTCTGATCTTCAAAGCCCTAAGAGACTCCAGAAAGGATGTACCGAGTCTCATGTGTCCCACCTTAGGCAGTGACCCAAAATGAGGTGTTTGTTTATATTCTTGCTTTTTAAATACATGCTATGGGGGGAGGGACTAGGCAAGATTTTTTAAATCGAAACCAGCTGAAGGCAATACCATGGATGCTTAGGAGTAGAGCAGCCCTGAGATCATGTGGCTGGGCCACCCCTTATAATTCTGCCTCTATGGAGAAGGCCCGGGGACCCAGGGTGGCGGTGGGCGGGGGTGCTTGGCTTGCGTCTGCTCAGCCCCGCTTGGCTCTGAATGGATTAGTTCTGTTTGGGTTAGAGCTTACTGTGGTGTGTGCTTTTTAGCCCTCTCCTCTGTTCTCTTTCTCACCCAGATGCCTGCCCAGGTCTGTGAGCCTTAGGAGCAGAGAGGGTCCCGGTGTGGCTGAGAGAATAATGAAGTAGCCATTATCCTAAGAGAAAGGAGCACTGAAGTTTGCATTCTTTGGGGATTTCAGGACTGCTATAATTGTAGTTGGACCTAAGAAGTGTCTGGACTCCACAGAAGATAAAGGGGAAGTGTCCTCTGTGGAAACCGAGGGGAGCCAGTGTTGTCTCCAGGACTGAGACCTGCCTGGAACACAGTGCCCCGTAGGCTAGTTTGTGCTGCTAACCTGGGGAGATGTGACCTTCTTGCACGTGAGATTTGTAAGTGGGCACTGATTCTCTCTGGGCAGATGGTCCTGAGTAAAGCTTCTGCTGAAGGGAGCTGCTGGCACAAAATTATTGTTATGGGCACTGGGGCAGAGTGGAAAGATTGGCTGTGTTCTGCTCCTGACCATAGCCAGGGATCTCCGAGCCTGTTTCCCCGGTCTGCCAAGTGGAAATGCTCATTCCTGCCCCGCAGAGTTCATAGGCATAAGCGACTCAGTGGCCCCTCATTGGGTGGGCATTGGTATTCCCGGAGGTGCAAAGGTTGCCCAGTCGGTCAAAGTGTTGGTGGAAAACGCTTGATTTCATGAAGGGGTTCAAGGAGCCTTGGTAAGGTACAGCAACTTGGCTTTGAAATACAGAAATGTGTTGTGTGACTCTTTCTAAACTCCTCAGAGCCTTGTGAGAGAGGACAATGTAAGTCTGTCGGAGAGGACAGAGACAGCAGCCATAGCTGTCCCTCCTGGAGTCTGCATTCTAACTAGAGACTCACACATGTGGAACAATTAGAGAAAAATAACAGATGGTGTCTGATCAGATACCACTCTGCGAAGCTCTCCCAGACTGCCCCACCCTGAAGGAGAAATAATCCTTCCTTTTCTCTGGTATCCTGGGCCTAGGACAGGCCTGTGCAACACTGTATTGCATCGGTTATAATTGGTCATGTATGCAACAGCAAGTGTTTACTGAGAGCCTCTGCATGCCAGGGACCTCCTTGGGCCATCCTCATGTCATTGCTGACACTATGCTAGGCCCAGAGCTGTGTTAACTTAGGACTTTTTACTCTCAGGGCTGGCAATGCTTATGACGTGTTCAGTGCCCATGACTGTCTGTCTGTCTACTTTGAGATAGTGTCAGGCTAGTTTAGGCTGGCTTGAAACTATGTAACCCAGCTTTGTCTCAAACTCCCAAGTGTTGGTGTGAACCGATTAGATGAATTTCTGGTATTGGGTTCTGAGATTTTTGAAGTTTCTTTTGCAAATAAATTCTTTAATGTGCTGGACCATTAGTAAGGTTATAGAGATAAGGAGATACTGTTTGCTTCCTGCAGTCCTCAGCCTATAGAGGGTCTCATTAGATATTTACATTATGATTTGTAACTAGCCAAGTAACAGTTATAAAGTAGCAATGAAATAATTTTCTGTTGGGGGTCACCACAACATGAGGAAGTGTATAAAGGGCCATAGCACTGGGAAGTTGAGAACTCTCCCTACTGATCTGGAAGAAGAGAGAGCCTCAGCCAGTGTCCATAGTGTGTGGAGGAACCTTGTTGCTAATCCTCACGCCCTGAGAGAAAGTCTGTCTTAGAGACCTAGCAGAACCACATGATGTGTGAACCTGGAAAAGAAAAAGGACATGTAGGTGGGTGCCTGAGAAGGCAGAGAGTAGTGGAACATTCTAGAGTGAGGAAGAGCTTGAGTATGCACGCCAGGCCTTGGAGCAAGGCACCCTTTGAGTATCTGGAGACAAAACTCAGTTCAGAGCAAGCTCAGTGTCGACCTGGTAGTGGAGGGCTGGCCAGGCTGCCCCAGTGCTCGGGGAGACGAGTCCTGAGTAAGCCAGTGGCCTGAGGTGGCTCTTTCTGGAGAAAGGAGGAGGCTCACCTGGTAGGCCATATGTTCTTGTGAATTATCGTAAACAGCCCCGATTTAATAAATATTTAAAAAAAAAAAAAATGAAGGAGCTACCTCTCCAAGTCTCCCAGAGGATGGCAGTGTGCTAGAATTTGAGTCACCCTGGAAGGGTTGTGGGCATATATGACTCCTGCTATAGACCTTAGTTTTCCTTTTGGTGGAAATGGCAGGTAGTGGACCAACGGAGAAGGTGTGTTTGCACACCCCCATGACTGCCACCTTTGTTTCCAGGGGTTGGCAGCTCAACTGTATAGGGCAGGGTGCTCCCTTCTTGGCAAGTGAAGTGGAAAATGCCAGTGTCTTGCAGTGAGTCCCAGTGGGTGTGGGGTTGTGTGTGTGTGTGTGTGTGTGTGTGTGTACTCTGCTGGGCCTGCCTCCAGCATCTCCCTTGGACAAGGCCTGTGTGCTGGCCTGGCTGGGAACCTGCCTGGAGTTCTTTTATAAAATGCTGTTTTCCTTATATTTACCCACAATATAAAGCATGAAGCCCCAGCAACCCTTAGCTCCCCTCACACACTGTGTGTGTGTGTGTGTGTGTGTGTGTGTGTGTGCGTGTGTGTGTTTTTCTTTATTTTGGACCCACTGTAGAATTTATCACTGCTGCCAACTTATTTTCTTAGGATATATTTAGATAAAGTGAGATAATCGAGAAGTAGGCCACGTGTATTTGCACAGGGATGTTTGCACACGTCATCTGTGATGGTTTTGGACCTGTTGGATCTGAGCTTTCTTCACCTTTTCTGATGCACTTGGAGAGAGAGTCTGTAGCGCCCCCTCCTCTCAGAGGGCCATGTGGGTGGGGAGAGCCCACGGTTGGTGAGCCTTTTCTTACGAGATGAAATGCAGCTGGTTGTCTTCCCTGCACGCCCACCACTGCCTCCTTCCCACAGAATGAAGGAGCTGCTCACCGGCCACAGAGAGAATGAGTGGGAGGGGCAATTGCTGTGAGTCTTGAGTCTGAGAAGAGTGGCTGCCTCCTGGGTAGCATAGGCTTCAGGATGGTAGGTACCCTGTAAGAGAGTGAATAAACTTACTCTGGGGTTTGCATTCAATACAGTCTCAGGGACAGTATCCACTCCCTGCTTTGCACCCCTGCCAGAATGCCTCTGTCATTTCTTTTTAGAATTGCCACCTCTCAATTTTGAGGGTGTGCTGTAACATGGTGAGCTAGAAAGCTAGAGCAGAGAGGTCCCCTCTGGTCTCCCAGGATGTGATCAGCTTACACGGGGCCGGATGGTACTTTTTTGCATTAAACCCAGGTTCTCCATCTGCATGATGGAGGCAGCAGTGATGAGATTAGAAAGCTGAACCAAAAGGCCAATTAAATCTGAGGCTGTACCTGTTTGGGCAGCTGTGTAAGCCCCAACCTGTACCCACAGGCATAGTGGAGACTCCAGAGAGCCTGGCTGAGGGCAAGGGCAAGGGATAAAGGAACCTCACCACTTAGGCCAGTGTTCTCCAGACAGGGACCTCTCTTCCATGTTGTAGTCAGGGCCAACGAAAGATGTGATAGGACTAGGATGTCTGGTTCAGGGGCTCCCAAAGCCATGGCCTTGCATCTTCTCTGCAGCTGTGCAGTCTGAGCAGCAGTTAGTCATAAAGGTCCCATTCTGATATACAGCTTACAAATCAAGAAGTAGGTGTGCATCCTTTGTTTATGTGGAATGGAGGGGATAGGAGGATCCCCAGGACAGCCTTCCATAGGTTCCCAATGGAGAGGTATGTTTGGACCTAACCAGTAAGAAAATTCCACCCGCTGTTACCTGTGAACTTGTGCAGATCACTGAGCTGGCCTGGTCACTGCTAGTAAGCTGGGCCATTAGAAAGCAAGATTCCCCACCTCAGGAGCTTGCTGAGGAATGGACTGAGCAGTCTCCCCTGGTGTCTACCGAGAACAAGTCTCAGAATGAGCAGTTCTGTGCCTGTGTTCCTGGCACACAGAAGGTGGAAGGCTTTGGGGACAGTGCTAGGAGGAAACACTGGAAAGATCTGCTCCCCAGAGCATCAGAGGACAGGTAGGTGGGGTTGTTGAAGGTGTGTGTCTGGAGGACCTGACTCATACATGCAGGCCACTTTCTTGGAAGTCTTGCAGGTCTATGGGGCAGGCAGGGTTACAAGCCATTTTCTAGAGTCAGCCAGGTCATAGACACCTTGGAAAATGCCGTTCCAGAGCTGCCTTGCCTTTGCCTATGTGGGCCAAGGGATCCCCAATCTCCTTCCTGGTAACATAGTTCTGGACTGAGTGTCTGAAGGCCCATGCGTTGCCCAGGTTTAATTAAAAATTCTCGTCTTGGGTGGAGACCATGACCATGAGTAGAGTTAGACAAAAATCAAAGGAAAACAACCTACAACAGGGCAGTTTTGCCACAGACTGGGGAGCTTGGTTATCAGTCAGGGCCCAGTCTGCTGTTCCTGAGTCCTGGGTTTCACAATGGAGGAGACCCTGGATTCAGCCACTGTTTTCTAGTAACCACTGTAACAAGAGAACAAGGACTATTACAGGAGGGACGTTGTGTTTGCCTCTCTTGACATTTGGGTTTATGCAAGTATGTTCTGTTCATGAAATTACAAGTTTATAAAGAAGAATACGGAAGGAGAGAGAGATCCCCCCCCCCCCGAAGGGCCAGGCTGAGCTTGTCCAAAAAGGTCTTTTACTTTGGCTAGCCTACCCCAGGGTAGGGCCAGTCAAGGTGCATGCCCCTAGTCATTTGATGTTCAGTTGTTAACACGTGTAGCAAACATTGAGACCTGCTTTGCCTTTTCGGAGCCAGAGGTTTGTAAGAAGGTAGCCTCTGACCCTGTCATGTGGCCAGCTAAGAAATGCTTTGGCGTTATAGGTACGAGCCTCATACAGAGCTGAAACAGAGTCTGTTCAATGCCCAGGACAGCCTAAGAGAAGTGCACATGCCAAGTAGAGTCCATGGCATCTGCAGAAGCTGGGCACTAGCAAGATTTCCCTGTGGTTGCAAGTGAGGGGACAAAAGAAAAGGAGGGCAGATTGGGAGGTGGAGGAGGAGAGCTGACGAAGAGCGCTCCGCTTTTCATCATCCCCTGGTTCTGTTGCTCAAGTCCTGCATCACAAGGCACACCACCGGCCAGAGCAACATGCCCGCCTCTTATAGGTGAGCAGCAGGGGCTGCACAGCCACCCAGGGTCAATGTGTTCTCTGCTTTCAGTGCTGCGTTGATTTCAGTGTCTCAGGGCTTCTCATGAAAGAGACACAGGTGGGACTCGACATGGTTTAGTGTTGAATTCTGGTTTATAATCTTTCTGTTCATCTTCTGGCCTGGAAAGCAAGATGTGTATGGTGGGTGTTGAGGGAGGGCTGGGAATTCTCTGGGAACCTGGAAGGGGAGGAAAAGGGATAGCTTGCTGAGCAGAGACTATGAGAGCAGTGGCTCCTGGGTTAAGGGGTTGGCACCGTCTCAGATGCGGTTAGTCCAGGGTAGGTCAGAGTAGGATGCAAGCTGGAGAGCTCAGTCATTAGCCAGCCTCCCCTTCCGGCTGTGCCTCCATTGTGTTTGGTAAGCACATCGTGGTGTATGGTGGTGTATCCCCACCGCGCTAGCTCTAGGTGTGCTCTGTGATGCTTGTCTCTTGTACTCTTGCTTACAGGATCCAGCTGTGGACAGTGATCTCAGGCTTGACTAAAGACTTCCCTGCAGTGGAGCCCATTGTCTGGGAGTGGGCCTCTGCCCAGGCCAGGAGCAGCCCCTGTCTACCATTTCTAGGCTCCATAGCTATCTGTAGCTTCTCTTGATCTATGTATGAGTCCTGTGTGAAAGTGACTCTTTAGGCCAGCAGAACAGAAGGTTCTTGATCAAGAACCCCAGAGCCTTGAACCTATCTGAGAGTAAACAGCAGTCTTTGCTTTGCCAAGCTGGGTCAAGATCAGGAGAGACAGTAGGCCTCAGGAGTTCCCTCCCTGCCACTCAGTCTCTGAAATGTGGCCTGTGTGTCTTCTGAAGCGGGAAAATGACAAGAGTTAAGTTTCCCAAAGTCACCCCACACCGCTCTTTGCCTCTGCACTCCTTAGATGTACAGACACTTTTCCTGGACAGTTGAAGTCTCTATAGTTGTCTTGAGAAGAAGATTCAGCAGTGGTCTTTGCTGCACTGACATGACCAGTGACTAGGAGACATGGTTTTCCTAAGTCATTTGGTAACAAGCTCTCATTGATAGCAACAACAGCACCTAGACATTCTCAGTTCCTAAGTTGGGGTATGTCTAGGAGCAGTGTGTCCTGAGAAGTGTGTGGCTGTGTGCAGACATGTATGTGTGTATGTTATTTGGATGAGGGCTAGTGGTAAGTTAGAGGAAGACTATAGAGCAAAGGGATTTAATCTTGTGGATTCAGTACCTACTCTTGATAGGTAGGATTTCTGCAGGAATTTTGTTCACCCAGATAATATTTACTGAGACAGCATCTCTGCTCCACAAACCACAATCACCTAATCCCCGAGAAGACAGCTGGCTAATTTAATAAGGAAGTAACAGTCAGGTGTGACAGTCACCGTGCTGAGGAACACAGGGAAGATGAGGGACATCTTAGAGCAGTCTTATCTTTAGTTTATGTGTGCTACAGCTGGCAGATCCCAAAACATATCTACAGAAGCAGGAAGGAAACTGGTCGTTTGCGGTGGGTACCTGACCCTTTGTGTCGAGAGCAGACCAGTCAGCACCTCTATGAGCCTCCTGAGAACTGGCCAGGGTGAACTTCTTTCTAATTCTGCTGAACAGGAGTGTGGGATCTCCTCACAGCCGATTACTACACAAACAGAATTGGAGACAGAATGGCTGTTTGACTTCTAGGGAAACCCCTAAGTACCAGAGCATGTTACACACGCGTGTGCGTGCACACACACACACACACACACACACACACACACACACACACACAGTGCATACCTCGGAGTCCATCATTAGAGGTGTGAGCATTGCCTTTTTCTCAGTGCCACTCCTTTTAGTTTGTTTGGAACTCTGAGTAGCTGGAAAGGTGATTGCAGACGACAGGACCAGTCTCCTTGGTCTAGTCCATTACAGCCAGCCAAATACTGTGTGACTAGGCCTCAGGAGATTAGGTAGGAGTGTAGGGACTGAGAGGGCTCCCTCACAGTGTGAGTGCTCACAAGGAAAGGGCACCCAGGCCATGTGGTGTATGTTGGTGATGCGATGTTCTTGGCACAAAGACTGAGTCTTCAAACTTGGCATGACCACGGGTCTTGCCCCTTAGCCCTTCATTCTGTAAAACAAGAGCTTAGGGCTCCGAGAAGGCCCTTGGTCTCCTGCCTGTGTCTGTCGTTCCCCACGGTGCTGAGCTGCAGGCGTTGGGCCCTTTCATGTCTGTCTGAAGGTATGAGAGAGGGAGGAGGTGTGGGCTTTGAAGTCAGACCCACCAGGCTGGAGTCTTAGACTGCTACTTGCTGGCCTGCCATGCAGCCTGGGGCAGGTCAGCTCTCTGGGCTTCCCTTCTCTCTGTAACTCGGGGACGCTAATACTTCAACTGTAGGGCTGGAGAGAGGATCAGAGACAAGCACATTAAAGGCCAGGCCTGGGAGGTGCCTGCTAACATGTCAACTGTTGCTGTCTTGTGTGTCACCTCCAGGGGAGGAGGAGAGACTTAGCATAGGAGCCTGGAGGCCTCATCTGTAAGCCCCTCACTGCAGCTTTGTGTGCCCATTTTGGCTCCCGCCTTCCTGCTCTGTTGATGGCAGCGCCTGGCAGTTCCTCAGGGGCTGGCTTCACAGTCTCTATACAAGGCCTCCACTTTCCATGTCTCTGTGCAAGAGGCAGGCTGGGTCTGAATTCTGGTTGGAAGGGCTATTGGTACTAGCTGCCACCCAGCAGCTGGGTTGGAGGCTACTAGAGTGGACAGTAGCAGGCACTGAATGCCCAGCTCCTCATGGTGTTTGGTCCAATTTCCTTTGCATTGTGACCTACATCATTCTTTATTTGCTAAACCCTCTGAGCAGGCAGCAGTAATAAATCAATTAATGACTCCGATGAATCGTTTAATGGCTGACAAAATAACACTAAAGCCAACAGCTTGCATCTCTCCAGCAGTACCAAAGGATGCTGGTTGATGCAGGGTGGTGGGGGAGAAACAGAGACTGTTAGCGAAATTAGCCCAATTAGTTGTGCTTTAAAGGCTTAGGAGGCATCTGCTCAGCTCTGAGCTTGCAAGTGGGGAGTGGGGCGTGCTTGAGGAATAGCAGCATGAACCGCGGTGAGCAGCTCCTTGTGGCTACCTGAGGCCAGGCAAGAGAGCCCAAGGATTCCAGTCCACTCTACTGTGCAGAAGAGACCAGAGTAGGCTTGAACTGTACACTCCTTCCCCACCCATGCTTTGATATAAAGGACCCTGGTGATGTTTTGAGACTGAGCATGGTCATTGTGTCAAAGCAGAGGATGAGGAAATGTGACTCTGAACCTGCTTTATTGAGTACCAGCTGAGGAGGTGTGGGCTCCCATCCTTGAAAGATATGTGGAGGGCTTTGCCTTTAATAACTCCTTTTAAACTCAAAGTAAAAAGTTCCTAGAGGCAATGGCTTCTGTTTGCTGTGTACCTTGGTCCCAGCGGGATTAAGTTGTCATTGGACCTGAGCTAGTATGCAGGTCCACGCCAGGGAATTTTCCACTCTGCAGGAGCAACTGCCAGCCTTCTTGTTCAGGAGCTGTCACTGGCCTACTGTGGCATGATTGTGGTTGTAAGTAGACAGGCAGTGTGTGCATGTATGTATGTGTGTTTTCTTCTTTTTAAGAAGAAAAGTGATCCCTGTACAAGGAGCATGCTGTATGGTATCCATTGACCTACTGCATGGTATTCATCCCAGGGGCTCTGCTCTCCCTCGGCCTCCCAGCCTCGTGTGCATGGACAGGCTAAGCTCTGCCTGGTGCAGCCTACACTACTGGCTTGAGACAGTTTCTGCTTACAGAGGAGGGCACCCTGGCTAGTGCCCAAGGCACAAAGGGGTGGCATTAGCAACCTGAGACTCTACCCCCTTACCATGAGACATCCTTTGATCCAGTTCCCAGAGTAACCTGGTAAGTCCTAGGATAGATGGGCCAGCCTGTGATATGGCGGCCTTCTCTCTCAGCCTGGGGGAGCCAGTCTCTTTCTTTTGAAAAGGACTAATGTGCCTTTCTTTTATCATGTTTCCTTCCTTCCTTCCTTCCTTCCTTCCTTCCTTCCTTCCTTCCTTCCTTCCTTCCTTCCGTCTTTTTTCACTCTTCCAAGGTGGCCACTGAGGAGAGACTACTTGTTAGAAGTGTAGCTCCTTCAGAGCAGACCTTCCTCTGTCTTCCCTTCAGTGCCCCCCTCCCGACATACCCACACGTCACTCCATTCCTGGGATCCCAGCTACTTGACCTAGGCAGGAGGATTTCTTGAGCTCACAAACAGTAACTCCGGGGCAGCCTGGACAGCAGAGTGAAATCCTCACCTCACAAATGAGCAAATACATGAGACTCAGATAGCTAGGCCTGTGTCATTGTCCACTTCTGTATCAGGCTCAGAACCACCAATTGCTCAGCACCTGCCTTGCCCACGTAGCAAGATGCCTTACCTGATAGTCCCAACAGGGGCCCAGACTGCCATTCCTCTGTGTGTAACCATCAATCGCCGAATGAGGACATGTAAGGTGAACAGGTGTTCCCAGCTCCTGGTGACTCAAAGGATTAGAACTTCAGTATAGGCCTGTATTTCTCCGTGACTTGTAGTCATTCATCCCAAACTGGGAGGAGAAAAGCATGGATTTAGCCTATCAGAGCCCGTGACATTGCTCGTTCTGAGCTGTAAGACCCCAGACAGGTCTTATGTAGCCTGCATTTTCTTCTGTGCAATGATAGCTTACTGAAGGGCCAAGAGTGCCAGAGTGTAGCCGTTCCGGGCCTGGACAGCTGTTGTCCTCTCATGTGAAGGAAGGTTAGGGAGAGGGAGCCCTTGTCCATGTGCAGATGAAATGGTCCTGCATAGACAGAGAGCACTGTTGGAATCCCCCTCCCGCCCCCCAAAAGACACAGCAGGCGCCCGTGCTGGAAGAGAAGGTCAAGATGCCAGCTGTTAATCTCTTGCAGGTGTCATCTTTGAGTTCTGCTGTCCTGTAAGGCACTAGCATGAGTGCCACCTCTTCCTTAAAGTCTCCCTGATCCCCCCTAATCCCTGCTTCAGCACCTGTCTAGAGTACCTTCCATGTCCCTAAGTTCTCTGTCACAACTCACTTCATCTTTTAGACCTTCAAGGCAAACCCATACCCTGTTAGTCTCCTGCTTAGTGGGTGCGGTGCTGGCCACCGGAGTTTGCTGAGCACTGGATGCAGCCCAGCCCTACAGCCCCTGTGCCTTCCCACTGGCGTCCTTTCTCCTTCTTCTTTCAGGCCACTTGCAGGTTAGGCCCACGGGCTCTTTGGAGGGAATCTTACAAACATGGTCTCGTTCCCTACTTGGCAAAGGTCACTCTCTGAAGCAGACAGAGAGGGCAGGGCCAAGTAGAAGGTCAGCCTCACAGATTACCTAAGTCACAGAATGACTTGTGGTTATTGGGTGGCTTAATGATCTGTCTGCTGGTTTTCATCATGAGCCAGAAAGTGCATGGGTTCTTTTTTAAATCTGTCTGTTCGTTTTTTTGTTTTGGGGAACTGCAAGGTCTGCTTCGAAGACTGGTACTTAGTTTTCCTGATTCTGAAATTGGATGTGGAGGGACTAAAGTTAGACCTAATTATTAACTGTATAACCATAAGAATCAGTTTCCTTACAGATTAGACCAGAAATGACACCTTCCTGGGTTGCTGGGAAATAAAGTCTTCTTCCCACTCACCTCCCTCCTGGTTTATGGGATCAGAATGGAAAGATGCTCGCTTCTCTGGCCATTCCTGAGTTAGTCCTTAGTTGATGAGATAGGATTTTTTTTTTTTTTTCCTTCAGAGAAGCGCATGTCTTGGCTCTACTGCTTAGTGGCCTGGCTGTGGCTGATGGCACCAGTGGTGGCACTGGGATGGCAGAACCCTCCTCAGCCTTGTGTGCCAGGTGCTCATGCTTTGGAGCCCTGTCTAAGTCTTAGAAGTGAGTGCTTTATAGCCAGAGCCAAGCCTTGAGCACCCTTACCCAGTTCAGGGATCTAACAGTGATCATCCCCAGAATACGATAGGTGACAGTAGGCAATAGATTAGTTTCTTTTTGCTCTGTCACTAGTGAGCAACCCAGGTTACCCCACCAAGTCCATCCCCTCCAAGGCAACCAGTTCTGGGACATAGATCAAGGAAGCTTTGTGTAATTTCATTCTGTTGTTGGACACTGTCTTAGTGAAGGTTTCTATTCCTGGACAAAACATCATGATTGAGAAGTAAATTGGGGAGGAATGGGTTTATTCAATTTACACTTCCACGTTGCTGTTCATCACCAGAGGAAGTCAGGACTGGAACTCAAGCAGGTCAGGAAGCAGCTGAAGCAGAGGCCATGGAGGCATGTTACTTACTGGCTTGCCTCCCCTAGTTTGTTCAGCTTGCTTTCTTATAGAACCCAAGACTACCAGCCCAGGGATGGCACCACCCACAATGGACCCTCTCCCCTTGATCACCAATTAAGAAAATGCCCCACAGCTGGGTCTCATGGAGGCACTTTCCTAACTGAACCTTCTTTCTCTGTTATAACTCCAGCCTGTTTCAAGTTGACACACAAAACCACCCAGTACAGACACAGACCCAGTTCTTGGTGCTGGACAGACATGTTCACACTTCCCAAATACTGGTGTCCTGCCTATTTGAAGTCAGGTACTTTATGTTACTGGGACTTGTTTTTGACACTAGTTTGGTTTTATCTTTTCAAGTAGGTCAGCTCTTTGATTTCCCTGAGTTGGACAATTTAATATTTCACCAAAATCACTGTCCTGTGGTCTGTCTGGGAGACTTTTTTTTTTTTTTTTTTTTTTTTTTTTGCATTTTATCAATGGCTATTGCTTTGGTCATCGCCTTTCTGTGGAACATGGCATTTTCTCCAACCTTTGAATTCCTACTGTGCATCTTCAGCCTTCTTGATGTTGCTCAGGTGGCGCAAGACTCAGAACTCTCCACACACTCTTAGGACCTGGCTTGCTGGGAGCAGCATAGGCCTCCTGCTCTACCCAGGGGGCACATCTGCCAGGACCACACTTACCTTTGCCACTTACATTTCCTAGCCACATTCAGGACACACCCCTTACCCCCTGCTGGTTGGGCCCTCTGCCACATGGCCTGGCTTGCTTTTAAGTTCAGGAAGACTTGCTGTTGGTGGTTTCACACGTGGCTGTGGTGCTCCATGCCAAGGCCTAGGTGTTGGGCAGGGGAAGAGGGAAGGATTTGTAAACAAAATACTATTTTGCAGCCTTATAAATCAGTCAGGAGTTACTGGCTGAGCTAGGAGAGTCCAGAGTCCATCTGGCTACTTATAAAAATAAATTATTTTACAGGGGCAGGCACTACAGCATCCACGTGGAGGTCACAGGACAGTTTGGGAGAATTAGTTCTCTCTTTGCTCCATGTGGGTTCTGGGCATAGATCTCAGGTGTCAGGCTTGGCAAAAAGCACCTTTACTTGCAGAACCATATTAACCACCCATGAGTATTTGACTTTATTCATTTTTCCTAGAGCTTGATCGGCATAGATGTAGAATCAACCAACTCAATATATTTGTATATATGTGTGCACATGCATGCTTGTATATGTGTGTGCACTTACGTGCTTGAGTATTTTCTCCTTTGTCCATATGTTCATGCTAGAAGGGGTGCTGGGGAAGAAGGTCTGGGGTCTAGAATCCACATGCCAGGGCTCTGAGACAGACAGGCCTCTGGGTGCTTTTTTAATCTCTGATCTCTTAGTGTCCTGTCATGAGTGAAGAGTTAGTGTGCTGGAGGCTGACACTCGGTGCTACACCCTGCTGTCTCCAGCCTCCTCTTTCCAGTGTGGGCAGACCTTAGGAAACAGACTTCCCACATGAGAAGGGACCTGACTCAGATGTGAGAGGTCCTTTCGGCCTTGATTCCGTGTGGTTGCTGCACCCTAGGCAGCTATGCAGCCTGGTAGGCTGTAGCCCTAGAGAAGGTGCCAAGGGTTTGGGTTTGTTGAGAAAACTCACACGAGATGCTTCGTTGAGTGCCTTAATGGAACTCTCAGTGCTTGAAGCCACAGGGAGAGGCCAATTCTTAGCAGGCCTGAAAGGTCTGGCTCCAAGGTGGTCAGGTTTGAGCAGATCCTTGAGTATTAACGTAATCATTTATTGAAGTCTTGCTATATGCCTCACCTTGTGCTGGGTTGTGGGCGTAGGCAAGCAGCTCTTGTGGTTAAGGCGTGGGAGGATGAGCGCAGGTCAGCCTGGGTCCCCTTGGTGAGGGTCTATAATAGTTTGTCCTGGGCCCTCCACAGTCTCTCAGCGATTGGCTCTCAGCAACAGTTCCTGCTTATCCATCCTTTTATGCCTCCATCCTGCACCAGCTGAAGCACGGTGAGCTCCTCGGCTTGCCTGTGGAGAGGCAGACGTGATAGAAATCGTCTGCTAGCTCCTGCCTCTTCCTCATGGTTGATATGGTTGCCTTTGTTGTCTTCCATTGGAGGATGGCAAAATACTGAGAGTTACATCATCCATTTTATTAGGACCATAGTTGTCCTGCCTGTGTCATGTACCCCTAGTCCCCTAGTGAGCACATGTACACTCACGCACGCTAGTACACACATGCACCTGAGTTCATGGTAAGCCATATCTGAAAGAGAAGCAGCAGTCTTTCATTTAAAAGTTTATGACCCCCTACCAATTGTAACAAATACCTCAATATGTAAAAAGTCAAAAATCCAAATAACAAAGAAATGGGAAGTAGAGCTGCAGTTGTCAGGGAAGGCACTTCAAATGTAGTCATCCAGAGTACCAAAGATCCCGTCAAGTTAGCAGTGACTCCAGATCTGCCAGTCGGGGGTACTTGAAGCTGTCGGTGAGTGAAGGATGGAGTTCAGTGTAGAACCTCTTCTGGAGGGACCCAAGAGACACGTGGATGTTTATCCCAGCCGCACTTCTGAGTGTTCTTCTGCTCCTGGTTCAGAGAATTGTTGGCTGTTCCAAAAGTCACAACTCATCCCCGAGGCAGGAGATTTGCGATGAGTTGGAGGTCAGCCTAGTCTAGTTGTAAGTTCTAGGCCAAGTGGGGCTACATAACTCGAGGGGGTGGGTATATTTCATAGAACTGTTAGTCACAATAACACAACACACTCCTGAGCCCACTGATTCCTCCTCAGATCCTCTCCCAGATAAAGGCAGGACTGGGGTGTGGCATGTCTCTCTTCTTCTCCCTAAGGCTGTAGACTGGGGAAGCAGATGCAGGCCTGAAGTATTTGTGGTTAGGCAGAATCTCCTTAGGGAGGTTCTGTTGGCCTTCTTTTTGAAAATAACTAGCAGCTAGCTCATGTTCTTTACCTGGGACCTGCCAGGTAACCACTGTATTCCTCTACTGGGTCCTCGTTCTGTATCAACAGGACGTTCCCTGCCTGCAGACCTCAGTGCCTCCTAGCACCCAGCCCTCACACTCCTACCATGGGGATAGGACAAGACCCACAGTCAGAGGCCAGTGGCCATGGGCATTCCATAAAAACAACAGCACTCATTTGGTTTTCTTGTACTGATATAGTAGTGGGAGCCCATAGTTCTGTTTTATGTCAAGGAGAGGAAGGAAGTGACTTCTTGGAGTGACAAGAAGGGGTCAGTGATGGAGCATCATGTTCTGGGTCATGATGGAGTTGTCAGAACCAAGACTGGGTGGCAGTGGACAGGTGTGTATAGAGATTTAGCTTGCATAGGAGAAGCAGGGAACACACTCTGGTAGGAGGCCTAGGTCTGCGACTTCCTTAAGGCAGGGCTTTGGCATCTCAGCCTCAACCCTAAACATGTAAGTACAGAGCCAGGCACAGATATGCTGGCCACACAGACAATTGTTAGAGGTGGTCAGATGGGACAGCCGATGCCTGGCCACCCCTGGGAGGCATTTGTTGAGGCAGATGTGCCAAGTGGGTGCTAAGACAGCAGGGTTCAACAGGAAATGTAGAGGCTATCTCCCATGGTGGAACCCACGTTCTTCTCAAGAGGCATGTGGGACCTGGTGAGGGTCAGAACACACATCTTCTCCATCCAACCTGGATAGTTTCTTAGTGGCCTGTCATCTGTTCAGTAATATTTATTGACTTGCTCTGTGTAACATGTCAGTGATTTGGAGAAGGTACTGGTGTTTATGAGTTGGTTACCCTGCTTCTTAGAGCAGCTGGTGGAAAGTCAAGATATGGTATCAACCGTATACACTGGCTTGGCTGCACATCACAGCTCTGCCAGATACTACGGGAGTACTTGATATGCCCTTGCAGTGTGCCTAAAGGTAGACATCAGCCTCTGCTCTCATTTTAGAGATGAAGCAGTGAGGGCCCAGCGCCCATGACTTGCCTGGCGATCAACACCTCTGCAGGACTTTGTATATACAGTAGCCTTTGGGGAGGAAGGGTCTGTTTGGGGACAGGGACCGAAAGCTCTGTTGGATGTTTGCCGCTGACCTCCTCGTTTTGTCTCCGCAGAGTGCAGCAGCTGCCCCAAGCCCCGTGCTTGGCAACATTCCCCCCAATGATGGGATGCCCGGAGGCCCCATCCCGCCAGGTTTCTTTCAGGTATGTGCTGGCCTGGGGCCCTGTGCTGGGCAGGCAGGGAGGACAGGACAGGAAAGCAGCTTGGTTTGCCATGGTTTAAATACAGTTGCTTTGTGCTGGTTGAGGCCCTGTACTCTTCCCTCGTCCGCTTCTCCAAAAGCTGCAGAGGGGAAGAAAGCGCTTGGGAAGGTGTCTCCTTCAGGCCGGCTGTGGCCGTGCCCTTCTGTCCACCCTGCTGTTGGGGGCGGTCAGTGCTTCCAGGCCAATGTGGAGTTGTTTTTTATAACAAAAGCTGTATTCTTTGTCTTCCCTGTTTTTAATGAGTAAACTGTCCTTTGTTTCTGTTCTGTTGCTCCTGTCTTCACCACTGTTCACTTTTCCTGTCCAAACTACAAACCTTAGGCGTAACTAGAAAAGCAAACCCCAGCATCCTGGCAAGCCTCAGCATCCTTTCACTTTGGTTAGCCACCGATTCTTTCTGAGTGCCATCACAAGCATCTCTCCATGGCATCTGCATCTGCGCCATGCCGGCACCCTGCCCAGGGAGTGGGGGGGGGGGGGAATGTGGGAGCTCCACCTTCTTTACAACACACCTTGTTGGTCTTTCAGGCAGGGGTTGGGGTCTGGGAGGTGTGAAATCACCTTTCTGTTTTGTCATGGTTGGGTGTGGCCACCACACCTTCTTTTCCACCCCCTCCCTTCCCTTCTGGGGCTCATGCCTCCTCTGCCAGGCTAGGGCTGTGGTGTGCTGCCGTGCAGTCAGTCTCAGCCTGCGGGCTGGAAGAGGAAGGCGTTCCTGCTGGGGCTCCTGATTGTGACGGCATCAGTTCTTTCAAACCTGTCCTCACTGAATTTGAAAAGCACTTGATTGCCCACACCTTCTGAAGGGTAGGACTCCAGATAAGGTTGTGAAGAGAATTCTCACAGAAGCCCAGGCAGGAATGCTGAGTTGGACCAGAGAGGCCCCATGCACAGTGCAGGGTAGAGCCATGGAGCCATGAGAAAAGATAGGATTGGCACCCCATGGAAGCGTTAGGGCTCCTCTTCCTCTTTCCTGGGAGATGACTTGGGAGGCATTTCTGTTTTGCAAGATTGCATGTTTGAGTTCATGGTTAATCTGGGAAGAGGAAGGTTAGGACACATGCTCACCAGAAAGAAGGACCTTGGTGAAATGTGCTTGCTCCATAAAACAGAAGTAGCTGAGTGTTGATCAGTTGGCAGCGAGAAGAGAGATAGAGGGATGACAGTTCAGGGCATCAGATGGCCACACATACATCTGTCTCTGTGTGTTGCCGGCATGCCACCAGAACTGGGGCCATGGCTAAGGTATGGAGACTGGAATGGCCTCGGAAGTCTTGGGGTAAGGGTATAGACATCAGTTAGAGAGTCTGACAGAAATCAAGAGCTTAAACCTCCGGGACCTGTTGAAAGAACGGCAAGAGCTCCCCACTGCTGTTCCGCTCAGTTCTTTCTCTGGTTGTGGTATTTCTGTGTATCTCTGCACACGGTGTCACAAATACCTGAAACAATATAAATGTGTTTTCTGTGACTGGCAGACAGAGCCCAGCCAGATATCACAGCCGCCTGTTTGCCTTTGTTCTAGGTTCTCTTAAGGATAATTATGGCTTCTAGGCACCCACTGCAGGCTGCTGTAGTGAGAGGCAGAGGGGAGACAGTTGCAGATTGTGTATGTTTGTTTGTTTGTACAAATTAAATACTTTTTGTAAAAGTTTTATTTTGATTTTGTGCACATGAGTATTTTGCCTGCATATACGTATGAGTTTCATGTATGTGTCTGATGTCAGTGGAGGTATGAACTCAGCATTGGATCCCTAGAACTGGAGTTATGGATAGTTATGAACCACCTTGTGGGTGCTGAAAACTTAACCTGGGTCCTGTACAAGAGCAACAGGTGCTCTTAACTGCTGAGCTGTCTCTCAGTTAATGCCAATTGTGTTTTAAAAAATAGGCCATTGACTTCTATTTTGGCTTGGGCCTAGAAGAAGGACTGGGTCTGTGTGCTGTGTGGGCAGCTCCCGGCTTCCTGCTTCGCTGTAATCCTCCGTGGTTAAGTTCTAATTCCATTCATACTTCGTGAACCCTCCCTTATGACATCTAGGGGTGTGTGGTCAGAAAACCCAAACTGAATCTGCCCAGATTTAGCCACTGCCAGCCACTGTTAAAGTGAGGCATTCTCTAGACTCTTGCCTTGAGATCACCTCTGTTCCCCAGGTGAGGTGCGTTGCCAAGGGTTGGCTGGATCATTCGGGGAGGTTCTGCAACCCCAGCCTCTGCTCTCTCATAGGCTCTGAGCAGTTCGTGTTTCTTATCCCCCTGCATCATAGCACTAAAGGGCTAAACGGCTTTGGCTCCAAGTGGGTTCTAGGCGCCAACAAGCATCCTTTCCCTGTCAGTCAGATGGAGGAGGTAGGGCAGGCCAGGCTCCAAGTGGTACTTGCTTTCTGTGGTGCTGACCGCTTGGCCTAGGCCCCTGCAAAAGGAAAGGGTGTCTTTCTATAAAGGAAGAAATGACAGTCCATTTCCGGAACAGATCACCTCTCGACAGAAATATTAGTGGTTGATTGCCGCCCTTTACTGTTCTAAGGCAGCCACTCCGATATTGGAAGGAAAATAGAGATGATATCGAGGATTTTATCTGTGGTCAACAATTGTACTTCTTCCCTTCTTGGCTGCAGCCTAGACAGGTGGCTGTGCTACAAGAGGGCTGTGTCCTGGGAAGCCAGCCTGGGTGGCTGGGCCAGCTTTGTCCAGCCCACGTCCTGCAGTGCATTAGGCCTTTTCCAAGTCAGAACTGTAATTCCAGTTGGTCTTAAATTTAGAAACTAGCAGGGCCTCCAGGATGGTCGTGAGGGAACAGCTGACTCCTGCCTATGGAGGCTCCTCAGAAAATGTCACCTGGGACTTCCTCAGGCTTCTGACTGTCATGCAGGGATTGGGCTAACAATACAAGAAGCCCTGTTTGCTGTCTTCCCTTTGAGTCTAGGTTTCTGAGATGGGCAGTGGCTGTCTAGGCCTATAGAGTAGTGTGAGATAGGCCTGGTCATTTGTCCTGACCCAGTCACACTTTATGATTGGAGATATTGTGGGGTTTTTGGAGACCTTGTAGAGTCTAGCCAGGATAATTGAACTCTGTTCCTTGTTATTTAAAAAGAAAAAGCCCTACGTGTAGCAGCTGCAGCACCTGGCAGATATAGAGTGGGACACAGCACGTGTTTGAACTGAGTATTTGTGGTGTTCATGGTATAGGACAGAAGCCTCGTCAGCTCTGAAGTGTCAACCTGGAATTTTGGCCACTTGAACTCTAACCAAAGGCTGACTTGGGCATTCAGGACTGGCCCTCTGGAGAAGGGCACAGAGGACTTGGCCACGCGCTTGCTGAGTGACTTTGGACCAGTGTTCCCCATTGCTGACCCTAGATTTTTCTCATCAATAGATGGTGCAGGCTGGAGTAGATAGTCTTCCAACTTTGATTTTCTGCATTAAATCCAGATGGACTTTACATAATCAGGCAGTGGCATTTCCCCTCACAGATTAACTCAGGCTACACATCTGGCAAGCAGGTTGGCCTTGGCCAGGCCCACTGGTCTGGCTAGGTCCCCTAGTTTTTTGGCCCCGAGGGGAGACTCTCCAGTAAAGATTTCTAGGTCTAGAACTGGACAAATCCAGGAGAACAGGGGTCATAGAGCAGAGCACTGGGTACAGACTGTTTCTGTTCTTGTTTTGTTTTAAAATTCCATTACTAATTTTCAGTTGTGTTTTTAAGCATGCAGCTTACTGCTTACTTCCATTTAGTTCAGTAATTCTGCCGACGACACAGGACTGCTCAGGACTTAGAAAGGCAAAAGACTACCTTACACTGTCCAGTAAATAAAGTTTGCATTCAGAGTCCAGCCTCTGGCTCCCCAGCTCCCCATGGTCTTCTGCAGTTGTCTCCTGAGTGTCTAAGGAGGGATGCTGTCTCCTTGAAATAGCAGTGCATAAACTCAGCCCAGCAGATGGGGCTGCCCAGGGTTGCATGGGAGACTCCCAGCCAAGCTGAATGCAGCAGAGGAGCAGCGTGAGCATGATACACACTCTAGTGTGCTAGTCCAGTCTGCTCACTCAGTGATGTGCACATGGAGTCTTGGAGGGAGAAGGGAGCCGGTGCCATAGGGGCCAGGCAAAGGTCACAGGGATAAAAGTTGTGTCTTCTGTAGATCAGTCCTGGGCTAGCAAGGGAACCAGCTCCTTTTATCAAAAGCTCAGCTGTGGAGACAGTGATGGTGTGCCCCAACAGCTATTCCAGGGAGTCCTCCTTCCTACCCCATTCTCATTTCCATCTGTGCCTGATGCCCTGGAAATAGGGTGAGCTCTGTCCTAGTTACAAGGACCAGGGTCAAGGACAGGTACCAAGGAGAGGCTACTGTAAGGTGGAAACACTGCCCACAGCCTAGAAGATAGAGAAAAAGCACACAGAAGGAAGGGATCTACAACCTGGCCCTCCTCCTGCAGACGCAGCCTCAGGAGGCTCTTGTTGCTGTCCTGCCAAACAGTAGACGCCCTTGTCTCATGAGACTCCAGCCTCCGATCCCAAGTCCTTGAGGGAGTAGAGAGAAGCTAATTTGAAGCTTTGTGGAGAAGGCAGTTCCACCATCTGCAGTTGACAGTTACAGACAGGATGCCCAGTAGAGAACCTTGTAGGCTCTGATCCTTGGGAGGGGATATATTTCCAGGGAGGTCAAAGCCCCTAAAACAAGAATGCCCTGCTGGTGGCAGTGGGTTGGCTCTAGATGCTGTTTACAGCCCTCTTCAGAAGAAGAGAGAAGAGAGCAGAAGTATGGGGAAGATGGGGCTCACACCGGCCATTCCTCCAGCCAGAAAGCTGCTACCTAGGACAGGCACCTCCGCTGCCCTGATGACCTCTTCAAGTCTAGGGGTTGGAGAAAAAATTGAATCCTGGTTTCCTGCTTTCTGAAACCTTCTGCTAAGCAGCACTTGCTGTCAGGACTAGGGGCCAATGAGAAAGAAGGGAAGCAGGGAAGTGGGAGGAGCCAAATCCATAGGTGTCAGACAGTCTCTATGGCTGGGGAACGCTGGGGAACACCACCAGAGGGAGCTATAGACAGGAGCTGCCCAGGGACTCAGTCCAGCAAAGGCAGCAAAGAGAAATGTCATGGTGAGACATAGAAACGCAGGTTATGATTAGGCCATGCTGGGCAGTTTGAGTGCAGGGTTGGTATAGTAAATAAATTCCTCCTGCTCCTTCAGCTCCCTCCCTCCCTGCCTGCCCTGGTGGTGCTCAGGCCCTTCATGGTGAAGCTGCCTGACATTTTTGAAGTTGGGGAAAAGCATTCTCCTCAGAAGAGTTAGCCCTTTCTGTCTGATAGGGTGGTGTTGGCTTAGCAGGTAGGCCCCAGGGCCGCAGCATGGGTGCAGCACCGATGAGGGAGCCAACTGTACTGGAACTGGACAGATCTGGCTGGGAAGATGGTCTGGACAGCAGAGGATTGTGGCTTCTGTATGAACTACTTCTCTTTCCAGCCACTGCTCACCCCTCCACCCAGGCCCCACCCCTTCACCCCAGCCTCTTCCCAGTCTATTGTCCATTGATTTAAGGCCCACGGGGGCTATGCAAGTCCTCATTCCCCTGCCCCTAGCTTCTTACCAGGCCCAGTCATCTGCTTCTAGACTGACAGAAGGCAAGCCTATTACTGCTGAGAAGGGTTAGGGATGAAGTGCTCCAGCTGTTGTGTCCAAGCCTCAGTTGAAGATGCGGTCCTTCCTACTCTACCCCTACCTGTTCAGTCAGTGTTCTCTGGTAGCAACTAACCTCCCACCTCTGGTTACTGTGATGGAAGCCAGCTATAGGGCCCCCCACCCCACCCCCAAGAGCTATGTACTCTGAATTGTATCTAACCCTGCTGACAAATTCTTGTGTGTCCTTTGAGAGCCTTCCTACCCACTCTAGGACTTACTTTTGTCCTTCGGTTTAGTGACAGAGCCTTAACACCAGTCACCTTTCCTGGCCACTATCACCTCCTCATAGGTCAGGCTGTGCTCATCCGGTGACCAGCCTGGTGCCTTGTGTCTGCCCAGTGGCAGATTGACCGGCACCAGGGTTCCTAGCAACACGGACAAAAGGTTATTCCTGATGTGCCAGGCTGCCTGAGTGACAGGCTGGGGCCTTGGCTGGTACGCCCGCCAGTATGGATGTGTTTGGGCAGGTTTGTGTCTGCACACTCCAGCCTTGCCTCCCCCACCCCCACCCCGTGCACTCCACATGTAGCGTCATAACTCTCACTGATGAAATGGAAAGTTGAACATAAATCAATGTCTGCCGCCCCGTTAGCTATGCATCAGCAGTCAGCGCCTGGGAGATTTGCTCAGTAACAAAGCCCCCAGCAGTTCTGTAGGCTGTGACTGCCCCCTAATGCAGAGCCAACCCCACGCCATGGAGCCCTGCTGGTCGCCTCCAATACCACATAGCTGTCTCCCTCCTCCCCTTGGTGGGCCCTACCTCTCCGGCTATAAACTCCAGCCAGGCATTTGCACCTCCAGTGCTGGGAGGGCTGCTGCCAGCTGCTGCTGAAGGCTGGGACGTTCTCTCCTCCCCTTTGGACAGCATTTTCTCTTTCCTGCCTCTGAGAGCTGCTGGCCTGTGTGCTTCAGCTGCCTGACTATGGTATTTCCTTTCCCCAAATAAGAGTCCCTTGTGAAGGCACTCCCATTTGTGGGAGCTGTCGTGTGTGGGCTCCCTCTGCCTGTCCTGCCATCTCATCAGCACATTGTGTGAGATTTTTCTCCTTTATAAGAAGGAGGTCAGATTTGCTGAGTCCTTGTAGCAGAAGGGGTTTGAGGAAGAGAGTTCCAGTAGAGTCCTGTGTAGAACACAGGTCAGGATGGCCCCTGGGTCAGTCATAGTGTATATCCTCCCCTGGGAAGACCTAGGTCTGGCTCCCCAGATAGGATTCAGAAACAGCTGAGCCATCTAATAATATAGTATGAGGACTCTTCGGAGGACTTGGGACATGGCAGGGCCCACCAAGTGAATTTCAGGTTTGTGCCCCGTTTCTGTCTGAAGGCCCTTCCTTCCCTAGGCAGCTTTGCTAAGCAGAGTTCCATGCAGATAAGAAGGCCTTGACAGCAGAGGTGCTTCTGGCCCACCAAGCTTCTGTGAGCTTCCTCTCTTGCTAAGCCCCATCTCTTGCTAAGACCTAAATGGTGGTTAATGAGGCCGGAGGTATTAGGGACAGGCACAGCTTTCATGAAGTGCCAGCTCTGTGCTAGATGTTCACACAGCAGGTGACAGGGCAGTGTAGGTGTAGATGGTAACTGTTCAGGCTAGGAGCAGCGAGTGGCTGTGAGCAGGGCCTTGGGAGCCACAGGGCTTTCCTTTTTCTGGAATAGAATGTGGGCAGCACCTCCAGTGCTATAGAATTCCTGCTGCTTCTGTCGGTGCTGGAGGGCGGTGGGCTAGACACACACATCTTCATGTTCGATAATATTGTGTACTGCTGCTGGAAGATGAGGAACAGCCTCGGGTCTGTTCTGGCAGGGGTCTGGGGAGCTCTTCCCTCTGGGCCAGGCAGATGCAGAGCCCCATCCCTCCTTCCTCTATGAAGGGGGTTATTTTTCTTGGTAGCTATGATTGCTCCAAAATTTCAGTGAACCTCTCTGAACCTCAATTGCTGCACCCCATATTTGGGGTTGATGGTTTATCCATGATTCCTGGGACCCGTGTGAAGATTCTGTGACATAATGCCTAGGAAACCCTGCCTGGTGCACACTCTGTGCCTGCCAGCACTTGGATGGCTCCTGTGTGTCTTCAGGCCACTTTATTCTCTGAGCTTCCTACCTAGCCAGGAGTCAGGGCTGCTTTTAGTGTATTCTCTTGGCAGAAGGGCGTCTTGCAGCTCCATACAGTTTTCATGGCATCACTAAGGTTCATGGATTCTCCAAATCAACTAATCAGCCCTTAACCTAACTCTGGCTCTACCGACAAGAGTTGGTATCAGTGAAACACAGCCCTATGTGGCCCTTTAATGAGGCAGCTTCCTAATCTCTTGCTGAAGTCTGTCCTCCTGACTTGTTCCCTTGGCTCTGGTCATTCTGACACCTTGTTCTTTGGTCTAGCCTCTAATAGGAGTCTCTAGGGGAAGTGAAGGCAGGGAAGTAGGTTGTGGGTTCAGGAACTTCTGCTTCTGTTCCTAGCAGGCCTGTTTGGATGAGCTTAATGGAAACCTACTCTCAGACTCCAGGGACTGCATGACTTTCTGTCACCAGAAGATGCCTGAGCACCTTTTGAGTTTCACTTCTCCCTTGCCTATAAAACAGCCTACTTCATCAGCTCTGAATTGAACCAAGGAACATAAGAATGGTTTAAAATTATACAGGACTCTTTCTAAGGCCAACAGTCAATCATTTATTCATTTAGCACAGTCACAGTTGCTGCCTCAGCCTGGCTATAGTGGCCACACTTATCAGGTGCCACCCTGGACTTCCAAGTCAAGTGCTCTTCTACAGCGCCCTTAATTATAGAACTCCAGTTTCTCAGTATAGCTTCTGGAGCCCTGTCTGGTCTGTCCCCGTCATCCTCACTCCATTGGTAGACCAGCTCTTGGTCCCTAGGGCAAGGATCAGAGCTGTTGCTCTCAGGTCTGGTCTCTGTCCGTCCATCAGTCTGTACGTATTCTTCTCCCAACTGCCAAGTCTGGATGTGCTCTGGAAAAGTGGCCTTGTTTTCTAAGTCCTGGTTCCCAGTAACATTAGAGGGGGACGTGGAAGGCACAAGAGGAAATCGTATTCCAGGCTGCCTGCTCTGCCATTGAAGAACCTTGGATCAAGTGGGACTCTTGAGTGAGCAATAAGGAAAAGATAGGGTGTTCCTAGAGAAATCTAGGAGGAGGACAGGACCATGAGTGACAGCTCCACATATTAGCAGCTGCCTAACGGTGCTAGCTGGCTGCTGGCACTGACCTGAGTACTTGACTCCTGGCACTGCAGACTTGTGATTGTCTTACAGGCATGTTAAGATCTTCACAGGCACAGGCCAGGCCCCTGCCTTAACCCTGGCTTCTTTCCTCCCTCTGCCAGAGTTCTCCAGCGATCATGTCTGTGCCCATGTGGCAGTGGACCAGAGACCTCAAACCTGCATGTTTCCAGAACTTTGCCTGTTGTTTTGCCTTAACTGAGAAGAGAAGAGAGTCCCAGGTCACTTAGGCATGTCAGGGAGGGAGAGGCTTGAGAAACCACACTGATGGAGCAAAAGGAAACCAGCAGCCTCCTGATCTCTTCTGGAGTCTGCTGTTTGGTGGGTATTGGAGGCTGAATTCTGGGCATTTGGATTTGCGGCTTCCAGGGCTCAGTTACCTGCTTGCTGGTGGCTGTGAACAGTCGTGGATTGTCTGTTGGAAGAGCTGTGTGTACAAGTGTCTGGAGGCCTTCGAGCAGAGCAGGATTCTCTGGGTAGATGAGGCCATGCCTCCTTAACATGCACCTCACTTTCACTGTGCTGTTGTGATTAACAGCAGAGCAGAGTGCTGGCAGGCGGGGTGGAGGCTGGCAGGAGCCAGCTGCATCAGGAACACTGTCCAATTTCAGAGCAAATGACAGTTTTTAGGGGGTGGGAAGCAGATTGCTCTGGCAAAGCAGGACTATTCTCCCTGTGTCCTGAGGAACTGATACGATTGCTATCAAGGTCCATCTCTAATGCTCACATATTCCCAAAACATGTTACGTTGCAATGAGTTGAAGTAGAGAGAAGAAAATGACTTTTCTCCATCCCCATGATACAAGGTGGGAATTAGCACCCTGGACAGCTGTTAGCTCTCTTGGGACTGGGACCGGGGGTGGGGTGGGGTTTCCCCCATGGCCAGAAACCCTGATTTCTGATGTGAGAAGGAAGTAGAGAAACATCTTGGGAAGAAATGGATGTGTGATCCTTGGATAACCCAGTCTAACTCCCAGTAAATGGTAACTCCCAGTAGCTCCCTCAGGTTAAAATTCTTCCGTCCCAGGCCCAGGTCCCTATCTTTCGGTAAGCACACCTTTTCCTGTACTGGGGCTGCCTAACTCCATCCTCTGTGCCCACACTGTCTACCTTTCTTTGTCCAGGGCACATCTACACTTTCCAGGCCCTGCTGCCTATGATTCTGTCATGGCCACTGCAGCCTAAATACCTAAATTTAGTTTCTGTCTCTGAAGCTGCTGTGGTCATAGTTACACTTCAGTCTCCCACCAGGCTTCAACTCCTGAGGGACAGGCAGGGTGCTGCTTGTTTGTGACACTTGGTACAGCAACTGGTACCGTCAAATGCACTGACCGTAGCACACTGTTGGCCCTGACCATTAGTCTAAATACAGGATGTTTTTTCTTTGTCCCTACAAAAAGGTGGCCAGTTATACAGATAACAAACACACAGTGTCCAGCAGGGAAATCCCAAGGTTTCAGTGGCTCCCAAATCACCTCTCCTCTTTGCCCCATCCCAACCCATGTATTTAAGATTAGACCTGTTGAACCTAGAGACTCCTCCTTGAACCCCAGTCCTTAGAAAAGGGGCCAAGCAGTGCGAACCTGCTGGAAGATTGCAAATGCTCATGTCCCAGACAAGAGAAACCCAGCACTGTAACAGGGGTGAAGTAATCAAGATCAACAGAGGGCTGGGAGGAGAGGATGCATGTGCGGAGGTCAAGGTCAGCTTCTGAGTCAGTGTCCTTCTTCCAGCACGCAGTCCAAGGATCAAGCCTAGGTTGTCCAGCTTGGCAACCACGTATCTTTAGCAGGGAGCTATCATACCAGCCCCTGATCTTTTATGCTGTGGTAGTGAACTACAGTGTATTCGGGACCAAACGGCAAGCAAACGAGGCCAGTAGGGAAGAGAGCATGTTCGCCAGCCTCTGACTTGCATTCACTCTGGCTATTTCCCATGGGATAAACCTTGGATCTCTGCTAATGCCTTAATGTCACTGGTTTGTCACACCCTCCCCCATTTCAAACTCACTGTGTAGCTAAGGCTACCTTTGAACCCTAGGTCTTCCAGCCTTAATACCTCTCAAGTGTGTGTACCATCAGGCTCGACTCCAATTCCTCCTTTGCAAATAGTTGGCTTTTATTGCCTTTGTCTTTTAGGGAAAGTCTGAGTTTAAAATCAGAAAGTGTGTGTAGTGTCGTATTTTTCCTTGCAAATTAATAAAGGTTCCAGTTTTCCCTCATCAGAAAGCTATCATCTCATCCAGGGGATCTATTGAGCACTCTTTTTTTGTTGTTGTTTTGTTTTTGTTTTGTTTTTGTTTTTCGAGACAGGGTTTCTCTGTGTAGCCCTGGTTGTCCTGGAACTCACTTTGTAGACCAGGCTGGCCTCCAACTCAGAAATCCCCCTGCCTCTGCCTCCAGAGTGCAGCTCTCCCATTGCCGCATAAAGGTAGCTGTGCAGAGAGTACAGATGTGAGTGGCTGTGTCCCAGGAAAACCTTATAAAGAGCTGGAGGTTGGATTTCCCCTGACCTCATAGCTGTACCTTTGGGGTCCTGTGCTGCCATTCACCTCAGCCTCCATCTGAACTGTGCATAATATGGCAGAGGGCTGAGTCTGAGCATGAGCCGTCATGGCTGGGAGTGCCTGGCCACTCTCTCTGTCTAAAAGCAGTAAGTCTCCCTTTAATTCCAGCACTCAGGAGGCAGAAGCAGGCGGATCAGAGTTGGAGGCCAGCCTGGTCTACAGATCCAGAACGGCCAGGGATACACAGAGGAGCTTTGTTTCTCACAGAACAAACAGGCAGAGCAGCAGCAGCAGAATTATCATGTACTGACCACACACGTGCTGAGAAGTCTTTCCTTGAGTGCCCCTGTGCGTCCGTCTAACCAGGCCCATGTGGGACTCACTCACTGTGAGCTATCGCTTCTTTTGCCTGGTACTGTCCTGACATCATGAAGAGATGGACGGGGAAGAAGGCCATGATGCTGGCTTTACTTAGCTCATATAAAAGGCGGTGCCCCTCTGCTGGTCCTCCCTGCTGTTTCCCCAGAGTAAAAATACTCACTGTGCATTTCCTCTTACTCTTAACTGGTAATTTCTGCATCCCAGATGCAGGGATGTGTGGTCATGGGCACACCTCTGTCCTCTGTACAGAGTAGGGTACAGCCTTTTCTACTCACAAGTTATATCCAAAAAATAAGGTGGATCGTCTGTGAAGTGCTTTTGCTGTGTGTATTATCATCATAATTTTATACTGCCTCACCTATAGCATATGTCCAGCAGACAGGGCCACCAGTACCACAAGGCCTTCCTACTCTAGTCTGATAGAGCCCAGTGTCCACAGAGTCGAGAAGGGGTGGAAGTGTCATGACTCTTACTTTACCTCTTGAAACTACGTCTTCGGGTCCCCTTTCCAGTGACCTTCTCTGAGGACCAAAGTCAGATTTTCATTAGATGATAATGACACTGTCATTCCAACGCACTGTCTGAGCCCTGGGGACAGGGTAAGAGCAAAGAGCTTAGCAGTCAAACCGAGGTCATGGGCAACAGGGGTGTGACTCTAACCCTGGTTCCACAGCCTTAAGCTTATGCCTGCTTCTTCCAAGGAATGGTGGGTGTAGGGCCATTTAAGAAAGGAGCGCATAATTTATCTCTATTTCTCCTTTAAAAATAGCATATGCTTATTTCTCTTTAGTTTTTTATATTAAAGAGCCATCATCCTTTACCCCAGAGTCACTTAGAATACCAACTTACATGCCGTTACAGTTCCTCAAGCCCAAAAGCACTAGGGGTACCACCCAGTGCTTTGTGAGGTGCCTTGATATAGCTGTGTGGTCACATGCCCAGACCTCACTGCACTGGGCCAACCTCGGATGTCCTAATGAGGAAACAGGAATAGTTATTGTCCCAGAGTTCTGCATACACCACTACCTGACAGGCAGGATATTGGTGGAGGCTTACAGGAGGCTATGTAACTTTCTTCAGTCTGTGGGTATTCCTGACAGGACACCCTGGCCCAGGCCAGAACCAGCAAGCCAAACTGCCAATTTCTCTGCCAGACACTCAAGAGGCCCGTTGTGAGCTCAGCCACACTACTACAGTGTCTGTATAGATGAAGGATTTCCCCATCATGCCCTAGTGCGCCTCTCAAGAGCTTCAGAACAGGGCTAGCCAGAGTGTGGTGGGAGGGGCTCCCGCTGGCAGTCATGAACCGCGTCTCTGCACAGACCTCCGATCTCTGAGCTGCAGGAGTGCTGCTTCCTGCCATGCTGATGCCCCATCAAGGCTTCTGCTCTAAACCATCAGCATCCAGACTGTGGGGTCTGTGAAATGGCCAAACACTTGCCTCGATCACATCCGTAACAGAGCCTCCCAGGCCTTGCCTAAGTGGCTCTCACAACCTGCTGGATATAACACTATTCAATGCTGAAATTACAGAGAAAAGAATGAAAAGGAAGTCTGGGGCTTCGGGTATCTGAAGGCAGTGATCTGGAGCCAGCTGTGAGGGAAGGTCAAATCCATTAACAGGGTTGGGGTGGTGTGAAGGCAGCAAAGGCCATAGGTGTATTTTCCACCTTTTTATTAAAGATTCAGGAGCAGGAATTGCCCTTATTCATTTGGCTCCCCCTTGCCTCAGTCTGCTGTCACCTGACATGGTTGGTGAAGATGGTAGAAATAAGTCTGATCTACTGCTGGTCTGTGGTTCTCGATGCAGCTTCCTGTAGCCACTCTGGGAAGCAAGGGGGAACTAGGTGTCACTCCTAGAACCCTAAGTGGGTTTACAACCGCTCAGCCTTTCCTGTCATTGGGTTCTTCTTTCCCCACATGAATTTGGAGGTCTTTTGAACACAGGCTCACTGGCTTGCAGGGTGCTGGGCTTCTCCAGAGTCCTGGCTCCCAGAATGAGGCTTCAGCTCCTCACTTGGGAACCACAGAGCCAGTACGTATATTCTCCTTTCTGAGCTATGTTTCTTGCCTATAAAACAGTATGACTGGTGGTCCTTACATTGCCGAGCATAGGATCAAATGCAGGCAAAGGCCCTCTCTCCCCTAGGTTTCCAGGGTTGGTTTCACTCATCAGTGAGAGGCCAGGTGTAGCCAATGACAGAGCTAACTAGAATTTGAAACCAGTTTTTCCCCAAGCCCTATTTCTTTAAAAAAAAAAAAAAAAAAAAAAAAAAAAGATGGAATTGAGGACATAGTGTGTTGCAGAGAGCCCTGACAGAGTTGGAAAACTTAGTTCAGCAAATAGCTAGTTTCTGGTAGTCTTGGACAAGCCCCACCCTATCCTGATTCTTCCTCCCCAGAAATGAAGGACACTAGGGAAAGAGATGGCAGTCTGTCAGAGTAGGGTCATCTGTAAACGAATACTGGAGCTGTACTCAGCCATCCTGATCCACCCCAGTGTTGTGCAGATCTTGCTGCAGAAAACCTCCAGCTTAAGGAGATGGGCCTTCGCCAGCTAGGCATCTAGACACACTTTAGGAAGCTTCCAGCAGCTGAACTCTAAAACAGCCCGTGGGGAACTTGTCCTGTCTGGGAAGCTGATCTTTGGGGCACCCTCCTTTTTCCATCTCAGCAAAAAGGTCAGACACCTTCAGGAAAGGCTTTGTGTGTTGTGTCAAACTTCCTATATAGGAGTTTACCCATGCAGAACGAATTGGGAAGACCATCAGGTTCCCTGTAGAGGAACCAAACAGCAGCTCTGGCAAAATACTGGCCACTTGTTTGGGACCTATGTGGCAAGCTATTCAGGTTCCTTCTGTGGATGCTTCAGACAGTCTAAAGGTCACAGCCCAGACACACAGCATAGTAAAGGATTCTCCAGACTGAGGACAGATGGTACAGGCACAGAGAACATGAATGAACTACTGGCAAAGTGAAAAGAAGACTTTTGGCTTCTGACCCATGCAGTAGGCTCCCAGAGAGGCCAGGTGGTCTGAGGCTGACAGCATTTCCCCTGAGAGAGGTGACTTTTGTCATCTGAATTGAGGTTGCCATGGGGTTTCCTCTCTCTCTGTCATGGCCTGGGCTAGGGTGTTCTGACACCTTCACATGAACAGGGAACTGCTGATTCCCTCCCTGTCCCCATATGCCCTCAGGTTCTCACCTGCAGCCTTGCTTTAATGGTGCATCTGTCTTGGTGACAGCCTTGCCATCTCCACTTGTTCAGAACCAGCTTTGCCTTCTGAACCCCAGGGTGCCTCTTGTAAGGGCCTAGCCTGCTGCTAGGCCTGGGCTTGGTCATTGAACCTTGAGTCAGCCATCACTTGAGGCCCCGAGGTGGAGTTGCTTCAGGTGTTTTTCTTGATTCCCTGGTAGCCACCAGGGACTGCTCCTGCCTGGTGGGGCGCACAGGTGTGCAGAGCATGCCCATGACAGTCTGCTTGCTCTGCAAATGCATTTGTGTGACCAAGGAGGGAGACAGGACTGTGAGGGAGGAGGTGTACCCTGTTGCCAGGAGCCTTGGGACCAGCAGACAATCCTTTGCCCCTCTTGGCAGCTGGACCTTCCCCTGAGCTCCCTTCCTCTGTTCCTTTTCATTTTCTTTTTGGGGTTGGCTTCAAATTATCTTGTTTTGTTTACATTACACCCAAGTTTTGTGGTATAAAAGACTTGCAGGTGCAAATATGTCCCGCCTTCATTAACTTCCCCTCCCTTTTTAATTTATGTGATTTCAATTTTCCTTCCCTGTACTGTTAATTAGGGGACCCTCTAATCAGTGCCATTATCACAGTGGTATTCATGTTTAGGAAAGCCGCTAAACAAATGCTTGCAAAATTGCTAAATGGCTAATTAATGTCTGTTAATTAAGAAAATTGCTCATGGTAACAAACCATGCCGTTGCTGGCAGCCGCTAGAAAGACACACACTTGTTGAAATTAGTAGCGTGGCAGGTAGGGGAACATCTGCTCCTCCAAGCTTTCCGGAAGTGAGCAGCCCCTCACTTAGCCAAGAAGTTCTGGTGCCCTCAGCTGCTGGACAGCCCTTGCCTTTTGTTTTGCCCACCTCTTTGTGGTCTCTACCTTCTCCCCAGCCCCCGGCTCTGCGTTCGCATGGACTTTCAGGACGGAGACTAAGGCTAGATGGAACCAGTGGCCGTAGCTCACTTGCTTTCCTTACTGTTGTAAATGTCTGGAGTTTTCCTATACTAAGGGACAGCTCCCATGGAGAACAAGTGTGCAGTGTATTTTGTGACACTTGCCCCTATCCTGAGTCCAGGTCTTGGTGGCCTGTTGGGCCAAAAGGGGCCTCAAACGCTCAGAGCCACTATAGTAAACTTTTACAACTTCTCTTAATCTGCATACGTGCATGTTTGTGTGCAAAGGCATGCACACACACTCATGGACTTTCTCCTGCACACCGGAGTTCTGGAGAGAGATGCTTGCTTGTGACATAGGCACTCTGTTCTCTGTTTTTCTTTATTTTTGTTTTTGTTGTCTTGTTTATATTTATTACATTGATCTTACCACACATTAGCAGGATACAACCTGCAGTTTGATCAACTCTGTAGATAGTGAATTCATCTCCTTGTGTTTTGGTGAGCAGTCAAGGTGTGCATGGCCCAGAGCTTTGGGGTCAGCTTGGAACTGCAGGTAGCTTGCCATCATCTGGTGTGGAAAGTGGGCCCTGTCCCCACGGAGTCACCAAGCAGTGACTGTCCTCATACCTGTGCCACCTGACCCTCAACCTGGCTCCACCACTTAGGGCTGTATGGTTGTGGCCTTCTCTCTTAATCTCTTGAGACCGTGGTGCCTCCTTTATAAAGGTCGAAAGAGGAGGCACACAGACAGAGCTGTTTTGAGCTGTAGGTGAATTTATGAGCCCTGGAGCCTTGGCACTGCTCACGCTGGCCTTGGCGACTGTCTGTCTATCCCATTGGCTTAGAACCTAGCACCACCTCTGCTCTGTCCGTGTCTGTCCCTTGTTTCCTCTGCCCTGCTTCAACCAGCAGAACCTTGATGATGACTGTCCCAAATCACCTGACTCCTCCCGTCCCTCTGATATGGTACTTCCAGGCATTGCATCTGGGTACGGGTCCCTGTCTGAGTCAGCCAGTGTATTTAACATGGCAAACTGTTTGGTGGTGGCCTGTGTCTGCCTCTGCTCCTGTGTGCCTTGATGAAGGTGCTTTGTTTTATTTTTTTTCGTTTTTCCAAATCCCTTGTGAATGTACTGGTCAGCTCCCCTCCTTCCCGCCTGCCCGCCGTTGTTCGCCATTGAACCAGGACCCAAGCAGCGCTCCGCCACCTCCTGCCAGCCACAGCCCACCATCCGCACGCCCGCCGCCACTCTGCGTTTTGGTTTAATTTTTGTTCTTTTAAGCTTCTGCGCTTCTCCATGTGCTGTGATCTATAACCTGCCTCTACTGTCTGGCCTCACAGGGTCCTCCGGGGTCACAGCCCTCGCCGCACGCACAGCCTCCACCTCACAATCCCAGCAGCATGATGGGACCCCACAGTCAGGTAAACGCACTGTGGCTCGCCGGCCCGCCGGCCGGGGGGCGCCGGGGCAGGAGGAAGGAGAGAGCCGCAGAGGAAAAACAAAAATCAGAATGTGCTCCAGCGTTGCCTTCCAGTCCTAATCGACAAGCTTAATTTAAAATATTCTTCTAAATACAGTCTTTGTTTCTTGGATATCCCACCCAGTTTGGATCTGAAACCAAGACAAAAGAAACAAAATCTTTCTGTGACCTTGCCAGTGGCCTTTATGTTTTTGGTTTTTCCTCTCTCCCTTTTGTTTGGTTTTGAGTTTGGTTAACCATTTGTTTGTAACCAAGGCTGCACCCTGGCCTTTTCTTTGTGCACTCTCGCTGCTGAGAAAGCTTTCTTGCCATTCCCTGCATTAAGTTAGGGAGCCCACTGCCCCTTACTGTGGTTTCCCCCCCCCCCCATCATGTTTTCCCATAAGTCCTTGCTGCCTTCCCATTCCTCCCTGTTGATGGTTTCTCTGTGTGTGCTTGTGTGTGTGCCTGTGTGGGCGTGTCCTGCTCTGTCTGCAAACCTGAAGATGCCTCGCTCCTTTTGCTTGTTGTTTTCTTTGCCCTTGTGGAAAGCAGAGGTGGCCTCCTTTGCCCTGCATTGATTTAGCTATTCTGCGTTCTGTGTGAAGTCCCAGCTGCTGCCCTTCCACCCAAAGTAGATTCCTGCAAGCCAGTGCAGGTTGAGAGACGGGTTGTGTGGATCTTTTGTTCCTCTGCCCAAGGGAAGTTTTGCCTGGAAGGAAGAGGAGGCTACCGGGCTAGAGAGAGCTTAGAAGATCACTGGTTGTCATAAACTGGACTTGGCAGAGTGCAAAGCATTTGTGTTTGTCACTATACAGTAGTTCATCTGTCATTGAACTGATTCCCTATCATTACAGCCTTTTATGTCACCACGATATGCAGGCGGCCCCAGGCCCCCGATCAGAATGGGAAACCAGGTACAGTATCTTTTCTTGTTTTCTCTTCCCTCTCAGCCACTCTTAGGTCTAGGTAGGCCTGGACTCAAGTCAAAAGCAAGGTGCAAGGCTATTGGGTGGAGTATTAGGCATTAAGGTGGGGGAACTTGCCCATGTGCCTGCTCTGAGCCCATGGCCCAGCATCTAACCTGCTTTTCACAGGAAGCCTCATAACAGCCTTCTTTCAGATAGCACCAACTGGTGGGATTGCAGGGACTCGGCTCTTGTAGAGAAAGTGGGAATGACCCTACAGCCCCTTCTTGGAAGAGGGTCTTCCTCCTTAATGAGGTCAACTGACAATGTGTATTTTTTTTTTTTCCTGGAAGCTTTTCAGAATTGCCAAGGCTGGTAAATAGGATCCTGCTATTGAGGGAGAGATGTCCTGTAGGAATGCGTAGATCAGGAGCCTGGCTGCAGAGGGAGCGGGGTATTTGCGAGGTGTTCAGTCTGCCTGTTTTGCCAGAACAAGAAAGGATTTGTTCAAATAATTAGAAAAGTACCCTGCTTATGAAGAAGGCTTTTCAGCCCAGGGTCCTGTACCTTGTTGGCAGTTAGGGATAGGCTGGGGAAATGGGTTCTCATAAGGTCTTCTTTGGTCCACCCCATCAGGGTGGAGTGCAAAAGCAGAGCAGATGTCTCTGCTGAGGATGGACAGACAAACACAACCTGATGTAGGCATCAGGGAGATTTCTCTCAGTGCCAAAATATTTTTAGCTAGAATTCTTACAATGTTTTAACCAAAAAACTCTGGCAGCATTCATTGCCAGCACACTGGGAGTTAGAAGTTTGGTCACTTCCAATATGTCTCTGACACACTTCAAAAAAGCCTAAATGACCAGACACGGACTGTGGAGGACCAAGCCTCTCCAGGGTGGAAGCACCCCCCACATTCCCACCTTGCTTTTCTCTCCCAGACGCCTTCATTTTCTGTTCTCTCCAACACAAAGGGGTCACAGTTAGACAAAGGGAGTTTAGAAACTCAGGTTTTTAAGCAACAAGGACTTCTTGGGTTTGTTGCAGGTGAGGAAGAGGAAGGCCAGGGCTGTAGAAGAGCAGGCTTACCTCCAGGGCATCCCTGTCCCCTGTGGGCTGTAGAGAGCAAGATGAAGGCGTCAGCATTCTACCTGCTTTCCTTGGCCATCGTTCACATAGTGTCCTTCCTCTGGGGAAGAGCCTGACCCGCCCTGTCCCCATTTCAGACATTCAGCTGAAGACGGTCATTCTCAGACCCTTTAACCCAAACTGCCAGCTAAAGCCCCTGGCATGTATCAGGGTTAGAAGTCATGGAGAAGTGTTGTGTGGAAAGAAGCCATTGTTACAGTTATACAGCAGGGTAGGTGGGGTGCACCTATACTGGGATCGAGGAGGCCTCAACTCCCCTATCTCTATGAAAAACTACCAGCACAGACGGGCAGACACAGACCAGCCAGGTGACTCATAGTTCAAGAACTTGAGGAGAAAAGGAGAAAGGTAAGGATGACTAAATTCAGGGTATAGGGACCCAGCCTCATCAGCTCCTCAGGCAGTTAGAAACAGCAGGTGCCAGCACCACTCTGTGACCCTGAGCTGCAGTGTGGCCCTCAGAAAGCCTGCTTGCCCTGGCCTCATCCTCCTCTTCTGGAGCTGGGGAGCAGGGAGGGACTCTCGCAGCCAGGCAGAGGTGAGAGCCTAGGTGGCCTGTAGCAGCACCCCAGTCTAGGAACCCTGTCACGGGCCCCCAGCCTCCACAGCACTGGCACCTCAGTCACTAAGACTTTTCTTCCCGAAGTCAGTAGCTTCTCTTTGGTCTAAAGGTCCACAGGACACTTGGCCCAGCCTCTGCTGTTCTCTTGTTTTTCAAATTACAGCCTGAATAACTTCACCCAAAGTCAGTTACCTTATTCTGTTCTTACACCATCCTGTCTGGTTTTGATGGCATCACACTGGCACCCACTGCTAGAAGAGCAGGCTGCCCTTAATCACCCCGTTCCTCTGCCTGTAGCTGTGCCGGCACCTCTGAGGTGGGAGCTCGGAGGCCTGGATGGCTCTGCCGACTCAGGCTCCAGCTCTTAGAGCTCTGGGCTCCAGTTAACCCCACCTGAATCTCCAGGGCCCCTTTATGATTCACCTTAAAGGTCTCCCTGTGGTGATAGTTTTTAACCAGTGGCTCCACTAGGTTCTTGTTGCTTGGAAATGTACTTAAAATGAGTTACATGTTTGAAGTAAAAAAAAAGGTAGGGTTGGACTTAAACCGCAGCCCCTGGATTCAGGAGCTGCCCTTTGGGTGGGGGTGGACAGTGAATCCACATCACGCTTTGCTCGGGATGCAGGTACAGGCTCACATGGAGAGCCCAGCTGCCCACTGCACTCCCACCTGATGCTACAGCTTCGACTGATGCTTGTAGGAACTGTCTGCCCTGCTTCCCAGAGCTGGGGGACCCGACCCAGCTTGCAGCGATGGTCTCAGGGAGGCCATGAGGAGCCCATATGGCCAGGTTGGGGGAGTAGGGTGGGACAGGCAGCTGCATCTTGCTCCCCACCCCACCCCCAACACCACCTATCTCTGTAAGTAGTGACTCAGGCTGTGTCTCGTGTGTCCTTTCAGCCTCCAGGAGGAGTTCCTGGGACACAGCCACTGCTGCCCAATTCCATGGATCCCACACGACAACAAGGTAGAAGGGCAGGCAGAGTGGCATGGCCAGTGGCATTGGGGCTTTCTCTTTGCTCTACTCCTAACAGCACACAGCTCACACATTTTCTCACACAGGTCACCCCAACATGGGAGGATCAATGCAGAGAATGAACCCTCCCCGAGGCATGGGGCCCATGGGGCCTGGCCCACAGGTAAGCAGCTACCTGTCTGTCTGTCCTTCTGTCTCCCTGCCATCTGTGTGCACCCGCCTTCTCTCCTTTTTCCATAGTCTGTCAGTCCACATTTCTGGCTCCCCTCCCTGCCTGTGGGATGCTGAATAGGAATGAAACTCAGGGAGCCAGCTGGGTAGCAGATCCCTCCAAGGTGAATGTCATAAGCTATGATATGGGATTTTTCTGGAATCCAAAGCCGCTTCCTTCCCAGAGTGGAACAAGCTTAAGGGAGATGCAGGACCACCTCATGACTCAGTGGTAGTTGAGTCAAGTGAGAGGTGATGAGGAGTCACGGTGACTTCTGGGGACCCCAGGCACTTTTACCACCAACCAAGTGAGAGTCTCTGTCCATGTTCCCAGGAAATGTGGCCAGCCATGTGGCTCAGCGCCCACTTTAGCCCACAGCTAGCTCCGCTGCTCCCTGGCTCTGCTCCTCGGAGGCCGGACGTTGCCCCTCCCTTTTGCTGTAGGTGATGGAGGATCTTTGGGTCCCCTCCTTGGCTCCAGTTCCCCTGAAGTTGTACCCTCCTGCCCCATGTCCTCCCTTTTGTAGGGAAACGTACAGACCTGGAAATCATCCAGTCATTCCCAGAGTCCCACAGCAAACAAATCTGCTGCACTTTCTGTGGTGTTGAAAGATCTTAGGGCATCCCGGCCCTAAGTCCTTAAGGGAGGGAAGGCTAGGGCAGTCGGGCCTTGAGGTCTTGTTTTAGTCTCCTAAAGCTTCCCACAGTTCGTGGTTTCTCCCTTCCTACCATCTTGAGCTAACCACAGGACTGTCCTTGGACAGGGCAGAGGGCAGCATTTCAAAGCACAGCATCCTCTCTCGAGAGTCGGAAGTGGGTCTCTGTCCCCTTGGCCTGAGCCATGTGGAATTCACTGTTGATGAGGAATCAACAGAGGTTTTGGCTTTTCAGGGATCTGAGTGATGTTGGGTGAGATCTTGCTTTCCCAGTGGGAACTCTGAAAGGCCCGGCAGCCACATCTCTAAGATAAATAAGCAGTGTCCCCACTGTAGGGTGCTGAAAACACTCCGTGCTCAGTGTCATCCCTGTGCCTTGGGTGTGGTGGCATTAAGCAGTGTCCCCACTGTGGGGTGCTGAAAATACTCAGTGCTCAGTGTCATCCCTGTGCCTTGGGTGTGGTGGCATACATTTTTAATCCTAGCACTCAGAGGAGAGGCAGAGTCAGCTGGAACTCCTGTGAGTTTCTGGCCAGTCAGTACTACATAGTGAGACTCTGTCTGACTGCATAGCAAGTTCCAGGTTAACTGGAGAAACAAAACAAAACAGAACTTCAAACCAATATTCAGGACTTCAGCTATTTAGGTTTGATTAAGCTTATTTTCTTTTCCTGGCAAAGTTATTAGCAGTTTATTAGGTCTCATAGTAAGGTTGAATGAGGGCAGAGGCAGAGCTGTTGCCTGGCAGGCATATCCCTTGGGTCCATGCCCAGTGTCACAAACAATAAAATCGGAAAAAAAGGCTACGGGGGCTGGGAATGTAAGCTTGGCAGGTAAAGTCCTTGGCGTGAGTGGGGCCCAGCTATAACCCCAGCACTGGGAGAGTCAGAGGTCAAGGTCATTCTCAACTCTACAGTGAGTTGAGGTCATCCTGAGCTACATGAAAACCTATCTTAAAACAACAAAAACCTTACAGAACTAGAATGAGACTACAGCAGTTGGAAATGACGTTATCAGCGTGAACACAGAATGCTCTAGAAGTTTAAGCCTTTCTCTGGCTCCAGGGTGTCTCACCATATCAATCCAGCACTTAAGAAGAGGCCGGGTGGGGCTGGAGAGATGTCTCAGTGGTTAAGAGCCCTGACTGCTCTTCCAGAGGTCCTGAGTTCAATTCCCAGCAACCACATGGTGGCTCATAATCATCTGTAGTGAGATCTGGTGCCCTCTCCTGGTGTGTTTGAAGACAGCTACAGTGTACATATACAGTGTATATGATAAATAAGTCTTTAAAAAAAAAAAAAGAAGAAGAGGCCGGGTCCCAAAGCCTGAGATCTTCTGGCCTCTTTCCTTGTCACATCAGTGAGGAGGGTCTAAGGTGTCTTGACCATGTTCCCTGGAACATGTTGGGTAAGGAACAGTATTAAACCCCTGAAACTAAACCTCTCTTGAGCAGCCTGGAGTCCCTGTAACAAATTACCTCTGAGACAAAAAAGCCTGAGGCTGATTTAGTTCTGGTCCAGCACAGTCAGTGGGTGGGGCTCAGGGTCATCTGGGACGTCACCGAGAAGCTTTGGACCCTGTCTTTACTACTGTGTTGTTACTGTGAAGAGACATCATGTCCAAGGCAACTTCAGGGGGTTAGGTCATGACTATCATGGTGGTGAGTTTGGTGGCAGGCAGACAGACCTAGCACTGGAGCAGTAGTTAGAGCTCACGCCTCATCTGCAGGTGGCAGACAGACAGAGACTGGGCCTGGTGTGGCACAACATCCTCAGCAAGGTGTGCCTACTCCAGCAAGACCACACCTCCGAATCCTTCCAAACAGTTCCACTAACTAGGAACCAAACAGTCACACATGAGCCTATGATGACCTTTCTCTTTCAAGGCACCACAGATGCCAAAGCTTCACCTAGGAGAGGGAGGGCGGCCTCTGTGGTCTCCAGAACTTTCTTATTACTTGACTGCTGAGGCTACTGCCCAGGCACAGTAACGGACAAGAGGGAGTGACCTTGATCTTGGTACTGAGAGATACTGGTCTCTTCTGACTCAACTCTCATTCCTGCCTGCAAAATAGGTTGCCAAGAGGTGACACCTTGTGAGGTAGGGCACCAAAGTGGCTGTGGACACTCTGTTCCCTTTCTGATGATGTACACTCTGTTTTCTGGCTGAGGCTGTTAGGGGGAGCCAGCCTCACAGGAAGCCTAATTGAACACCGCTGTATGAGTCCTGTTATACTGTGAGACCAACATAGAGGGACGACGTCACTTGTATGATTCCTTGGTGAGGCATCAGAATGTATTTGACCACTGATCACTCTAGAACTTTCTGGAAGGGGTTGGGAAACAGCCATAGTGTAGTCTGAGAGCTATTTTATAGGTAGACGGCACTCTAGTTTTTGACCCTGTATCCTGTTTCAGTGTGCGGTGGGAAAGAGGCAGTACTTCATGACAGTGAGACCCTGAGAACCCTCCCTGTTGTCCACATTCTGCAGAGGGAATTCAGGCAAAACTAAATCTTGGTCATATTGGGTAAAGCATGTTGAAGACTCCTGGAGACCAGTGGGCACCAACCAACCCAGGGCTACAGCCTTAGCAATTCTGGCTAAATATAGACCAACCATCTTGGTTGGTCTATATTTTCACAAGTTCAGGTAGAGGATTTTCCTGATTCTCCAGGGACAGTCCCCCAAAGACCCAAGGCTGATGCAAACTTCGAGCTCTGGAAGGACCATTAATCCTGTGCAGAGCACCCTGGGCTAAGTGAGGGAGTAAGACAGGCACTGGGGACCCTCTTGTCAGGCCTCCTACCTCCCAGGAAACTGCATTATAGCTTCAAGTTTCTCTACAGGTGAGTCTAGGGACAGGTTTGAAAGTAAAGCTGAAACAGGGCAGGTGACAGGAAGCAGGAGAAAGAGTCCACTTGCTGTAGACACCAGTCATGACCCCTAGTCCAACACAGCTGTGGAGTAGGCACCTCTGTTTTCCAGGAGTGAGGAAGGGGCCTGTGCTCCCGTTCAGTCCCCAGTCACCTCCAGCAGATCCAGAACCTGGGTACTGATCTTCCAGCCTCATATGGAAAGCTGCTGCTTCTGACTTAAAAAAATCTTAGTCCCCAAACTTGGTTACAGCTAAGCTCCCATTCCTGTCTTGCTTAACTAGTGGCTGTGGGCACATGTCTGGCCTTTCTGGGCCTCCAAGTTGTCATGTATGAAGTGGGAGGTGTGTGGTGTGGCTCTTCTGGCTTTGCATCTGTAGGAGGGAGACTTGCTATGGCTCTATGCAGGGTACTCCCTTGTTAGCAAGCAGGATAGGGTTAGAATCCTGTCTGTCTCACTTCAGGCAGCATGCTGCAAATCTGGCCCTCTTTTGACCAACACTTTGTGTGGTAGCAGCACCCTGACTCCTTTAGCCCTGGAGTATGACGCTTGCCTCCTCCAGTGAGAAGGGCATTTAGAAGGTCTTTTCATACACCAGTTCTCATGGACCATAGTGAACTGGCTTGCTGTGAGGGGCAGAATCAAGTAGAAACATTCTGGGTCTGCTGCTGTCATCAAGTAACTGTAAACCCCTCACGAAGGGGACCTCAGAACCAACACTTTACAATCAGCATGGGTCTCTGTAAGGCTGAGGGCAAATAGGCTCTGTGTCCCTGTGTTATAGACTAAACAGGGTTGTGAACCTGCAGGCAGGACCTGGCAACAGGTCCTTGTCCCAGTTTAGCACCTAACTATTCTGTGCCTCATTTTGTAATCTCTTAAGGGAGTTGCTATGACTATTAACATCCATGTACACATAAAACATGTGACACAGCTTTATCCATAGTAAGAATTGTCGTTTGTGTAGCCGGAGTCAACAGCATGTGGCCAAGCTGAGGTGAGCTGTCTTGTGATCCCTGCCTACCATCCAGGTTGTCTAATCAGAAGAGGCTCAGGGAGTAAGGCGCTGTGTGAGCTGGCTGTAGCCAGTCCTCCCTGTAGGCCTCACTCCTTGCCAGCCAGCTGATGTCATTGCCTATATTCTGTCTAGGTAGTCTTGTAGACTCAAGGCCTCCATGGGTGACCTAGCAGAAGAGGGGGTCCCTCAGTAGCAAGGTTTGGGAGACAGTTCTTTGTGACATCTCCTGTTTTTGGCCCAGTGTTACCTCTGTGCTGGTCTGACCCAACACTGTCCCTGGTTTTCACCTTCTTCCTGCCAGAGGTTTTGGGAAAGATCCAGAGCGTATGAGTGAGACTCTGGTCTGCTGCTCATTAGCTGATCTGGCCAGCTGCTCCCTCTTAGACCTGTAGTCCCGCCTTTTGTAAAGTGGGACCAGCTTCAGAAGGTTGTTGAAAGGACAGAGTAGGCGAAGTCAAACTTCACTGTGTGCCCAGCAAGAGGCAGCTCACACTGGAGTCTCTCACCAGCCGGCTGCTCTCAGATGCCCACAGGGGCAGTACCCAAACTTAACAGTTGTTGTGCTTTGTTCTCCTCCGTCAGTCACCGAGCACCCTGGGTTGTAGAATTGGGGGTGTAGCCACAGAGACACTGTCCTGCCATATTTACCCTCAGAGCCCAGCAGTGGGAGAGGACTGGCCATGTGACTCTAGGGGAGGCTATTTAGCATTCTCAGGTCAGAGGCAAGGTGGGTTGTTCCCTCTGTTGCCTTCTCCCTCAGTCTCATGTGACCCCATCACCAGTCAGCATTGGGCTTGGTGGCAGAGTCAGCCTGCCTAACTGCTGAGGCCTGTGGGATGGGAATGACGGCAGCTTGCTGATCAGACGGTGTTTGGGGAGAATCATCATGAAGCCCTGCCAACGCATTGACTGTTGTGACTATCCCTCTGTGCTGGCTTGTTGTCATTGTGGTCCTGTCCGTTCTGAAAGTATGTGTGATTTTTTTTTTTCTCATCAGGCTGTTGTCACAGACTAACCCTCTCACTTATATTCTGTGTTTGTCTCCCTCCCGGTTCCCCTTCTCCTCCTCATAGACTGACCCTTGGTTATCATTGCAGAATTACGGCAGCGGCATGAGACCACCACCCAACTCCCTCGGCCCCGCCATGCCTGGGATTAACATGTAAGGCAAATAGCCCTGGCCGGTGCCTCAGAGCCCGTGGCCTCCCCACCCTCTATTGGAACCCCAGAAGACTCTTTCTTACCCCTCTCTGGTGCCCCCCTGGACCTCCGTTTCCTCAGCTTTAGGGTGAGAGCTGTGCCTTACACTGTGTTGTGTGCTAGGCACAGTTGGCCACCTTGTGGTCAGGCTACTCCTACAAGGGGTGGTTATTCTCTGCCTGTGATGAGGTCGCTGAGGCCCAGAGAGGTAGAGTGACTTCCTTAGGCTTGCACAGCTTCAATGGCTGATTCAAGATTTAATCCTTATGCAAATAAGCCCTGATAATTAGTACTTATAAGAATTGGTGGTCTATCTTCCTAGGGGAAAAAAAAAGCAGAAATACTTTTATATATAATTTTATAAATACATATTTTACAAATTTTTTCATATAATTTGAAGGAGTTCCTAAGTCTCCTTCCGTGGAACTACCCATTGCTACCCCAGAGTCAGATGGCATCTAGGACTGCCTGTACTGATGGCAGCCTGCTCCTGCCCCCGCTGGCTCCACTCCGGAGAGTGTACCCTACTTTCATTGTCGCCATCTCTCCTTCTCTTAGGGGCCCAGGAGCTGGCAGACCCTGGCCCAATCCCAACAGTGCTAACTCAGTGAGTATACAGGTCTGGAGGGGGCCGTTCCCCAGGAGAGAGGCTCTGCACACTAGGTCACCCTGTTGCAGGAAGAGGTGTCAGGAGGGAGAAGTACAGCACGATCCCCCTGATGCCTCTAAGAAGGCCCATGTAGGTGGCGCCCTCGGGCAGTGTGCTGGGTCCTCAGAAGTGGTCCTGCCCTGAGCTATCAGGGCCCGCTGAGAGTTGAAGCTCCAAGTGCATCATGGTTCCGGTTTCTAGCATTGAGGGAAACGACTGACGGGCTTGGTGCAGACAGAAGAGGGGTGTGGGTGTTGCTGTCTTCCACCCTCCCAATTGGGAGGCCTCCGGGAACCCTACTCTCAGGCTCCACCACAGACTGGGAGAAAGGAGACTAATCCCCAGGGTCACTGCATGTGTCTCGGGCCCCTTCTTCTGGAAACTGACCAGGTTACTAATTCACTGGGTCCCCAAGCCTCCCATAAATAAGAGTGAGTGTGCCCCAAAGTGGGTTTGGAAGTGACAGGGCATAAGGCTTGTCTGTCAGGGAAGGCAGCTTCAATCCATGGCTCCCGAATCTTCTTTCCAGATCCCGTACTCGTCCTCATCGCCCGGAACCTATGTGGTAAGTGCAGCTATGGATTGACTCTCTAGTGCATATGACCGGGGAGGAGAGCCACTCAGGTCTAGTATGTTCCTCATGAGAACACATCTGAGCCAGGACCCAAATTGCTCTCGGAGTCCAGGTGTTTTTACAGGCCTGGGGTAGCCTGCACTTCCCCAGAGCTGTGCCAGGAGGGGCTTCTTTTCAGTGACTAGCTACCCAGCAGGCTGCATGTCCCTTTCACTGGTTGTTGTGCGTGTGAGCAGGTGTGTGCACACACCCACCCCTTGTGCCTTGGCTTGAGAGGACGAGCAGAAGTCTAGCTTCCTTCAGGCTTGCAGGCTCCAGTTCTGAGTGCAGGAGGGGCAGTGCCAGGTACCAGGCTGCTCTGGGCACTGGCAGGTCGCATAGAGGTCCCCCCAAGCTTCTTAACATCACAGGTTATCTCATCTCAGCCTTTATCTCATCTCAGGGACCCCCTGGTGGTGGCGGCCCTCCAGGAACCCCCATCATGCCTAGTCCTGCGGGTAAGAGGGCTTGAGGGGGGAAATGAATGTCTGGTGGGAGTGGGGTGCTGTGTCTGAGGGCTCTATTGCAGACCCTGGGCTTTCAGGCACCACTTCCTGAGCCTTGAGTGCATGCTCTGCCAGGCGCTGATGCCTGGAGATGTAAGGGCCATGAGCCCTCACTACCAACAACCTACTGTGCGGCTTCAGCCACGTGACCCTTATATTCCTATACACTGCTTTGAAAAGAATAAAATTGAGCCAAGGTCTGAAACAACAAGGTCTCATTGTCCTAGGTGACTTAAAAAGGGTCTCTGGATTCCTGACAACTGGGGACCAGGACTCTAAAGTGTACACACACTCCCCCCTAAGGTTCTGGGTTCTAGGCTTCTGGTCCTTTGTGTGAGAGATTGTGTTGCCCTGTTTCTTTATCTGGAGAAGGCATGCATACACAGGAGGGCAGGTGCACACATGCACACATACATAGAGTCACAATTATCTGTCTACTGGCTAAGAATAGCATTGCAGCCAGCTGGAAGAAGTGCTGCGTACATCCCCTACCCAGCCCAAAATAGAGGGAGAATTTCTGCTCCTGATAGAACATCATTAGCTGGTTTCCTAAGGAAACTTTCCTTGGCTAGGTGGGGAGTGGCTGGAGCCTCCCCTTCCAACTCTCCATAAAGGGAATCTGCTCAGCTGCAGGGGGGAGCTGGCTGCGGCCACAACCAGCTCCCGCTCCCGCTCCTGCTCCCGCTCTGCAGCATTGATGAGCGGCATGACCTACATCCAGACTGGGTCATGCTAACCCACTCCTTATGTTAATGCAGCCCCAGCCCCTCAGCCTAGCAGAGTGGTTCTAGATAACTTGCATTTTCCTTCCCTGGGTGGGTCTGAGAGAAAACACAGGTGCTTATGTCCTTGCTAAGCTTAGGGGACAGATTTGTGTCCCTGTGCTGTGCCTGCCCAGATACCCTGACATTCTCAGGTTTGTGGTCGAATGGTTTTCTCAGTTGAATTTTCTGTGATTAAAAACTTTGTGAATCTTCATTAAATACAAATTAGCCAGAAGATGGTGATACTTAGAAGAAATTTTAGGTGATAAAATACAAAAGAATGAGTTCAAGTGCCGAGAGTTTGTTTTAATTAAGAAATGAATTAATCACCTGAACTCTGTGGTTTCTACTCTTCTACAGATTCAACAAACTCCAGTGACAATATCTACACAATGATTAATCCTGTGCCGCCTGGAGGCAGCCGGGCTAACGTAAGTCTGTTTTCTGCTCATTTACATACCAGATACCATAACAAATCATAATTAACTTCATCAGCTGAGGGGAAAGCATGCGTAATTGATTTTAGCCATTTGTTACCAAAGATGAATAAAATAAACCATCAGAAGCGGGGTTAACTCTTGGGCAAGTCAGACTCCATCTTATTGATGGTGGGAGGTGGAAGGGGCGGGGCTCTCCCTCTGGTCAGGTGTGAGAATGCTGACAAGGGAAAGCACCAGGCTTCAGGGGACTACTCCCCATTCTTCTGACTGGCTGTACCACCTTGAGTAGTCCCTCTCACTGATGCTTCTGTTCCCCAGACGTTCATGCTAAGGGGGAAACCTGCTTCACCAATGCAGATGCCAATATGGCAGCTCCTTTACCTCAACTTAGTCTTCCCCTCTGGAGTGCCCTGCCAAATTAACCTATACAGAGTCTGCCTCGCTTCTGTAGCTGTGGAGAGGAGATAGCCCCTGGCTTTGTGAGCCCAGTTTCTGAGGGAAGACAAAAGTCAGGCCAGGTATTACACCCCACATGAGGACTGCCATGCTGATGACAGCAGATGTGTTGATGAGGAATGAGTCCAGACCTTGTGCACATAAGCACTTGCTCCTCCTGTACTGCCCCTCTAGCATTGGGTGCCTGCTACATACGTCTCATCTCCCAGCAGCCTGCGAAGGTCATGTTCTACGGCCTGGCTCCTTTGCCAGGGCCCTGTGTTGCATGAGTATGGGGAGCTCTCTGTGATACAGCCCTCACTAGGGTTCTCTTTCATTCAGATACTCTGTATCCTGAGATACCTCAGGACATAAGTCCTGTTTTGTAGCAGTGGGGATAGAAGGTTGAGAATACTAACCCCATCCAGAGGCCCACTGGGCCGGTGAAGGCACGTACGCCGGATGGGCGTGGTTTAGTGGTTAGGTCATTTGCCACCTACAATCACTGTTGTATTTTCACGGCCAGGGATTCTGTTGGGCATCACTCAGGCTGTGTCACCCTAAGGAGCTGTGGCCTCAGGATGTCTACCTGCTGCCACAGTTTATACTCAAATTTGCATCAAGATGCTACTGAGTTTACATTTAACTTATGGATACTGTGACCATGTGTTTCAGATTTGAGGTCATGGAACTATAAACCATGACAATGCCATGTGACCCAGACAGCACCAGAGTAAGCTAAATGACACACAGGGGGAGGACAGTCAAGACGATTACACTATATCTAGACAGGTACTCCAGTGAGCAGAAAGAGGGTAGGGAAGCTCACACTCTCTCGACTGTGGGGACTGGTACATCCTTTGAACCAAAGGCTCTTTTTGTTCTTCAAAGTGACACTGGTGTCCATTCAAAAACAGTGACCCCTCAAGCCAGTGTGAGTGCAGGCTAGAGTGAGCACTGCCCTCAACCCCAGGCCCTGACTGCTCTGGATCTAAAGTCCCAGATCCAGCGGTTACAGGACAAGTCCTGTGTGGACCAGAGGGAAGGGGTCCAGATCCAGCAGTTACAGGACTAGTCCTGTGTGGACCAGAGGGAAGGGGTTTTGATAACAGATGTCCCAGCCCTTGGGCACAGCTGTGCCTTTGTGGTAACCAGTGATGGCTCACATCACTGTAACACGAGGCTGTGCACTGAAGGTGCAGCTTAAGGTAGAGCACATGCTTCACATGCAGGCGACCCTGGCTCCACCCAACAAAACAGCAAAAACAACTCCTGTGGTATTTTGATTTAAGAACTGGAATTCTATGTTATTTGATTTCCTAAAGGCTTTTAATGAACTTGCAGAAAGCAGAACTGTTCTCTAATCAAAGCCAAGCTCCAGTTCGCTCATTGATCTGCATGTTCGACAGTTTTAATCTCATGCTTGGCAACTTGATCTGAGGGCTCTCACCAGGGGAAGGAGAGCCCCCCACCCTGTGCCACAACTTCCACCAAGGGTGTCTGTGACAGCAGCCATCACGGAGCAAGTTTAGGTAATGTCAATTTGCAAAAGAACTTCATATAAATTTTACTTCATAGAAACAATACCTCAGATATTTACCTATAAGGTGACAGTCATTTGGGGTTTGGAGAGATCGCTCAGTAGTTAGGAGGAGCACTGGCTGCTCTTCCAGAGGACTCAAGTTGAGAGTTCCCGTTATCCTCATGGCAGTTCACAACTGTCTGTAACTCCAGTTCCAGAGGATCTAGCACCTTCGGCAGACACTCATGCAGCAACAACACCGATGCATGAAATAAAGATGACAGTCACTGCTGGCAACCACAGGAAAGTTGGCAAATGTTGTCTCTAAAATCTCAGTGGCTTGATCAGGAGAGTGGCAGCAAATGCCTTTAGTCCTACTACTCAGTACTTCTATAAAGTGAGCTCCAGGAAAGCCCAAGCTACACAGAAAAACTGTCTTGAAAAACCAAAACCAAACAAACAAAACCCCCACAACTTACAGTTTTTTAGATGAGCTGGTGTGGTTCACACTTAGGAGGCGGAGGGGCAAGAGGATTGCCATATGTTCTGGGCCAGCCTAGGCTACATAGTAGCCAAGGCTATATAGTGAGCACCATGTCTCAAAACACAAGAAAATTGAAAGTGTGAAACAAGAGGACATCCATATTTAATCTGGAAATCTGTTGAGGAAACGGCAGGAAAAGGAGTTCGAATCAAAAAGAAGGAGTGTGCAGCTCAGCTAGCCGCTTGTGCTAAACCTCACACACAGAGAGAATGACTCAGCTTTAGAAATGAGGCTACGGAGAACTCAGGAAATGCCCTGGTCAAGGCCAGACAAGCTAAACAAGGCTTTCTCAAAAAATTTCTTTCGAAAAACTAACTCACTGAAACTTCAGCTAGGGTCTCACAGGTGCAGGTGTTCTCTGTGGTTGAATATCGCTCCTTCATGAGAAAAGGTTTAAGCAGGGTGTGTGTGTCAGTGTGTGTCTGTAGGAATGACTGTTCCAGAGCTTTCAGACATTTCAGAGGTTGGGGAAGGTTGAAGAGGCAGAAGGAAATTAGACACGTCAGGACAGGAGCATTTTTGAAAATATACAAAGCTTCTGTCTTGTCAGGGTTGCTATTCCTGCACAAACATCGTGACCAAGAAGCAGTTGGGGAGGAAAGGGTTTATTCAGCTTACACTTCCAAGTTGCTGTTCATCACTAAAGGATGTCAGGACTGGAACTCAAGCAGGTCAGGAAGCAGGAGCTGATGCAGAAGCCATGGAGGGATGTTACTTACTGGCTTGCTTCCCCTGGCTTGCTCAGCCTATTCTCTTACAGAACCCAAGACTACCAGCCCAGAGATGGTACCACCCACAAGGGACCTCCCCCCTTGATTACTAATTGAGAAAATGCCTTACAGCTGGATCTCATGGAGGCATTTTCTTTCTCTGTGATAACTCCAGCTTGTGTCAAGTTGACACCCAAAACCAGCCAGTACAGCTTCCTTATTTCTTTAGTCACCCTGGCTACTACCTGCTATTGGTAATTAGCCTTCTCAGTTAAGGAATGGAGCTTCTGTAATAGAAGTTAACCAATAGACTAAGGTAGCAAAGCTGGCCGAGTGGCACCCACAGCAGGTAGATGAGGTGGCCTCACCCCAGTACACAGAAATGGGCCTGAGACCTGGGAGGTGGGCCTGCTGTGCACACATGCAGTTAGTTCCACACTCCATTTCCAAGAACGCACAGCTTTATTGTGTTTGTTTTTCTAAAAGCGGGCACATGCATGTAGAAGCAGGAGGCACCCAGAGCCCACAGGCCAGCCAGTGTGGCCACATAGACAAGCTCCAGTCTCAGTGAGAGCCTATTTCAGAAACTGAGGTGAATAGCTGTGGGGGAGACAGCCCCAGACTCTAGCTTTCCTTTGCAGGCATGCGCTCACCTCAGACTTGTGCACACACCCACACACAGACTGAAAAGTAAAAATTAAATAAAAAATGACATTAAATGTTGATGAATGCCTGTAGATGTAGCTGCTCCTGAGGCTGAAGCAGGAAGATCACTTGGACTTAGAAGTTCAGGGCCAACCAGGGGCAAGCAGTGCAGAGTTCCCTTCGAAAACCAGTGAGAAGGCTAGGCAGAAAATCTATATAATGGAGGAAATATATGTGATAATTGAGTTCAAAATATGTAGAGAACTCTTAACAACTTCAAAGTGAAAGAAACAACTCAATTACAACATGGGGCAGATGTGCAAATAGATGCTCCTCCAGCAATGTGCAGATAGGCCATAAGCAGGAAGCAGGAAGAAATGTGATGTAAAACAGCAAGGGCCGGCCATGGTGGCACACACCTTTGATCCCAGCACTTGGCAAGCAAAGGCAGGCAGATCTCTTAAGTTATAGGACAGCCAGGGCTACACAAAGAAACCCTGTCTCGAAACCCATACACACATACGAGCACAGGGCAAGGTAGCTTATCTGAGAAGGAGGGTGGTGTTGCTCACAGCCGTGGGCAGCGACTTGTTGGGGCTGCAGTAGAGAAAGGAAGCCCTCATCCACTGTTAGCAGGCACGCTGAGTGCTGCAGCTGCTAAGGAGAGCAACCTGGCTCTGCTGGGAAGGACAGGGAACTTAGTAACCCCCCCAGTTGCACTTGGACATACCTTCCAGAAGTGGAAATTCCTGGCTGCAGAGCTGAGGGTGAAGTCATCCTGAGTCTGAGCCGATGTGTGTGGCAGAGCTCTGCCCTGGACTTCATCCGTAATCAGGGACACAGGGCAGTCTTAGAAATGTGCTGAGAGGTTAACACTAGCCTGTGGAGACCATGGTGTGCAGTGTCCAGAATAAGCAGATCCATAGACGTGAGCAGCCTGGTTACGGCTGAGCTGACAGTTGGGGGCGGTAGAAGTGGAAGTGGTGGTTGCCAATCATAAATGTAATGAGTCGGTTGTATGATGTATGAATGTTTTAAGTTACTAAAACATTATGTGGACATACATAATATGTGATTTCAGAATCGCCTGACTTGGAGACAGGTGTGTTGGTTTATGTTTTAATCCGGAGCTTGGGAAACAGGCAAGCAGATCTCTTGAGTTTCAGGGTAGCCAGAGTTACATAGGCCCTGTATCAGAAAAATGACCCAAATCCTGATTTTTATATATTGGTATATCTACGTTAGAATACTGATGTGCATTTGTATGCATGTGTGATGTGTGTGTTATGTTAGCAATTATAAACACTTTTTGGGAGGGTCTGGGACAACTGTGTCTTAGCAGCATAATAAGATGACCATTCCACATTTGGGCTAATAAAATTTGTGCCTGGGAAAGGTGCTGGAGATGTTGAACCTCACAGTTCAGGAAGGCCTTGCCCGGCCTAGCCTCCAGTGCCTGTACTTGCCGACTCCTCCGGTCTGCGTGTTGCTTGCGGTCCTGTGCGCCGGCACCCACACAGCAGATGTGGAGTGGCTCTGTGCACTGTTCATTCTGCTGAGGTGCTGCAGCCTCCTCTGATCGCCCTGCCTCTCTACTGAAACTGCAACCATGCGCTGTCTGTGACTTGTGTTTGTCTCTCAGCCCCTCTGGCCTCTCTTCTGTTAGTGGCTATGACACAGGTGTGGCCCAGTTCTATCTTCAGCACCCAGTTCAGGCCAAGTGCCCAGCAGTCCTCCACTGTCATACCATGTCTAGCCCCTCCTACCCCCATCCAGACTGCATCGTGGGCACTGGCTCCAGCATAGGCTCAGCCTCACCTCAGGACCCTGACATGTGGCCTCGTGTGCTTGCTTCCCCATGTGGCCTTGGCAGTTGCAGACAGGATGAAGTGACATGTACTCTTCACCAGTACCCCTGAAACTCAACATGTCTGAGGTATAGCCACATAACAGGCTCTTGTTCCACTCTGCTCCACCAGGAGACTATGCAAAGCACTCTCCACGCAGTGACAAGTTTGAATCAGTTGTAGTCAAGATACTCTTCTGTGCAACAATGGTTGGCAAACCAGGTACCTCACCAAAGTGGATCCAGTCCTGTAAGGAGGCCCAGGAAAATGGCGAGCTGGCTACTATAGAGCCTGGTGGCTTTAGTCTGCGTCCTCCCCCTGAGTTTGCTCTTTTGACTGTTACATAGCCTGGGGTTCCTCCACTCTGCAGTGCCCCGAGGCCCGCCCAGCACCTGGTGCTTAAGTGTGCACAGGGAGACCCATCAGCCTGGAGCATCCTGGGTGCTCTGCTAAGCTGCTGGGACCTGAGGCCTGAGCCTTCGAAAGCGCTTGGGAAGCAGAAGAGGGGTGTGAAGGGCCTGGGTCCACTAACCAAGCCCTGCTTACCCCACAGTTTCCAATGGGTCCTGGCTCAGACGGCCCAATGGGAGGCATGGGCGGCATGGAGCCCCACCATATGAATGGATCCCTAGGTAAGCCGGCTCCTACACACACTCCAACTGCCCAGGCAGCAGCCTTGGCTTTAGCTCCTTGGTCACTGGGCCTAGGACACTGTCGGCCTTGACTGGGCACCTAGAAAGGTCCTGAGCAAAAGCTGCTGCCTAAGCAGGATGTGGGGGTTGGGGGTGACCTCTCCAAGTAAATAATGTGAACTCGAGTACACATCCAGAGAGGAAAGGGTTCCCACAGAAGAGTTATCCAGCAACTGGATCGGGCCAGGCATGTTTGTACACACGTACTAAAGTCATTCAGGAACCTGAAGCAGGAGGGTCACAAGCTTCAGGCCTGGATAACACACAGTAACGCCTTGTTTCAAAATAAAGAGAAAATGAACTCAAGGTGTAGTCCAGTATTCAGGCACTCCCTAGAGCATGCACGGGCCTCACAAGATCCCCGGGGCACATTGGGCATGTCTTCAGTCTGAGCACGCAGGGTACCGCGGTGAGCAGGACTGCCCTGGCTCAGCCGGGCTACATAGCAAGATCCTGGTTCAAAACAGCAGATGGGGCTGGGAAAATGGCTTAGGCGGTGATGTGTTTATTTGTTAAGCATGAGTACCTGTCACCCATGAAGAAGCCAAACCCAGTGGCACACACATCTATACACACAAACCCAGTGGCACAGCACTAGCACTGTGGAGGCAGAAACACAAAATCTGTAGTAGAATCACCAAATGGAATCCAGGTTCCGTGAAACAGCCTGTCTCAAAAGGAAGGTCAAGAGCCCCTGACAGTGCCTCCTCCAGTGTACACACACATACATGAGAACATGTACCTACATAGCCTCCCCCACAACCCCAAATCCACCATGCTGACTGTTTCTTCTTCCTTCTTAGGATCAGGTGACATAGATGGACTTCCAAAAGTGAGTGGCATTTGATGTCCCCTCCCTCAGTGTCATCCTGTGTGTTTGGTCAGGTTTGGGCAGTATGGACTCACCTGCTCATGTCTTCCACAGAATTCTCCTAACAACATAAGTGGCATTAGCAATCCTCCAGGCACCCCTCGAGATGACGGCGAGCTAGGGGGGAACTTCCTCCACTCCTTCCAAAACGACAATGTAAGCCCCTGCTGCCCTAACCCCTCCAGCCCTTGGGTCCCAGTGGCTCCCTTAGCCCGAGGGCTTGGTGACTGTGTCAGCCAACTGTCTTTCACCTCAGTTATTTTCCAGCCACCTGCAGAGCCCTAGCCATTCATTGTTTTCTGCTGCCTGGTCCTTCCAGGGGCACTGTATGAAGGCTGGGAGTTCTGGAATGAGTTGGGGCATGTGGCCTTCTCTATCCATTCTCATTAATGAAAGCATCTTCCGAGGGCCCCAGACTGTCCCCAGCCCACAGTATCCTTCAGGAACCCTGACTCACTAAATCCAGTACTTTACTATCTTGCTTTCCCCAAAGAGCTGAGTCCAGAGGATAAGAGCCAGAGGCCATTTATGCTGCCAGAGTTCCTGGCAAGGGCTGAAACTGAGCTGGTCCCAGAGGTGTCACCTAGCTCCTGCCTCCTTCCCCTGTCCCATCCTATTGTGCCACCAGGTTGGCTTGGGTCAGCACTGTACAGCAGGCCTTGAGCAGGCTTTTGGCCCATTGGCAAGGCCATGGCCTCTCCTCCCTGGTCCTCATCTGTGCTTTTCCTGCAGTATTCTCCAAGCATGACGATGAGCGTGTGACCCCCTCCGAGACGCTGGGAGCTGACATTGCAGGCAGAAGATGCCAAGAATTATGCAAGAAGTGAGGTGTCGATACCAGGAGCTGGGGGAGGGCGTCTCCTGCTCCCTCCATTCTCCCATTCACTCCCCCACCTTTCCCGATTTTAGTTTCATGCAATAAAAACGCCAAACTTTTATTCCGTAAAACATGAAGGACAAAACTCAAAAATATATTTCAAGTCTACAGCCAGAAAAATCTCACCTTAGCCCCGCCCAAAAGGACCTTTCTGTACATGACACTTTTTGTTGGTTTTTTTGTTTGTTTGTTTGTTTGTTTGTTTGTTTGGGATTTTACCGTTGCTGGGATTTTAAATTTGTTTTATTTTGGGGGGGGTGTTCTTTGGGGGAATTTTTTTTTTAATGGAAGCTTCTAGCAAGCCCTATGCCCCACCCCAATCAACCTCTTTGCTTTCTTCTTTAAAAAAAGGAAAAAAGGAAAAAGAAAAAAAAGGAAAAAGAAAAAAAAGGCCAAAAAAAAAAAAAAAAGGAAGAAAACCCCACAAGCCCTGCTGCCTGTCCCCAAGTCCTACCACCAGGAAAGCTAGTCTAGGGTGCAGTGTCACGCTGGCGTTGTAGCCATCTAAATAATAATAATAAACTGGACAGTTTACAATGGGTGGTTTCTTTCAAAAGGTGGTTGGGGAAAAGGAACAGAAGTCAACCGTTTCCACATGGGCCTTGGGGTTTGCAAAGCTGGGCGAGGAGATGCAGGGGTCAGCTTTGCTCTGGCTTGACTGGCCATCACAACACACTGGCCAGAGGACCCAGAGCCTGCTGTCACCCAACAGAGACCATCGCTGTGATGCAGCGTACGCACTGTTCCAGGATGGCTGCTGCTTCTCCAGACCTCTCGTGCCAAGCCACTGGGGCCTCCAGTCCCTTGGTCCCCACCGTTTCCTGGCAAGAGTCCTGCTGGCTGGGTAGTGGCCCAGGCCGAGGAGGAGAGGCCCTACCACCAGAATGACTACAATCTGGGCCATAGAACTGACCTCCGTGTTCTGGTCCCGAGCTCCTCACATAGTGCGCACTGGCAGGGCGGGCTAAAGTTGTGGTTTTCTCCCAGCACCTCACATGGTGCACACTGGCAGGGCGGGCTAAAGTTGTGGCTTTCTTTTTTTTTTTCTCCTGTTTGTCCTTTTTCAAAGATGGTGTTGGTTGGAATTGCTCTGTATTTGCTTGGAACTGGATGGACAGACTTCGGCATTGCTGTGGGGGTGGGGGGAGCACCAGCAACCACACAGATACTGTTTCTGGTCCTGTTTTTATTTTCAAAAACCGATGAACCTGATGATGGAGCCTGTCCCCTCCGAGGAGGAGTGACTTGGCTGCCTCTCCCTGTGGCAACCTTTGTGTCTTGCCCCGGAAGACACTGAGTTCATTGTACATTTACACCCTCTGCGCCCTGCCCACCCTCGTAGCTGGTCTTTGTTTTCTTACCTCCCCTTTCTGACCCATGTATATCATATTATGTGAGATACCATCTGCCTGAAAAAAGACCTTGTGCGGATTCTTGGGAACATTGTAGCTGTTTCTGTGTTTTTTCTTACCTTGTAGTCTGGTTCTGAATTATGAGAGGAAAAAAAAGTAATTATGATACATTGTAGTTTGTGTACGATATATGTTGATAACGTTTTATTAAAGGGACATCTTTTTTCCGCAGCTCTTCCTGACATACTTGTGGGGACCATGGTAGGAGCTGACGGCACTCATGAGGAAGGAGGCGCTGTACCTGGTGTTGAATACAGTGGCCTTGGGGGTGGGGGGACAGATGGGGGCCATCCTTACCTCAGGCTGAGGCAGCTGTAGTCTTCTGGCTTGCAGTCACATCTTACCTTCCAAAGCTTTGCTTGTACAAGTAAAGAGCGGTCCCCCCAGAGACTGTTTTTTCTCTACAGGGGGTGGGCGGACAGCAAGGTGACCTTCCCCCTGTACCACATCCTGCCTTCTTCCAGAGGTCAAATTTGTTAACTTCCCTGCCCAAATGCATGGTTCTAAGGGTGGTACGGGAGGCTGTGGGTTCTAGGTTATTGGAAGATTCTTTTTTTTTTTTTTAAGATTTATGTATTTTTATTATATGTAAGTACACTGTAGCTGTCTTCAGACACTCCAGAAATGGGCATCAGATCTCATTGCAGGTGGTTGTGAACCACCATGTGGTTGCTGGAATTTGAACTCAGGACCTTCGGAAGAGCAGTTGGCACTCTTAACCACTGAGCCATCTCCCCAGCACTTTTTTTTTTTTAAATCTCACAGGCAGGGATTTGGGAGTGGGTAGAGGATTTTAGGAGTGGTCCAGAGTGACCTGCCACTTACAGAGGGGATGGACAGAGTGTGGCAGATGCTGGTTGGCAATGTTCACCATGGGGGCAGACAGTGCTGAAGCAAAGTTCTCCCTGCTTTTCTAAGAATCTTAGAACCAGATTGTAGCTCCACAGATTGGAGTCTTGCCTTTGTCTGTACTTGGAACATGACCAGGGACAGTGTTCATCTAGACACTAATAGTGTGGAATGTGAGTCGTGTGTGCTTACCGCTTGGCGACTACTATTAACTTAGAAGGATAGTGGGATTGAAGGAAGCAGGGGAGCTCTTCTCAGCAGGAAAGCACCCTCTTTGGCCCAGTAAGTGATGCAGGCTGTGGCATCCACACTCTTGACTCACTTATGCTTCCAGACAAGAGCTGTAGAGGGGTATTGTGTGGGAGAAGACATCCCAGCTCTGTCTCTGGTGATGGCTAACCTGCAGTGCATCAGTTCTCCATACCCCACCACTTGGGCCTCAGAGTAGCCTCAACAAACTGTCTTCTCAACATTGACAGCCACTTAGAACGTGGTTTTGGAGGAAAGGATTGGTCCTCATTCTCCAGAGTCTTGCCATTACCTTGCCCAGGCCTAACCAAGACATCAGGGCTGGGCCAGAACACTGCTGTGGGTTCATGAGGTTAGCAGAGGAGAGGAGGCCGGATGCTTAGGCATCCAGGAGCCAGCCTATGGGCTTCCCTGCTGGGACCTCGGCACAGGCCTCTGGCTAAGGGCTGGCCTGGCTGGAGAGATCCCCACACCTGCCTTGGCTGCCTTTTTTCTGGAAGCTGCAGCCAGAGAACCTGAGTCGGGGCTGTCTGTTTACCTGAGGACCTGGCCTAAGCCTGTCTATAGGGCAGCAGAGGAGCTACTCTAAGACTCAACAGACCTCAGGAGGCTGAGCTCTGGGCACCTCCAGAGTCAGGACTGTTTTGTTGGCCCTGACTCTTCAGTGGAGGGGGAACCATCTGATCTCCACAGGTGTGTGGCTCTCCAAGCCTTGGCTGGGGGCTGGGCAGGGAACGAGGGAACTAAGCCCTTCATTCCTGGATTCACTGAGGGCTTAGCCTTGGGCTTAGATGTTGGGGGCCATGTATTGAAAAGATAGTTTAGTCTGTCTTCTGATGGGTGAAGACTTCTGAGGTTCCTTTCTCTTACAGTCACCCACTGCACCTACCTGCTAAGCATCCTATTTTAGACCTGGAAGGGTGGTGCTACCCCTGGCAGGCCAGGCAGGTGGGGGAGACCTGCTTTTGTGGGTTAAATTGAGTCAATTAGATAGTAAAGAAATCAGGTGTTGGGCCTGTGTTAGTGACCAACTTGAGCTGTTGGCATTTGAATGACTGACGACTGGAAAACGGCTTAGGTCATCTAGAGAATAGATCAAGGTGGGGCCTCTGGGGTTCTCAGAGATCAGAAATGGAACCGGGAAACAGCAAAGGAGGGCATCCAGGGAAGCCCTGTAACCTCCTGCCCAGCCCTTGATTCCCTGGCAATTTGTCACCTAAACCTTGGATTTCATTGTGCCTTCCTATCTGTTCCCTGCAACCCAGCCCGCAAAGCCCCATGACAAGAAGGCTCCTCAGCTGTGGTAGCTGAGTTCCCAGGCCTTGTGCTGAGGAGTCTTCTCTAAGCCAGGGCCTGGCTCCTGGCTGGTGCTCAGTGGGTGTTTGCAGAGGAACACTGAAGGTTGCTGAGTCAGTCAGCCCTGGAAGAGACTGGGGAAGCCTGTTCCCAGGGTTCAGGCAGGGCCTCGGGTGTGTGTGGGGGAAGGTGGCCTTGGTGAGTATCTGTTACTGCAGATCCATAGGAGACTAGTTCTTGTCAGTGGCAGACCAGGAACTCCTGGGGACAGGAACTGTGGCTCCCAGCTTGAGTCTCCCAACCCCAGCACTGTACCTTGCTCACAGTACATAGTCCTAGAACAGTGTGAATGGCTACGTTGCCAGGGATGTTGGGAGCCTCAGGACTCCAGTCCTGACACATTTGGGGGTCCGGTCCCCACATCGGTCTATCTGGGTTAGAAGCCTGTAAATTATGTGTGTGCTCTAGGGAGAGCCACCTGCTCTCCACAAGCTGAACTCCCGAAAGATGGAGCCTAGATGGGTCAGGTGAGCCGTGGCCTGAGGTAGATGCATGGAGCATGCTCTCAGGTGGCAGCATCCTTAACAAGAAGAGCTGACCTTGTTCTGCCTGCCCTGTGAACTGAAAAGTGGGGCCAGCCTGGGAAGGAGATGGCAGGCGACCCGAGGTCCGTCGTCCCCACCTCCAATCTTTTTAGGGAAAGCCTCTACTGGGAGACTGTGTGGCCCAGCAGGTAGAGCTGAGGCCCCAGCAAGGAAGCTACTGGATGGCATTCCTTTTAGTGCCTTAGGCACTTATCCACCAGGACACCTGGAAATTGAAGAGGATGCTTGCAGAGGGTGCTTGCCCATGGGGACAGGGAAAAGCCAGCTGGGGAACAGATTGCTGCATGTGTTTGAGGAGGTCTGGTTCCCAGGACCCAGGGTGGGTGTAGATGGCAAAGTGAAAGATACACAAACAGGGACTGGAGGGGCCAGCTCACTCTGACATCAGACCTGATTTTGGCTGAATTGCCACCTCTGGAGGCTTGGCTACACAGTTGCTTGCACTTCTTCTTTTGGCAGAGATGATCCATTGCAACTCTGCAGGCTGCTCCAACTTTTACCCAGCTCAGAGCTCACACTGTCTCCGATGCTTGCCCTACTCTCCATTCAGGCCTTTACCCTGTATCACTGACTCAGAGACTGTCACTCCACGTCCCTCTCTGGCCTGGAAGGACAGTGCTAAAATCATCCTCAGCTGCCAGTGACTCACAAGTGTGCCCCCTCCTGGGTACTGCTTCCTTCCAAATCTTACAGTCTCTTAGGCAGTGGCCAGTAGCTGATGTGGGCCAGGGTGGTGCTATCTTGCCCCAATGTAGAGGTTTTCTATGTAGGAATGCAAATCCTGTGGCTGCGGGACCTACTTCGTCTGCTCAGCATCCACAGCCTTGGATCAGGTCTGGTCCATATACTAGACACTCAGGGAACTATTGAGAATGGATCTCATGGCTGCCATCTTGTCATCCAAGACAAGGAAGACATCCTAGATTCAGCTGTAAGTAAATACATGTCTCTAGAGGCTCCCAGGATGGGGGTGGGAGGTTCGGGTTCCCCGTACCCTCAGCATTCATATGGACATATTAAAGAGACTGTTTTCGGGTTCTATGCCTGCTTCAAGGGACTCTAAGTGAGCTGAGCCTGGGTAGCTCCCTCCAGCCTTCCAACCGAAACCACAAGGCCTCTGGAAGCATCTGCCTGGGACCGATGAGGACTAGCCTCAGAGAAGTCAGTAGACAGTGAACCCCTTTCAGCTGGGGCTTCTAGAAACGCCAAAGTGATCCGAGGAAAGTCTGATTAGCTGCAGCCCACCTAATTCAAAGGTGAAAGATGGTGTGCGGGAGATTAGTGCCCACTCTGCAGAGGACCTGGGGCAGCTGGACCCTGAAGGCTATGGGGATGGCCTCCTCCCAGGCCAGACATAATTCCCGTGAGACTGAACTGAGCCAACCTTTCTCCCTCAACCTTAAAAAAACAAACAAAAAACCAACCAGTATTTACTTATTTTTGAAAGTGTAGCCCAGGCTGGGCAGGAATCCCCAGGGAAGGAGAGGATGAACCTGAACATCTGATCTTCCTGCTTCTCCCTGAGTGTGCAAAAGCACAGCTGGTCCAGGACCTGTACTTTTAAGAGGCAAGGAGGCACAAAGTGTGGTCTGCATACAGCATATACCAATGTCTCACAGACTACCTCACACCAATGCAATACTAAGACTTTATTTCCATAAAGACACCAGACCGAGGGAGAGTGGAAGGCTCGCCCAGGCTCCAGCACCCCAGTCCCAGGACATGAGCTCTTCAGAGGCAGGAAGGTAGTAGGGCATCAGGCCCCAGAAAGTTCTTAGTTCACACAGCACCATGCAAGTACAGAGCTAAAAACTTCCTGAACGTCTCCGGCTGGAAATCAACAGGCCCAACAGGTTCCTGGAAAAACACAGACCATTAGGATTCTGCTACCATTTCATGGCAGCAAAGGAAACGGTCACTTCCTCAGAGTCACCAGTGCCTGGCGAGTCACTGTCATCTCCTGCATCATCTCGGTGAACAAGGACACCGAGGAGCTGGTACTGCAGATAGGAAGGGTTCCTGGCACTTGTTGGCCATGTCATCTGCTGACACTGCTCTGGCTCCCTACGTCCCTCACTCCAGCCACCAGGAGATGACAAGAACCCCGTCTACACTGGTTACCCCCAGTCTACACTGGTTTGCAGGCCCTGCTCTCACTGTGTTGAGCTTGTGCTCAGTGCTGGAGGCTCCTAACCAAGAAACTTCCAATCAGGTGTTTTACCAACAAGAAAATGTGACAGATCTCATTACAGAGGCAATAGGAAGAGGCCAAGGTGTCGGCATGTTTGACTAACTCATTGACTCACACACGAGGGCAAGTAGGAAGAAAAAGGAAGGAGGTTTAGACAGAAGAATGCATTCGATAGCACAGGGGTACAAATGAAGGCAAGGACCAGGGCAAGATTAGAACCCAAGCCCGTGGTGGTGGGGTTCAGAAGCTGAAGATGAAACTGCGGAGGTCAAGTGGGAGCTCTGACCAACCATGGAGTTCATAATCTAGGAGAAAGACTAGGGAGAGATGGCACCAGCCACTGATGGGGGTGACCGGCAACTGTGTATGCCACAAGGGGGTGGGGCCAGAGAGGGGTCCAGACTCCTACAGCATTTCAAGGAAGACACACCGGCGGGCTGGAGAAGTATCACAGAACTGATTCAAACTTGAAAGGCCACTCAATCCCCCAAGCACACCGGCCCTGTGCGGGGCTTGGTGGGTCACACAGCCGACCAGCCCCATGCTCTGTCCTATCAGCCTCAGAGTGCTTCTTGTTACATCTTAGCCTGAGCTGGTTTAGACATCTTCACTGCCACTACCCAGGGTGGACTCTGAGCCGAGCCCCACGTGTAGCGGGAACAGGGTCACAGGAGTAGATCCACATGGCTGTCAGGTACTTCAGTGCCTTCTGGAGAGTTTAGCAGTCCCCCAAAAGGCAGCAATATGACTGTGCTGTAGCAGGGCCCACCAAGGCACTGAAGCAGGCTGGGAGCAGACACAGGAACATTCTCCCACAGGAGGAACCGAAGGCAGGGCAGGCAATGTTGAGTGTTCAGTCCCTAGGCCCCCTACCAGATCGGGCCCAACTGCCAGGAGTCAGCACTGTGCTGTAATCACCAGCTGGAAGCACCTGGACTTACCACCACCACCTTTTTTTTGATGACCGGGCGACACCAGAAGTGCTGGTAAAGGAGCTGGTCCGAGTCTGTCCATACCAGATTCTTGACGCCCTCACTTGAAGCCAGATCTGTGGTGTTCAACTGCAACACCAGGAACTGGAAGACACGGCCATCAGTGCCCACGCTTTGCACAACTATTGGCTGCTCCAAGACTTTGGCTGTGTTCTGAGGAAAGTAGACAGACAGAAAAACCATGTAGCAGGAACAGTGCATACCGGTCAGCCCCACACCTCCCTTTAAAAACACCCATTTGCTTTCGTTTAAAGGCTTCACCTCAGGGCAGGTAAGGCAGAAGACAGAGCTGCACAGTCCACACCCCAGCCTCTCCTTAGCCAGACAGGCCTTTCCTCACCCAACTAGGCATCTCCTCCCGGAGCCTGGCCTCCTCTGCCTCAAGGACCCCAGGAACCTGCCCTGAAACTCCAGAGATGACTCCTACAGCTCTCTGGCGATTACTGGACAAGCCTTGACGTTCAGGCAGAGGCGTTGGGAGGTTAATGGTGGGAAACCTTCAAATCTCCACCTTACCTGATAAGAGTGATGGGATATCAAAGGCTAACCCTGAGGTTTACCATCAGACTATCATTCAGCTCTCACTCCATCTGACAGATGAGGAGACGGACTCAACATGGTAACCTGACGTGTCTTGAGCCACAGAGATGCACTGAACACGCCGCCATCAGTCTTCCTCTGAAGGGCATGGCATCACCTGGTACTTGTGAAAGCCCGACTGCCTGCTCCGCAATCACCCAAGTTTCATTTGCATACTGCACCTTACAGCGGGTCACATTCCTGGAGGATGTAGTCCCCGCATGTCACAGCCAGGGCCTACACTGATCTCACGGTAACAGTAATGACACAACAGTTACGAGAGCTCACCCAAATGCCCGGGTCCCCTGCCTGACCTTACTCACCGCTCTTATAAATACAAGTATATGCCTGCTTCTCAAAGAAGCTGAGGCTTGGAGAGGTTTGTTCAAGGGGTGGCCTGAGGCATGAGGAAGTCAGGTGATCCCACTGTTCTAGTCTGCACATGGTAGCCCAGCATACCTGACAGGAGAACCTCTTCCATTCCATTTCTTGTCTGAGTAACTCTATGGCCTGCCTCTGTACACTCTGTACCAATGCAGCCTGCTACTGCCTAAGAAGCAGGGCATCCCTACTGCAAAAATGCTGATCTTTGCCCCTCCAGGGTTCACCTGACTTTAGGACTAGCTAATGCAAGTCCCAAGTGTGGGCCACACCAGGGCTGCTGGTCTTATAAATACCTGTTCTTAGCTGCATAAGAGATAAATAAAAAGTGAAGTACCTCTAAGTGTTAGCCGAGATTCCGCATTGACTCTTACATCTCCCTCTACAGATCAATAAAACTGCAGGTAGTACATAAATTTCTCAGCAATTTTCCCTTTTACATGGGTCTCTTCCCATAACTGCTGAACGTCACAGCCCCAGGAATGATTTGTACCTGGAGACGGTGGAGAGGCTGCTCCTCCTATCTATCTGGGTAGCAATTAGCCAGAATTGCTACGCAGGCCCTTCTGGCAACAGCTGGCAGGCTGCACTGAGCCTGTGGGCTGGGACGTGGGAAGTGGTTGCTTCCTTCCTCTGCCTAAACTGAGGGCAGCACATCCTTTTGAAGCCATAGGAATCACAGATCAATCTCTGCTTTCTTACTCATTAGCCGTGGGTGATTTACCTAACGTTACTGAGTTTAGGAAGTATATAGGAGGAACGGGACTAGAGCCAGCTGCCCACCACCCCTCCCACATGAAGATGTAAGAAGGCCACACAAGGAGCCATAGCTGCCAATTTTTCTGGTTCTGTTTCTTACCATGATGGGGACAGAAACTGGGGCTCTCACATGCTGGAAGGGTGCTCTACCACTGAACTATACTCCAGCTCATACAGGGGCAGAAATCAGCCTCACACTTTAGTGTGGGGTTTCCATACTTAAGCTTGCATGAACTTCACTGGAGGGATCCTTAAAGACTGACTGACTGCTGAGTCCCACCTCAGAGCCTCTGATTCAGTGGGCCTGGGAAGTCCGTGTCCCTCAAGCTCCCACATGAGGATGTCCTGATGCCCCTCCAGAACTGTAGTTTAAGAACCACTGACATCAACAGCTTGTTAATATCTGGGATGTGCCGGGTGATCACTACAGGACAGTTAATCTACTTCCCACTCATGCAACCAACCAAACCCTGCCCTGCCAATACCCAGAGCAGGAAGGATGGGTACAATCTGAATCCCCTCACTCTCAGGAGTACGTTGGGCCTTAGGTTCTAATTGGGACCTGGGAGAACAGCAGGAGCTCTCAGAAACGTGCCACGTTTCCACCCCTGTACCCCAACCAGGCTTTTCCCCATTTTGAGACAGTTCTCTATGACAAGCTCTCACCCTCCAATCTACACCAGCTAGGTCTTAGGACTTCAACTTAATATTAAAGATCACAACCAAGTGGTATCTTGGGTCCCTGAGCTGAGGGTGCTCTGCCTGGGTCATCTGCAAGGCCTCACTTCCTAAGCCTCCTGAGTGCTGTGTGCTCCAGTTCTGACCTTGCAGAACACACTGATATATGACCCTGCAGAGCACACTGGTATATGGCCCTGCAGAACACACTGGTATATGGCCCTGCAGAGCACACTGGTATATGGCCCTGCAGAGCACACTGGTATGTGGAGCCTAGGCAACCACAGGCTTATGAGTAGGGTGCCCCTTGTTCCTGTCCTTTCCCTATGCTTCCTGTTGAAAAATGCAGGATGAAGTGATTATTCCCTGTCATCCTCTGGCATCCTGGAAAGGGTAGCTCTAAATGACACCCAGAGAGCCACTGTCTGGATAGAGCACCAGCCCCAGGAGAGGTCAGCAGGCTGCTACAAGTTAAGTGGAAGTACATATTCCTGCAATTCCTTCGTCAAAACCAAAGTCAGTCCCCTGATGCCATTCTTCCTGGAAGTAGTCTTTACAGCAGGAAGCCAACTGGAAAGAAAGCAGTTTCATTTCTTCTCCACACACATACCCCATAGAGGAGCCTGGCCTGAGCCAGAGCATTTGCGAAAGCAAACAGGAGCATCTTAGCCCTTAGCTGTTCTGGAAGAAAGCGATGTGGCCGTAAATTGGCCTTTTCCAGGAAATACAAGGTGTGGGGATGGGGGTAAGGACAGCCCTCCTGGAATCCTGCAAGAGAACAGACAGAAGAGTGAGGAGACACAGAACACTAGTGCACAGCCATGCTCACAGATGTTGGGATGGCTACTGAGGAGCTGAGGCAGAAGTCAGGGGTGGCTGGAAAACCCATAATGCTTTCAATGTTACTATCTGGCTCATCCCAGAAGATGCTTGTCAACCTGCAGCAGGTACTTCCTACATACATCCTAACTCCATCCATTCGTGATTATCCAAGCACATGTGACAATGATACTAAAACATGGAGAGTCTTGGCTGCTAAGAAGGCAGAAGGCAGTACTCTAACAAAGGACTTGCCAACTTCAGACATGACTGAGTGTTCACTGTCACGTCATGAGTCTCTTCTGAGTGGCTGTGAATAAATCTCTGGTGAGCTGAGAGCTTCTAGAGTAGGTGCCTGGAATGGGTGAGTGTGGGTGAGGAAGGAGAAGGCCGCTGGGGACATGGGCTCTGAAAGTCACAGAAAGGAGAGCCCAGGCTTTCCTGCACGCCTGCCGTGGTCCTCTGCTCCACTCTGAAGCATGTGTGCACTGAGCTCTAGACAGGAAGCGAGGTGAGTGCAAGTGGAGGCCGCAGCTGCCTGTGAGGAGCTCATAATCTAGAGGGGAACCAGGCAGGAAGATCAATCACATCCAAGCAGAGATACTGCAAGGCAGGGTGACTCAGGGACCGTGGGAAGATAAAGGAAAAGTCCCCAATTGAGACTGAAGTTTGTCATTTCTGGGAGGAAGTGATTCCTCACATGAACTGCAAATGATTAAGAGTTAGGAAGCAGGCTGGAGAGATGGCTCAGAGGTTAAGAGCACTGGCTGTTCTTCCAGCGGTCCTGAGTTCAATTCCCAGCAACCACATGGTGGCTCACGACCATCTGTAATGGGATCCGATGCCCTCTTCTGGTGTGTCTGAAGACAGCTACAGTGTACTCATATACATATAAATAAATAAATCTTAAAAAAAAAAAAGAGAGAGAGAGAAAGAAAGAAAGGAAGGGGGGGGAGAGAAAGAAGCCCATCAAGATGCTGAGCCTTCTTATAAAAAAAAAATTAAAAAAAAAAAAAAGAGAAAGCACAGCTGCCACAGATTCTAGAAGGTATTGCATTTGTAGTGTTAACCCCCAGGCTGTTAGTATATCGTTCCCTTAAAAAAAAAAGAAGGAATAAAAACACGTCCCTTTCTCCACACTGCCTAAAATCCAAAGCTTTGCTCCATACCTGTCTCATCTTTCACTTCATAAACGTGGCATTCTTGAAGATCGATGGTAGGAGATATGGGGTAGAAGGTTTCGAGAACATGACTTCTGGTAGCTTCAACCTCCTCCCTGGAGGCAATGGCGGGCAGGGGATCCTTGGCATTCAGTATGGTACTACTAGTACCTCGGACCTGAAGGAGAAGAGACTCTAAAATAGGGAAAAAAAGATTAGTCTAACTGCATCTTTTTACAGCTGGCTCTCAGAGTGAGAAGCCTTCACTCCCCACAAACCTTGAGTCCAGTCTGTCACAGGTCCTCTGATGACCAGCCTGGTCACAGAACACACACGTGGCACTGGGACAATAATTCTGAGCCCCCAAGAGATGAGGAACTAATTCTTTTCTTGGGGTGCTCTTCTGCTAAATCTCAAGGCTCCTGATTCCTGGGCATCCTTCATCATCCATCAACTCTAAGCCAGGGACCAAAAAATAAGCCAGAATTACCCTTTGCTTTCAAGGAGCCTTTTAGGCAGCAAGTGTTGCTATGGAAAGCACAAGCCATATTCAGACACAGCCCTCTACGAAGCCCAGAGCGCCTCCTGAGGAAGCAAATCCTTAAACTGGGTAGCTGAAGCACCTGGGAGGCAGAGGCAAGAAGATCTCAGTGAGTTCAAGGCCAGTCAGACTCCTCAGTGAGAGTGCTTCAGAACAACCGCCACCAAGGGTATCTGAAGAAGGGGCAGGTGGGCCTCTCTTACTGGGATCAGCTCACTCTCCAGCACAGGGCTGGACTGTGCAGGTATGTGTTCAGCAGCAGCCTGGCCTCTGGCCACTAAAAAGTCCACCTCCATCCTCACTCATGCCATCTGGGTCATGATCAAAGCTGGCTTCAGACACTGCCAAACGCTTCACTGTTTCTGGTGAGAAAGCTGAGGGCAGGAGCCTGCCAGGCACTGAAAATGAAGACTAGCATGCAAAAGCATGGAGGAACAAACCAGGGTGAGCCGAGAGGAGAGCAAGAGGCAGAGAAAGAGAAGTGCCATGAGCAGGAGCAGAGGAGACTCTTCAAATCCAGGCAAAGAGCCAAATTCTTCTTAACAACAGAGTGAGAAAAGCCAGGCAGATCACAGAGCCTGGGGGAGGTTGGATTAACATGTATACTACATGGGATTAACATGTATACTACATGGGAATACAGGTGGTCAGAGGAAACACACAGCTAACTTAATCACTGAATTGTGGATATGTGAATATGTGGAAATGTCACCTGCACTGTTCCCATGGGGAAGCCACATGCCACTACCAGACAAAACTTGTTTGGAGAGACTGTTGTCAGCACCCTGAGTGGCTCTGAGTGGCACTGCCCTCTGCAGGTGCCTGGGTTTCAGAAAGAGTCAAATCTCAGTGTGAAGGTAATAGATTAGGGCTGTTGTAAGATTAGATATTGGTTTGGTCAATGGCATGTCATTTAATTAGCATGCAGTCTTCCAAGATATGTAAAAAAAGAATGTTACATCTGCAGACAGATAAATTCTGCAGTAATTGCACCTCACGATTAGCTTCCTAAGGCATTTCCTGTTTCCTCACACAAATGCCTGGACCTCTCCTAACCTTGGGTTTTAGATTCTCCCCACAGATTACTGTAGTGTGGTTTCTAATTCAATTCCCTCCACATCTCTCCTCCAGTGACAGTGCAAAATGGGGCAGTTTAATTAGAGGTAATACTTGACAATGGGCCAACAAGTGCTCTCCATTAACGAGGTGCACTAATTTCCTCAGTGGTGCCATTACCTCTGCCAGGCTGATTCCTTGCCAGGAGTCCATATGCAGAGGGGGAGATGAGAAAACCGATCAAACTGATACCCCAAGTCCCACATATTCCACTGCGGGGTTCCTTGCTCCCTAATTCTATCAGTTAAGACTCCTGGACTGACACTGCTGTTTGAAACACCAGCAGGCACTGCCAAGCACACAGCATGCGCAAAACCAAACAGGTGGGAAAGCTAGATACCAAAAAGCTCTACAGGATAAACTTAGTGATCTGGGGAGGGGGTGGACAGAACAGGTGACACAGCTAGGGCTAGGCAGAGGCCACAGCACAGAGGGCCTGGTGTCCCATGACAAGAGACAGCCTTGGGTAATTTGCTCTGCTCACGTGGCCCTGGAGGGTGCAGGAGTACAAAAGGGAAGGAAAGCCTCAGGCCTGGCGGGGAGAGGTCAGTGTGCTCCGCCATGCCCCTGGCTGTGGCATTTAGACACTCCCAAGCATGCTCTGGGGACTCAACAGACACAGCCAGCCATCAGTGGTAGAATAAAGTCTTAGAAGCAGGTAAAAACAGAAATGAGAAAGTTGGGCATGGTGATGCGTACTGGAGGATCACAAGTCTGAGGCCGGCCTGTGCTATGTAGTGAGACCTATCAAGGGTGTTTCCGAACCCAACGAGTACGTAGGATGAGAGGGATGGGATCTGGGTGGGGCTGACAGTAAGAGGGATTAGACACACAAACAAAAAAGCAACAACAACAAAAAGGCCAGCAAGGCCTTCTGGTCTATAGGATGACTAACCTCGATTCCAGGTGGTGGCTAAGGTGCAGTTTTGGGCAGAGGTCCGCCTGGCTAGAGAAGGGTGTTTGACAATCTGGGACTTACACAGCTGTATGAGGCTGTCCACAATGAGTGGGCTTGAAGAAAAAAATTGTTATTTGGAGACTTAAAGCAATGTATAACTCCCAACACTCCTCAGTTATCTTATCTGGAGAAAACTTACCAGTAAGCCTCTCTCTTGGGGATGTCCTCAGTGGAGTGCCAGAGCCGGGCATGAGAGATGATATCCAAAACACGTTGTTCTTGGTTCTCTACGTGATTCGCTGGATCATCAACAAGACTAAGCACTTTCTTGGGAAGGCCTTCTATTAACTTGGTCTTAGTAAGCCAGAGGGCCTGCTTCATACCTGTGGGACAACCAAAAAAAGAGAGAGACCTGAGAGGGAGGGGGAGAGAGAGGGAAAGAGAAAAGAGAGAGGGGGGGAGAGAGGGAGAGAAAGAGAGAGAGAGAGAGAGAGAGAGAGCGCGAGCGAGCTAGCTCAGGAAGAGATGTTCATGCTGTCAGGGAGCATCCAGAGAAGAGGCTGCCTCAAGAGACGCTGGTTTTGGTTTTTTGTTTTTTTTGTTTTTTTTTTTTGAGATATCTGAAAACCAGAACTTCCAGGTGGTAAGAGAAGACTACGGGAATGAGTGCTTTAAAACAGAAGGAGTTCAAACCATGCTCAAGACAGCTGAGTTCCCTGCTGACTCTCCAAAGAGAAATCAAAGCTGTGAGACTAGTTCAGTGGATACCAGCCCTTCAAATAAAATCCCAGGTCTGTGATGTTTTTCTGCTAGCAATCTCAAGCCAGGTTTTATGGCTCTCTAGTACCTAACAAAATATATAGTATTAAGAGCTGCCATTTACTGAATGTCACCTCCTGTGTCATGAACTTACCTTTAAGTTAGATGGGATTCTGACATGAAGGGGGAAACTTGGACAGACTGGGTTTGCTTCAAGTTGCCTATCTTTAAAGTAACACAGGAAAGGGGAGAACCTGAGGCTGTCTGCCGTAAAGTCCACAGTCTCTCTACCACCCAATCCGCTGCTCAGGGCCGTATTTCACAGGGTTTATACGACCTCTCTGTACACTGAGAAAGTGTGGGATAGAAAAATACATTTTCAGACTAGTTCAATGAATGCAATCTTAACTTCTGATCTTTTTTCTAAGACAGGGTTTCTCTGAGTAGCCCTGGCTATCCTGCAACTCACTCAGTAGACCAGGCTGGCCTGAACTCACGGAGATCTTCCTGTTTCTGCTTCCTGACGGCTGGGATTAAAGGTGTGCACCGCCACCTCCGGTTGCAATCTTAACTTCCGAAACACAACCATCCACTAGGCATTCGTTGTCAGGGTAACTCAAAGGGGTCGTGTCTGTGAGAGCCTTCACAGCACCGCCTGAATTCACTGAAAATGGTTAATAGCTAGAAATGTCAGCTTGCAGGCATAGAAGTGGGCATTTTAGGAGGCTGGCCTATGGCTATCGATTTTTCCAAACTTATGACTGATTCTCTTAATTTGGCTCCAAACCTTGTTAGGCCTCTGTATTTCCGAGTTATCCTTTGGAATCTCTGCTCTCACAGACGTCAGTTGTTTTTGGTTTCAGGATCTGCCCTATCCTCATCCTGATCCTCTGAGAGGGTTCACCTCTGAAAAACAGTTCCTGACACTCCTCTCAGGAAACATGATGATTCTGAGACATTGCTGTATCTCCCCCGACCCACCAGGGTTTCTCTGTGGAGCCCTGGCTGTCTTCGAACTCATTCACTCTGTAGACTAGGCTGGCCGCCCACTCAGGAAACAGGCTCAAGACGTTCTGATCTGTTATTAAGTGGGTAAACTTTGGGGTGCAGATCCCTTCTTTGAAAACATATCCCAGATCTATTTTAACAAAAGACGCTCCTAGGAACGGAGCGCTGTAGACCTGCTTCATTAACCGCCTCCCCTCTGCACACCTTCTCCATTGCTCCCTTTCACAAACACTGCCTTGATCCTGACAACTCTTGGAAGACGGGCGTTACTCTATTCTACTTCCAGGGTCAGAAACTTCCCCAGGGTCGCGGTCACTGCCGAGCCGGGGGACAGGGTCTCCTCCCGTTTGTCCTGCGACCTCACCCTCCAGGAGTCGGCAACGCTGGTGGAAGATGTAGCAGGGTTCTTCCTTGTACAGAGGCTGCTCGTGGATGGGGGCCGCACGGTGGTAGCGTGGGTCATTCCAGCCGCGCTCCCACGGCGGGAAGATCGGCTTCGCCAGCCACGGGACGAAGTGCTTCTTGCCCTCGTAGGTAATGGGCTCCAGGCCGGGGATCTCGTACACCCTGTCCAGGGGGCGAGGCTCGGGCTTCCGCGTGGAGCGCACACCCCACTCATACGCCCCGCGTTTCGGGGCCCCGTAGCCTCCGAGGCCGAGCCTCCCAGGGCCAGCGAGTGCCCGCAGAGCGGGCCCGGACGCCAAGGCCATACCGACTCAGTCTCTACAAAACCTCTACCTGGACGCCGCCATCTTTGCCCGCGCAGGGACTGCTGGGAGCCAGAGGGGCGGAGCGCAATGGCGGGGTTTTGCGAATGACAGACTCGTCACCCAATCACAATTATAATATCCTTGCTTCGTCCCCGCCCCTCAGGCAGTTCCCGTCCTTATTGGTGGAACCTGGAAAGGGCTCTTTGCTTTGGGGTCTCTGAAGTGCCTCACGCGAAGAAACTTGCTGGTAGGTAGGTGAGCGCGGTGGCGGTGCTCGAGGCCGGCGCGGAGGAGCGCAGGGACCTCAGACCTGTACTTTGCACGCCCTTGACCCTTAGGCATTTAGAGCTTGCGAGGGCCCGGTCTCCTCGCTGTAAAATTAGGAGTTAAAATGTCTTAGCGGGTCCGACGCCTCGTGAGTTCTGGACCTGCCCTCCTCTCCGCCCTTCTCAGCGTTGCCCACGCTTTCCTGGCTGCGGCTTCCCAGACAGAGCCTGCGAGTGGCCCGGGTACCTCTACGCCCGCTTGGCAGCCGACTGCTGGCACTGCGGCTCGCCCGGCGCCCAAAGCGAGTTAACTTTTGCTCCGCTCCGGAGATTTCCGATTCCCGGAGCGGGTGCCTGGCTTCGCTCCGCAGTGGCCTCTGGCAGGCTCGCTGCGGGGATCAGCGTGGGGACTGTGCTAAGTAAGCATCGGGTGGGCATAGGTTGAGGGACCACCGAGTGAGTACGTGAGTGAGCGACGTGGACGGTGGCAGCACACACATGCTTCCTGTCCCTGTCCTTAGTTCTTTTCTCTTGTTTGACCACTGTCAGAGTTGCTTTGTTTAGTGAAGGTCCCATGAACTCTCCCTGGCTTCTAGAGTAGTTGCATGACTCACACTTTAGGTTTAACAGATGAGTACGTAGTAGAACAAATAAGGTGCTTGGTAAATGACAAGGGGGACACTTGAAAAGGTCTCTGAGAGGAGATGACTTTTCAGCCAAGGCCTGACAAGTAGGATAGGCAACCAGGGCGAGGCTGCAACAGGGATTGTGCCTCCCAGATGGGAAGGAACCAAGTCTTTAAAATTGTGCATGACGTGGCCACCTTGAATACCAGTTTCCAAAACAACTGACACAATGGGACTGTTTAAATCCCATGAAGGCAAAAAAAAAAAAAAATGCAGAGGACAATATGACTATTGCTCAGACTGTACAGCAGTTTACAGTTAAAGCATTTTCATTTGTCTTATTCTAGTACAGCCCCTCCCCAAACGCTAAGAGTAATTTCCATAAAGAGAGGCACCATTCACTCATGTGTCTGATGCACAGTAAAGATGGATTGACTGGATGAGTGTCACACCATGCTAGGGTCTAAACAAGGAAAGCGACCGTGTCCTGTGCCTTCTGCTGCCTTCCAGCACCTAATCCTATACCTAGCTCCCAGACTGTAGAGTGAATGAACCCTCAGCCAGTCAGTGGGAGCTTCCTGTATGCCAGGCATTTGGCAGAATACAGAAAGAGTGAGACACCAACTTCATTCTCACCGGTGCCCCAGCCTCAGAAACATACTGAAGTCAAAGAGCCTCTTGCAACAGTAGGAAAGGCCTTCTGAATCCAAATTCCCGCCTCTGCTTAGATTCACACACACACAAAGCCCCAGTAGTTATAAGTAATAAGCATCCCCGTATGACAGCAGATCCTCTGGTTAAGCCGTCTCTGTCCCTATAGCCTGGTGGGCCTTGGGGAGAGTGTGAGAGAGAGAACAGAGTATAACCCCCACATCTTCCTTCTCCCAGGCGGACAGCAAAGAGGGGCTTGGCCTATGCACTTGTGTCCCCCACCCCACCCCGCCCCGCCCCCTATTGCCCAAGCCCCACCACAATGGCTGAGACAGAGGAGGATGACACTGAGGTCTGGCTGCGGTTGAAGCCTGTGGAGCCCTTGCCCTCCCAGTGCTGCGGCAGTGGCTGCTCACCCTGTGTGTTTGACCTCTATTACCGAGACCTTGAAAGATGGGAAACAGCCCGAGCCAGAAATGACAGGAGCCTGCTGAGTGGGAGGCAGCCACCTGAGAGCCAGGTAAGGAGTCCAGAGTGGCCGTATCTGTCTGGCCCTGCCCCACCCGCCCCTCCCTGCCCAGTGTCCCTGCTATGGGAAGCCTTCCTTGACTAGACAGTGGCAAGAAAGAAGTCCTTATAATGGAAGCAGATAGATCCAAGGATCTGAAATCAGCCTATTAGCTGTGTGGATATAGTCTAAGTCCTTTAACCTCCTGGTGCCTTTGTTTTGCCATCTATAAAATGGACCAAGTTATTTGTGATGTTTAACGCCAAACCTAATGATTATTTCACTCAACAGGTATCCATTGAATACCTGTTATACCCCAGGCCCTATAAGTCATTGAGGATTTGTGAGTGAGCAAGGCGTGGTCCTTGCCCTCAAAAGAGCACACTAACTTGGCACTATACAGTCAGGTAAATAGGGGGTGATGCTGTTACTCTGGAGCCCAATGACTTTCTCTTCCCTTTCTAACCCTTCATTCATTTCACAGTAGTTCTCTGTTCAGTATGTAGTGGCTCTGTAATCACCTGTGGTAACAGAAAATTAAGCGGTTTTAAAATTTTTTGTTAAGTCTTACAAAACAGCTCTTTTTTTTTTTTTTTTTTCCTCTTTGGATTTTCAAGATAGGATTTCTCTGTGTAGCCCTGGCTGTCTTGGAACTCCCCTCTGTAGGCTGGCCTCAAACTTAGAAATCCACCTGCCTCTGCCTTCTGAGTGCTGGGATTAAAGGCGTGCGCCACCACCGCCTGGCCAAAACAGCATATTTCAATCTAATAATTTTACCTTTTTTTTTTTTTTTTTTTTTTTTTTTTTTTTTTTTTTCGAGACAGGGTCTCTCTGTATAGCCCTGGCTGTCCTGGAACTCACTTCATAGACTAGGCTGGCCTCGAACTCAGAAATCCGCCTGCCTCTGCCTCCCAAGTGCTGGGATTAAAGGTGTGCACCACCATTGCCCGGCATAATTTTACCTTTTAAATTGTAATGAAGTAATAATAATATACTAATTTCCCTAGTAATTTACACTTTTGAAATGCATATACAAAACTGGGTGTGCTGGCATACTCTTTTAATCCCAGCACTTAGAAGCTAGAGGCCAGAGAATCAAGGATTCAAAGCTAACTTTGTCCAACAAGGAGTGAGGTCAGTCTGAGCAATGTGAGACCCTGTCTTAGAGGGGTGGGGTGAGGGGACAGCGGGCAAGCTGGGTGGTAGCCATGGTATTCCGAGAAGGCTTCCCACAGAGGACACGGAGGGTTTGGGATTTTAGGGGCAATGAACATGAATTTGAGACCCTGCTCACGGTGGACTTGGAACAGTAAGCTGTTATATTTGGACTAGGGACAACTCAGGCCGTGCTCACCTGCTGCAGCCTTTCTCTGTCAACCCTCACAGCTTCTGTGATGTCTGTCAGATGTCAGGCAGGCTCCATACTGTGACTGTCTGTGACTCTGTAATTCTCACATCCCCAAAGGAAATTTACCAAGTACCCTAAACAGGGCTACATATTATGGATGCAGTTAACTAAAGGGATAGACCTTTCTCCCTTCTCCTGCCTCCTGGGAATCAGACAACCTGCCTGCCACTGTGTATCATGGCCTACTCATCAGCGACAAGACCTGGGGCCTCCCTTTTCTCTCTGAAGCCCGTAAGAGGAACTCCCACTTAGCTCCATGATCCTGAGCCTTCTTTAGAACTCCTGCTGTAATATCTGTCTCTGCTGTTAATACCTCTGTTCTCAGAAGGACAGTCTACCCCAGCATTCCTCCTGAAATCCAAAACCTGAGACCTTTCAGGCCTCAGTTTCCCCATATGCGATACAAGGATGTTAGATTGGACCATCTCTAAGGCTCCCTCAGTTTTTCAACTCTGTAGATCTGGAACTGAATAGATCTAAAGGATGTGCAGGTGTTTTGTACAGAGGATACACTATGGACAATAAAGACCTTGAGGTAGGTGTGCAGTGGCAGGTGGCCTGGGGGGAGGAATGAAAGTCTAGGGTCTGTTCAGTGGCAAATAAAATGAAGCTTATAGTTGTCTGCTGCGCCCTTGAATGCAGGCTAAGAGCCTGGGCTTGGTCCTACAGCTGTGGGGAGCTACAGAAAGCTCACAAGAAGAGTAAACTCCATGTACTATGCTGTAGATCAAGAGGAAGCCAGGGCCAACTCTCTGTCACATCAGGAGATAACTCTCATGGAAATCAGGGAAAGTAGCAAGGATGTGTGTTCCTTGGGTCTGACCTCTTGAGGTCAAATCTTTTCCTGTTACAGGACCGTTCTGCCAAGCTGAGTCCAGAGACTTTCCTGGCCTTCCACATCAGCACCATGGAGAAGGTCACCAAGGACACCTATCTTGTGCGGTTCACATTACCTGGGAACAGTCAGCTCGGCCTGCTTCCTGGGCAGCACCTCATCCTACGGTACATACAGGCAGTGGGAGGACTGGTGTCTGCTCCCTGCCTTGCCATTGACAGCTGAGTGGGGCTTACTTGACTGAATAGCTGGGGGGGCTTACTTGGCTGAGTAGTTGGGGGGGCTTACTTGGCTGAGTAGCTGGGGGGGCTTA